>NC_058133.1:449436515-449543131 GCF_016433145.1 Gracilinanus agilis
TCTTTCTTTCCTTCTTCCTTCCTCTCTCTCGTTCTTCTTTCCTTCCTTCCTTCCTTTCTCTCTTTCTTTTTTCCTTCCTTTCTTTCTATCTATCTATTTATCTATCCATCCATTCATCTATCTATGTGTCTATGTATCTATCTGTCATTTATCTGTCTGTCTGTCTGTCTATCTATCTATCTATCTCTCCTCCCCTCTACACTTCCCAGTTAGAAATGGCTAGATGTCACAGTAGGTGGAATGTGAGGCCCAGAGTCAAGAAGATATGAATTCAAATCTGATTTCAGATACTGGCTGTGTGACCTTGAACATGTCACTTAACCTCAGTCTGCTTCAATTTCCTCAACTATAAAATGAGAATAATCATAGCTTTTATCTCAAAGGGTTGTTGTGAAGGTCAAATGAGATAACATTTATAAAGCACTTACCACAGTATCTGACACATAGTAGGCACTCAAATGATTATTTCTTTCCATTCATAGAATCTGATCTCCCTTATTTACACATTTTTTAGGGGCCAGGGAAAAGAGCTTGATTACTAAAACAGCTTCTTCCCTGAAGAAATTGTTATTTTACTTCCACAAAGTAAGTGGAGAGAGTAGTAAGCAGAAGCAAATAGCTGCTAAGTAAATTTGTACCTTTTTAGGGCTCCATGGGCTGGTCAATGAGGGAGAAAAGAGAGGATTTGCAGGTTTGGAGCAGCAGAGCTTCATTCTCTACCCAACTGCTTGTTGCCCTTCCCTTCTCCATGACAAGAATGGAAATGAAGTATAACAGGAGCCTGCCTTCACTGGCGAGGAAGCTTGGATGATGTGGGAGGGGTCTCTATTCACCAAAGTCACTGGTGCCTGAAGTGAGCAGATGCCGCTTCATTTCCATTTCTAAGCTACATGCTCATTAGTCGGCCTCTAAAATGAACTAACTTTATTGAGAAGGGGTTGCTACCACACTCAGAACTCAGCCTGATAAATTAGATACTGAAGACAAGGCTAGATAGAGGCTAGATAGAGGCCAGGGAAGTGTCTGACCTGAGTGAGCTCCCTCCGATTCACTTAGCTCAAGGTGGAAACCTTTTGTACCGACTTCTAGGTTATGGATGGGGCATGGAAAGCTTGATTAACTTTATGTGTTAGGTGAATAATTTAATTATATACATAAAATGACTGTCACCAATCGTTTGTTTTTACAGCCTTGCACGGCCAACATAAAAATAAACAAACCAAGGCACACTATTGATGACAGCTAAGTAGTGCTAACAAGCACCACTTAGACTCATTAGTTAATTACAATGAACAGGATCCAGGGATGCCTCTTGAATCAATTTTCAAACATTAATGGTCTTATTCATTTGCAGTGTAAATTCTGATATGAAGAGATTATAGGATTATAGACCTAGAGCTGAAAAGAAGCAGCTCTCCCAACTCCATTTCACCAATGAGAATATAGAGATTCAGGGAAATAAAGAGACTTACCTAAAACACATAGATAGTTAAGAGTCAATGTAGATTTGGAAATTGGTCCTTTGACTCAGAGTCAATTCATATAAGAATTACTTCATTTTTTGGACTTGTATCCCCAAGATCTTAGCAGTGTTTGGGTTGTTGTAGATAGTGAATATATGCTGGTTGATGGGTTAATTCTTTTATTAAAAAATACTTATTAAGCACCTACTATGAGTCCAACACTGTGCTACAGTCTGAGGATACAAAGAAAGACAAAAGATACTCTTTGCTCTGGAGGAACCCACAGTCTAGTTCTTTGTAAGATTGGTCCCCAACACCTGTGAAACACTTCAGTTCTGCTTCTTTGAATGCCTAGCTTCCTTCAAAGCTCACTTCCTTCTCTTTGAGGCTTTTCCTTAGATGGATTAATTCTTAGATACATATGGAACAATAGAATCTGATGGCAATCTGAGTTTCCTACTGGGGTAGCTAGGTGATGCAGTGGATACGGTGCCAGGTCTGGAGTCAGAAAGCCTCATCTTCCCGAGTTCAGATCTGGCCTTAGACACTTACTAGCTGTGTGACTCTGGACAGGTCACTTAACCCCATTTGCCTCATTTCATTTGTAAAATAAGATGGAGAAGGAAATGGCAAACCATTCAAGTATCTTTGACAAGAAAATTCCAAATGGGATCATCAGTAGTTGGACATGACTGAAAAATGACTGAACAACAACATTTATCAATTATATGTAGGATTGTCAAGTGCCCTTCAATGATGGGATAGTAATAGTTTTCATGCATAGAATAACTTTCACACTTCCTTTGAATGCAATCTTCTTTACTCTCTCTTTTTCCTGTTTTGTTTCTTTAATTTAGACTTTGTGTTCAATGCAAATCAATTCCATAATATGAAATTTCTTGATAAGTATCTATGATCTTCTATGATAAGAGGACTTTTTCCCATTTGTCCATTTAACTGATTTTTAGTACTGCCTCACCGCCTAATATTCTTCCCTCCTCCCCACTATTGACAATTAATGAGTTACTTGTGTCTGAGTAAGAACTGGATCTTTCCCAACTGAATTTTTTCTCAATCTGTGGTACTCTAACTCCCTGATGTGATTTAAATGGATTTCCTATCTTCCAGGAAACCCCACACTATTTCTATCAGGCTCACTTACCAAATCTCTATGATGGTCCATTATTCTAATAGTTATTGGTAAGAAAGTCTTGTGGGTTTTTACAACAGTCTTCAGACCCTTGAGATGCGTTGTGCTGTTACTGAAAATGGATGAAGAGGATTGGGACTTTACCTCCATTCAAAGTGTTTTGTAAGTCTGATTGCATTTCTGATTTTTTTCTCTATTTGTGTTGTCCTTCATTAAAATGAATTTCTAAGAGATCTACTTTGATTCTTATGTGTCATCCGAGGAACAATGTTCCGAGTGAAATATAAGTTGCTATCACTTTAGAAAGTGAGACTCTAAGTCAGTCTTTTAAAGACAAAAGATGTTTTCTCTTTGACCAAATTTTGTTCCTGGAAATTTGTATTATTATGCTATAGAACGGTCAAGTGAACTAGATCAAAATTAATGTTTTAAAAAAAAAACACTTATTTTCCATGAATTAAATGCTAAGCATTTGCAGTTTTTATTTTTCTGCTAAGACATTCACATCACTTACATTCTATCACCCTGATAAATATAATCAATCAACAGAGAACTTGCACTTAGGAATTAATTGTTGTCAGTTGATGTATTTAATGGGACATCACACTTCATTAACTTAGCTAACTCATTAAGCTTAATCAGACATGTAAGAGAAAAAGTTAATGATCAAAGTTAAAAAAGTCTGGACTCCAGAGAGTCTTCATTTGCAGCCAGAAACTTAAGAGTTCAAAATAAATTGCTTATTTATGCCAGAAAACACCTTTAATTCAATTTGATTATGTGCCAGGAAAGGAAATGGGGCTTCACCCTATTTTGGGGTCTGGAACACATGCATTATTCTTGAGTAGTTCATGGATTTTTACTTTCATTGATTATGGTTATGTCCTTCCTCAACCCTCTCCCCCATAAATATTCAATTGAATTCCTATAGATATACATTTAAGTGCATTTTATGTTCAAAGGATGGTGTCAGGCATTGGAGATACAGAAATAAAAACAGAATAGTTCCTGCCCTCAAGAAGTTTGCATTCTACTGTCTGACTATCAGCTTTAGATTCCTTTTACAAAGGGTGGATCCTCATCTCCAACACTCTCTGCCTTAGTGAATGTTTTTTGGAAGAAGTTATGACACCCAGACTTATCATCTTGTGGCTAACCTGGTGGTGAGGCTCTACAAACTTAGCTAGGCTGGTCTTGTGATGATAGAATTTCTGCAAAGTCCATTTCTGGGTTCATACTTGAAGCTTTGCCAGTTTGGCAGGAAACTGCCAGTGCTTGTGCTTCATTTATGGCATCTTTGAAAATTCATGGCCACTTCTAGCCAGAATGAGGCAAAAGATAAGAGTTCAAAGTACTATTAGAGAATAAAAGAAAAGAAGTCACAATTTTTATACATAGGGTTCATTTAAAGCATAATTATTGTCTTGGGAGTTGAAAGAGGAGACTACATAGAATCTTAGAGTGGGGAGGAAACACAAAATTCAACTCATTCTATTTGTACCTAAATAAAAATACCATTTCCAGCCTCCCTGACAAGTGATCATTAAGTATCTGCCTGCACATCTCCAGGGAAGGGGAACCTAGTCTCTAATAGGTAGTTTATGCCACTTTCAGGCAAAACTGAAAAGAATGTGTTTTTAACTCTAATTGTCAAAAACACATTATCTTCAGTTTTGTCTGTTTCTTTTTTATACCTTTATCTTTCATCTTAGAATCAACAGTGTGTGCTGGTTCCAAGGCAGAAGGGTGATAAGGGCTAGGCAATTGGGGTTAAGTGACTTGCCTGAGATCACACAGCTAGGAAGTATCTGAGATGAGATATGCACCCAGAACATCTCATCTCTAGATCTGGGTCACAATTCAGTGAGCCACATCACTACCCACTTACATTTGTTTCTTTACAACTTCTATTCATTATTCTTTGATTGGCCTTTGGGGACCATGCAGAAAAAGTTGAATATTACTCATGTATGACTTGTGATCTACCTTTCCATAAGAGTATAGAATTAGAGTGAGAGGAACCCAAGATCATCTTCTCATTTCAGATGGGAAAACTAAAAGGCAGACTTGTTAACTTGTCAGTGTCACATAGCTAGTAAGAATCTAAGTATGGATTTGAATCTGGGCTTTCTCTATTAAAAGGATTTAGCTAAATGGTTGTCAGAAAAATAATTACATTCCCTGAAAACATACATATATATGTGTATATATATATATATACATATATATATATATATATATATGTGTGTGTGTGTGTGTGTGTGTGTGTGTGTGTGTGTGTGTGTGTATAAAAGAGGAAGGTTTAATGAGTCGAATATACATTTAAATAATAAAAGAAAAGAGTCAACATTTTTGCCTAGCTGTCCTAACACACAGCCTCAACAAGCTAGCAAACATGCTGAACTGAATTCTGACTGGGAGATCCAAGAAATAGTCACAAAAAAGTTATTTATCTAGCCCAATGTACCCTACGAAAGGAAACAGAAAAGTATAGAAACATTAGAGTGATAGAGGGCAAGGAACACAAGACAATGTCAGTGGCAGTAGAAGTAGCAGTGGTGGTGGGGCCTGGGAATACTCCAGTCTCTAGGGACAGGAAGAGAACCAAAGATTAAGGAAAAAAACACAGGGGCAGAAAGAAACTCAAGGGCACCTTTGAACTAATTCATGGAGCAGCAAAAGGTGCCAACTTGCAGCTTTATCATTCATTACCAAGTTAACTGATAGATATGTAGGTTGAACTGTGAAAGGCCAGACATCCCACTGGAAATGAATAGAGCCCAGCAAAATCCAAAGTCAAAAAGTAGGCTGGAAGAATGAGAAAAGAAAAATAAAAACCTAACCATAAAGAGCTGCTATGGTGGAAAGCTCAGGGCACAAACTCAGAAGACAATGTGAAAACATGTATAAACAAAGATTCTAAGAAAAGTATATATTGGAAAGAAGTGTAACATGAATTTCTAGGTAAATTTCAAGCAAGAGCTAAAGAAAAGATTAAAAAGAGCAAAGAGAAAAAATTAAAAATAGAAATCCCAACAAATAAACTCAAAATAAGCATAAAAGCCAAAATCTCGAAAATACAAGTAGATAATTTAGAAACCCAAAAGACTGTAAAACTGATAAGCAAATGTAAATGATGGTTTTTTGAAAAGACTAAGAAAATTGATAAACTTTTAGCCAACATAATTATATAGAAGAGAGAAAAATCAAATCAATAAAATTAAAAAAATTGAACAAGATAAAGTAGGAGAAATAAAATGAATTATTGAACTAATTATTTATAAATATACTCCAAGAAAACAGAGAATGTTAAACATACTATTTTCAAAAATACAAAATTACCAGAGTTATAAAGCACTAAATATAGAGCTTAGATATTTCAATATCGGAACTGAGCCTTTTCTTGTGATTTGACACAGTTGCCATTATTTCACAATGGCCACTGTCATGCTCTCTTATTTGAAAGCAGTGATATCATTGTTGCCAAATTCATCTCTGTACTGTTAGTTTGTTGGTTCATCTTTGCCTGGTGAGGAAAAGACTTCTCTGCTATATTTTCGTGCATTCTTCACTATATTTGGGCAATTATCTCAAGGACCTGTTCTAAATTTTAGGAATGCAAAAATTAAAATTAAAAATCTCTAACCCTCAAGAATTTACATTCTACTGAAAATAAGTATTAAAGGTATGATATAACATATATACAGGTATAACAGATATAACAATATAATGTAGGAAATTATGGGAACAGTAAGTAAATTTAATGAGAATAAAAATTCAACAATAAACATTTATTAATCTCCTACTATATGTTGAGCATTGGGTTACAAAATTAAAAAATGAAGCAGTCCTTGCTCGTTAGTGGCTTAATTTCTACTGGCATCAAAAGAAAAAAACTCAGTTTAGATAAAATAGCACATTTTAAAAGTCATTTTTTTCATGGATAGAAATGATCAAAATGGAACTTTAGCTGGCACTTTATTTGATCCATTCTTTTTAAAGATAAGGACATCAAATTGAAATTTAACTTAATAGACAAGTTATTGATTAAATGTCTACTATTTTCAAGGCACTTTGCTAGGTACTAGTGATATGAAATTGAAAAAAGATAGTTCAAGAAACTTGCTAGTGGAGGAATCAACTGTCTAGAAATACATTCAGTTGGTTGATCAAACTCACAAAAATAGCTTATGGCAACACTAGAGCTAGAATATAATGTAGGGGTGTGCTAAGAAATGTTTAATAATTGCCTCTAAAAAAACTTGCCTGTGATACACTTTCAAGTTCAAACTGCATTATTAAAATTTGCTATAACAGTTTGTTAAGTGTAGAAAATCTATAAATAAAGCCCTGATCCATAGCATTTGTAGATTTTTAAGGCATAAATGCTCATATTGAAAATCTAAACAGTAGGCTCTTCTGGGCTAGCATACCACTGATATGGTTTCCTCCCCAGAAGCTGAGTGTACTCTTCATTATATCATAATATCTCTGATAATTTAACCATCCTTTTTTACATTATTTAAGTTTGTCTCTCTGAATTTTTGTTTTTAATGTCATGATTCTTTGTTTTACCAAATTGTGAGTAGGTCCCTTAAGATAAAAAAAAATAAAAACACTCAAAATTAGTTCAACAAAACAGTTAACACTTTAACTATATCATTGTATATAATACTTCATTCCCATAGATCTCAACTCTTTTCTTGGGCCAAATTTGGTCATCATAATTATCCACTTATCTATCATTTATATAGCCTCCCTTCAGATATTCAGCAATGTTAGAAATAATCTGTGTCTAGATGACAACATCCCAAGTCATCACCGTACTCCTCTCATGCTCATATGACTGATCTAAGATTTTTAATTGACCTACTATCAAGATGGATTGTCAAGTAGTTAAGCACAATCAATTGAATTAAAATGACAGAGAAGGCCCACTGAAAATTCCATAGCTGGTTTGGTCATTGAATATAAACTCTGCTGGCAAACTTACTCCCTATGTGAATTAGACCCATAGGATTTACACTTGGGTAAACAAAGACAACACATTTAAATGACAGCCTGTAAGTTGTATATGTATTCACAGATACTCAATTTTGTACAGATACAGACAGGTCTTTTGCCCTCAGAGAAAATGCACGTTTCTTTCCATTGGCTATACTGAAATATTTGACATTTTCAATGAATCTTTCTGCAGTCCTCACATGGAATTTTTCCTCCTTCTGGTTTTGATAGGGTTCATATTTCACTCCTACTTCGATGACATATCAATTTCATTTTTCTTTCTAGGCTACACATAGCTGTTGTTTACATTGAGATTTTGACTTTCCAGTGTGCAAATTTCTTTCCTCAGAATTCAAAAGTGCAATTTTTTAATTGTTACACCTTTAGGAATTCTGTTTTTGTTTCTTTCAGAGCTTTGACAATTTTTTTCCTGAGAATATTTCAAATTATTTTGCTTATTTGCTTTGTAGACATATTTCTGAATGATATTTTTATAGATATTGAATGACTAAATTTGGTAGTATCACTTATTTCTAGCAAACAGATTACAACTGGTATTTCTTACTCCTAAATAAAACATATCTCAGTGCCATCTTTCTTCTAATTTTGTTGTCAGGAAAAGATTTCCCTCAGTGATTCAGATGGAGTCAAAAATGATACATAATATAAAAACATAGCATAAAAGGAAATTCTTCATCAATTTATCATCTCCCTCATCCAAGAGCTATCTTCAGATATTTCAGGTTGCTGTTCTAAATATATTATGAGGATCATGCTGAATATCTACATCCTTCAGTATTTACATTCTGATTCTCATAAGCACAGTACACAGGAGAGGAATTAAACTGATATATTTTATTTTCATTGCCTCCCCCACCTGGATCGTAGGATCCAAATTTTTCTGTCTTTGTTCATAGTTTTTATAATTTCCTATAGTAAAGAAGTATACTGATGCTGCTAATATAGAGGAGAGAACAGTACTGATCAGTGTTTCAGAGGATTCTATCAATGAGTAGTGAAAGGTTAGAGGAGGTAACATAGAGGATGACTATTTCAATCAAGGGTATCATTCATTGCATTTTCTGATGAAGACTTACATATAATGATTCTATTTAAAAATAGCCTAAAGATAATCTGGACATGTATTAGAAACTTAACTTATGCTTTCATAACAGGTTTCCTATTGCTTTTCATGGGCTTATAGTAATTAGAGCTGGGTGGGACTTTAAGAATAATCTATAAATGGGAGGTAGCAAAGGGGCATGGAGAACAGAGAGTTAGATCTTGAAACAGGAAGACTTCCATTCAAACTCTGCCTTTGGCACTTGTTAGTCATGTGACTCTAGGGAAAAACAACAAAAATACCTCCTTTAAATCTAAATTTCCTCATCTGTGAAATGGGAATTTAAAGAAAATTATATAACTTAGACAATGGTGAAGGTTAATGATATAACTAGGGTAGGAATCTCAGACCAAAGAGGAACCTGCAGTTCAATCACTTTGAACCAAGAGAACTTTCCATTTGACTGGTAGAGATTGAGATTAGCACCGTTTCACTGGAACTCTAACCAGGGCAATCTCACAGGCGTATTGCTCAGACCCACCTCCAGGTCAGGAATTTGAAAAGATCAGACCATTTTTAGAATATTGGAAGCCTGTAGCTCCTCAGCCTGATCTATTTCTGAGCACATAGAACACAATATTCCAAGAAAGTAGCAAAAAACCAGTCCAGACTTTCCCTCCAGATGTTTTCAGACTGTAGGTCAAATATTAAGTTGGAACTCAGGAAATAGGTTGGAAGGATGAACAAACAAGAAAAGAATCCCACCATAAAAAGCTATTATGACAAGACTCAAGAAACAAACTCAGAAGAAATATGTCTCCAAAACATCTACAAGCAAAGCATTGAAGATAAAAACAAGTTGAACCTAAGTTCAACCATATTTACTGGAAGAGACAAAGCAAAATCCTAAATGAAAAGTCAAAATATTTTTATGCATATCATGAGAACATTACAGGAAAAATTTGAAAAAAGAAATGAGAGTTATGGGAAAAAGAATTGGAAGGAGGAGTATAGAGTTCAACCTAAGAGATATAAAACCTGATTGAAACAACAAATTTTCTGAAAATTAGAATGGATCAAAGGAAAGCCAAATAACTTCATGAGATCAGAAATACTAAAAAAAAAGTCAAAAGGCTGAAAGAATAGATAAATGTAAGCCATCTGATAGCAAAAACAACTAAACTAGAAAACATTTTGAGGAGACAAAATTTAAGAATCACTGAACTATCTGAACACTATGACTATAGAAAGAGCTTAGACACCGTGCTTTAAGAAATCATTATTCACATTGTCTAGATCTGCCCAGAGGACAATGAAGTAGAAAGGACTCACTAGTAATCTCCTAAAAGAAACTCAAAAATGAAACCTCCAAGAACCATTATTATTGACAAAATCCTAAATGTTGCATAATTTCTAACCACAGGAACACAAGTAAGTTGAACAGTCTCCAGGCCATAAAGAAATAGTTTATTGCAAAGGGGCTGGTCTTACAATAAAGCTGGACTTCTAGTCAAGACTAAAAGACCTAGAACACTGTGAGAGGCCTTCCTATATACACCAAAGAATATCACAACTTATATACCAAGTCAAAAATAATAAAAATAAATGTAAGTAATATAAATAAATAAAATAAAAATAAAAAATATGTGAAAAAATAAAAATAATCCAAGACCATATTAAAAACAGAGTAGGACATACTCTCCTTAGTAGGAGAAGTCACTTGATGATTTGAAAGTCACTTGATAGACAAGGAGGGAATAGGGGAGACTAGTGATGCAAATGATGAGAATGGGTCGTGTTGGGTGGTATCAGGCTTTGAACCCAGGGTCAGGCCTAGTGATATATACTGGATCATAAGTTCAAGACCATAATTATTGCTGAGGTTACATGATATGGCAATTTTGAAGACTAAGGCCTCAAACTGAGGCTTATACTAACAATGATTACTTATGCCAAAGTAGTTATTTACTTAATTCAAAACCTTAATACTTATACTAAAATAATCACAAAAGTCCTAAAAATCATCACTTATGCTAACATTATTTACCTATCTTAGAATTACAATTATGAATAACTCAAAATTATTGCTAACATTAAAATCTAATCTTCATATAAGAGAGTAAGGGATTTTTCACTCACAAAAAGCTTCTTTTTCAAAGGAAAGTACTGCAAGGAGCCAGGAAGAAAGATTTTGGATACTGAGGAGCCACAATTAGAATCACACATGTTTTAGAAACCACCACCTTAAAGGAGTGGGGAGCTTGGAATGCCATATTCCAAAGGCAAAGTATATAGACTATAATCGAGGATAATTTACTTGGCAAAAATGAACATAAACCTATAGGGGAAATAATAGATTCTAATGATAGAGAAAACTTCCAAGCCTTCCTAATGAAAAGACTAATCTTTGAAATGCAAATACCAAAGTGAAGAAAAACATAAAAAGGCAATCATGAACAAATAATCATAAGGGACTAAACAATGATAAACTGCTCACATTGGATATGGGGAAACAATTCATCTGTCATCTGAGAACACTTTCTTAATCAGAGATAATAGAGTCTAATTAGAGAGAGGGAGTAGGAGAAGTTGCTTTATGTTTTGATGATTTCAAACGAATTGAAAGGAAGAGAAGAGAAAGGAAGAGGGAGAAAATTAAGTAGGGAGAGGGAGATTCTGTGAAATTATCTTACCCCATCAGAGTATACAATTAAAGGTCTATATAAACAGGACAGGGTAGAGCATGCAACATCTGAACCTCATTTTCACCATAACTCATCAAAGAGGAGAAGAATACACACATACAGTTGAGTACCGAAATACATTTCACTCAATAGTAAAGCAAGAAGGAAAGGGGGAAAAGGAAAGGGAGGAACTAGAGGCAAAGTACATTCAGGGAAGAATTAGTCCTATGTAAAAACAGATTCTAATTAAAGACCTACAAAAATATTGATAGCTCTTTTTGTGATGGCAAGGAATTAGAAACTGAAAGATCCCCATTAATTAGGGTATATCTGAAAAAGTAATGGAATATGAATGTGATGGAATATTCCTGTGATTTAAGAAATGATGAAAGGTATGCTTTTCAGATAAACCTCAGGTGATGTGTGTGGACTGAGGTAGAGCAAAGTGAGCAGAACCAGGAAAACAGCTAGTAGAATGATAACAATATTTGTAAAGACAAATAACTTTATAAGACTTAGGAATACTGATCAATGCAATGATTAATCAGGATTATAGAGGATTCATGATGAAATCTGCTATTCCAAACCCAGAGAGAGAAACAATGGCCTCAGAACAGAGACTGGGAGATATAGATAGATAGAAAAATAGATAGATAGAGAGACAGACAGACAGACAGATAGATAGATAGATAGATAGATAGATAGATAGATAGATAGATAGATAATTAATGTGGGAATTAGTTTTATTAACATATATATATATATATTTTAACTGGGCTATGTTTTCTTTTCTGGTTTATTAGGAAGAAGTGGAAGAGAGGAAGAGAATAAGGTTTTTCATTGATGGAAAATTGAGCTTATGTTTAAATATAGTTTTAGATTTCTCAGATAATATTTATAACTAACCTTATTTGAGTTCCTGTTGTTCCCAGCCTGTTGGAAACTGGCTCATTTGATATTCAAAGTTAACTTTCCAAGCTTTGTGTTATATGCCAACTTTGTAAATGACATTTGATTTTAATTAATCTGAAGATTATTAAGTGTTTTTTATTTGTTATGACATATGAATATTGAAAAAGATCTTTAGTTTTGGTATCTTAAGGGCTTTATATACAAGTAGTCAGTCTTTCTGATGCACAGTTACAGACATATCATCCCTCTATTCTATAAACTTTGTTGGCTCTCCAACAAAGACTCTGAAAGTGAATTAATGTATCATGGCCCCTTCTTTTGAGAATCACTCCATTCTGAGGGAGGGAAGGAGAAAAGAAAAGAGGAAGAGTGAGAGAAAGAGAGGAAAAGGGAGGGGGAGAACTATGAAGAATGAGTAGTGTTCTGAGGAAGATTATTACTTAGTTATTAGCTTAGTATTAGTATTAGACCTAGCAGGAAGGGCTAGAGAATTCCAAGATGGAATGAGGAAGCAGGAAGTGGCTCTTGCTCTCTGAGAGAGACTCCATGGTGGTTGGGGCAAGTTGCAACTGACTTTAGGAGACACCAGATTGCCAGAGATCCTGTGGAAAGACCATCATCTACTTGTGGGAGATTTTTGTAGAGACTGCTAATCCTAACCTGAGTTGCAGGTCAACTTGGGCTGGGTCAGCTCCCAGAATCTACCCACCTGGAACTGGAATGGAGCTGGACACTATTGTGAGGATATTCACTTCAATCCTGCTTTCCCCTGGGTTCTGTCTTGATTAGGTCTGTTAGTATAGATAAGTCCCTTCCCTGACTCTGGGGTTTGCCCCTAGTCTGAAGAGTGTAGTAACCCCCATTCCCATCCTTATTCTTAGTTGTCCCTGATTAAAAGTGTTATACAACTCTTGTTTTTACTTGCTGGTTTCCATAGGCCTAGACTAGATACTGCAGGGTGGCAGTTGGGCCCAATGCCACTTCAGTAGCAGTCACCTCCTTGGTAGTAAAACCTGGTCTCCCAACCTTGTTTGGTCCTGTCCATCTGTCGTTCCTGTCTCCCTCACCCCATTGTGAACCCACAGATAATTGAGTTAACTTCCATGGTAATTCTCCTTTACAGTAGGGAGTTGGTATCATGTCTTATGCTACTCTAACTTTCTCTTTGCAATTATGTTACTCTCCCTGTTATCATAACAATTTGACTACTCTTCCCTTCATTATATTTTAAGACCCTTGAGATCAGGACCTGCACTAGACAGATAGATAAAAAGATAGATACATAGATATTTATATAGAGAGGTAGATATCTATTTTCATCTCTATCAATTATCTTTGTTTCCCTATTTTTCATTAGCTAGTTAGGGTAGAGCCAAAGAACTTAATGCAATAAAACATAACATAAAATGAGATGGCACAGAGGAAATTTGTAATAGTTAATAGAAGACCAGCTTTAGAGACAGGAATCTGAGTTCATTCTGTTTTTGTGACTGAAAAAGTCACATAACTTTTCAGTCCCAGAAAACTCTTTTAAGACTTTAAATTGCAGAATAGTTCCCAACTTGCATTGGTAGAGAAGATTCCTTCTTGAAAATTCCCTATTACAAAGTCTGGACCATGTAATAATATATGATTGAGTGGCAAAAGATGTTGTATGGACAGTAAGCAATCTATAATTTTAGAGGTGGGAGAGATCAATATGGATAAGAACAGTCTGGAAAGTTTTCCTGATTGGGGAGTAGGAAAATCTTGAGTTAGGACTTCTGGAATGGCTAAAATTTTGATAGGCAAATAAAGGAGAGAAATCTTCTTTGACAAACAACATTTTCTGGAAAAAAAGAATTGCAGAGTTGGAAGATAGTCTGGAGGCTATCTAATCTAATCCATGTCTTCATGAGATCATCCTCTTTAACATATATCATAAGTTATCTCAAAGCCTTTGTTTGAAAGTGAGAGGAAACTACTACTTTCCAGGACAGCTGAAATATACTGTTAGATTGCATTAATTTTTAGGCATTATTTTTCTTCAGAGCCTCTATATCTATCCCTTCAGACCTTCTGCCCCTTGCTCCTAGTTCTGCCTTCTAGGGCCAACCTCAACAGGTATAATTAATCCCTCTTTTCCATAATACTGTGTTAAATATTTGAAGGCAAAGACCAAATGAATCTCAAGTACAGCAATTATACCTTTGAAACTAAGCATGTTAATTTCAACATGAAAAAAATCTGATTGATTTAGGGATTTATCAGAACCAAAACATAAACCAAGATATTTTATCCTGAATTTTGCTTTGCTTGATTCACATAGAATTCAAAGGAGTTTATAGTTCTAAGCTTTCTATTTAAATTTTCTAGTTCTTCTGAAGGAATTCCATGTGAACTGGAATGACCTCCAGGAATTGATGCAGAGTGAAAGGAGCAGAACCAGGTGAATATTGTACACAGAGACTGATATACGGTGGCACAATTGAATGTAACTAACTTTTCTACTAGCAGCAATGCAATGACCCAGGACAATCTAGAGGAACTTAGGAGAAAGAATCCTATCCATTTCCAGAGAAAGAACTCTGGAAACTGAAATGCATTAGAAAAATATATGGTCGAAGATGTAGTTTGATAGGTATGTGATTAGGGTTTTGATGTTAAAGGATCATTCTTTTTTTTTTTTTTAAACCCTTGTACTTTGGTGTATTTTCTCATAGGTGGAAGAGTGGTAAGGGTGGGCAATGGGGGTCAAGTGACTTGCCCAGGGTCACATAGCTGGAAGTGGCTGAGGCCAGGTTTGAACCTAGGATCTCCTGTCTCTAGGCCTGACTCTCACTCCACTGAGCTACCCAGCTGCCCCATTAAAGGATCATTCTACTGCAAATATGAATAATATGGAAATAAGTTTTGAACACTGATACATGTATAACCCAGTGGAACTGTTTTTTGGCTTCAGGAGTGGGGATCATGAATCACATAACCATGGAAAAATATTCTAAATAAAAAAAGGGGAAAAAAAAGATTTCAAGTTCTTGGTCCTAACCTACTGGTGTTCATTCTTTACTATATGACAAGCAGAGTTCTTAGCCCTTTCTTCTACTCTTTGCTTTTCTAATGGTCCTCATAGTCACCTTTATATACCACCCCACCTATTTTTTAACATTTAATTCCCACCAAGAAGGAGAGAATCAAGTCCAATGCTATGCTTCAAATTTAGAGTATATTTTGCCTTATGCTCTTCTAGCACTTCATAATGAGATATATGGCATATTCAGGGAGGCCTAACACCTCTAGTGTGAGGGTTTGCTGAGCCCTTTTAAGGGCTGCTCAGCTACCTTTCAGGTCTATGTATCACCAAACTCTCACCTGTGTTTCCAAGAAGCAGTAGCATGTCAAGTGGACACACCCTAGTAAAACCATTTCAGCAGATGGGCTAAACCAGGTTGAAGGGAACTGATAGACCTCAAACTTTCCTGTGAGTTAGGGGGATAGCTACCCCAAGTGTGATAATTAGATTAAGTCTACACTGCCCATCTTTAGATTTAATCACCAAAGGTGAGAGCACCTCCAATTCTGGAAGGTCCATAACCCATGTGTGCTAGAGTAGATGAAGAATCAGAATCAACTGACTGCCCCCTAGGCGTCCTAAGAGAAGTGTCTGTTCTGATTGGACATGCAAACTAGGGGAAGGCATTGGAAGTAATGCATAAGTGACCCCTTTAAAAGAGGGAGTTGAGGGAGTGAGAGCTTCTGGTGAAGAGGGTGGCTAATGAAGGAGCTCTTCTGGTCTGTGGATGAGTGCTGGCTGGAAAGTTGAGACCTTGGTGAGATTGCTTTCAATATCTTCTTTAGAAGTCCACGTGGTAAGTTTAAAGACTGAATCTTCCTGAACTTCTCTTAAGGAAATTCCCTTTAATTGACTCTGTGAATGAACCTTTCCTCTGGGCCTCTGGCCCTCTAACTCTTGGCTGAGAGTTAATTAGATCTACCTGGATTAATTAGAGGATCGTAGTAATTTACCTACTGTGTTAGATTCTTATTTCCTTATTTCCCCTCTCTCTTCTCAATTATAAATAAACTTTCATAAAAGTCAATTTTGATTTGAGATTGTTCTTAATTGAGGATTGATAATTGTTCAATCCTCTGGTGACCATCTTTTAATATATTGAACCAAAAAAAAAACCCTTTATTCCCCTTACACAAGCATATGAAGAATTCACTGGCAGAATGGGAAGATTAGAACAATTTTTTCCAGTGGCCATGAAGGCAGCTGAAGCAAGCACTATGGAGTGCCTAGAGCTTAGTCAGACATTGAAAATGCCAATGTCATCAATTGCATCCCAAACCATCACCAGTATCTTGACTTTTGTCTTGCCATAGGACTTCGATGACTCTAAAAAAGAGAGTGTGACTGACAACTTTCTGCAACTTTACCTCACTTAAATCCAATTCACAAGCAAGTCAAGACATCACCCTGTGATATCATTAATCCTCTTTGAAAATGAAAGATGAGCAACAACAATTTTATAATATGGAGTGTCTCATCCTCACTTCCCCCTGTGGATATAACTCCCTTTAACAGACTGTCCCATTAGGAGGGAAATACCATGGATATCCCATGGCTTTCTTTGCTCTTTATGAAAGTTCATTCTGATTTCCCTGTCACCTGCTGATTACATATTAGCAATGAAACCTCATGGTATAGCAACCTACTGACAACACTACCTACATGAGATTTTTTGCTAAGACAGAATGTACCAGGTAACTTCTCTCATTATATATGATCATTTTTAAGAGGCTTCATTGAAAAGGGATAAAATATTATTTTTGAACTCTTTAATATCTATGTCTAAATATTGTTCATGCATTATATATTAGCTATGTTACTCTAAACACGTCACTTAATCTCTGTCTGCCTCAGTTCACTTATTTTAAAAATGGAAATAATAATAGTGCCTCCCTCACAGAGTTGTAGAGATCACATAAAATATGTAAAGTGTTTTTTTTTCAGACATTAAAATGCTCCATAAAAATTAGCTGTGAACAGTATTAGTAGTTCACATATATATTGCTTCAAAGTATATGAAATGATATATGTGATTAGCTAGTATTTATTAAATGTTTTCTATAGATCAGGTATTATTCTAGGCACTGGGGTGCCAAGAAAGGCAAAACACAGTCCTTTTTCTCTCAAGGAATTCATAGTCTAGTAAGGAACAACACATATATGAACTCATTTTATACTCACAGCAATTATGGGAGAAAATTGCTATTTTTATCATAAGTTATAGGTGAGAAATTGAGGCTCCAATGGAACAAGTGATTTTCCTGTGGTCACACAGTTAGTAAATTAATTTTGATTTATTTTGTAGGCAATTATATATGTACATGTAATTTTCTTTGATGAAATATAAACTCTCTGAGGACAGAGATTATTTCATTTTTTTTGTCTTTTATCTCAGGTTCAGCATAGTGCCTGGCACATAGTAATTATTTAATAAATACTTGTTAACTGATGGATGATAGAGCAGAGTTGGGACAATATCATCTATATGTTGAAAGTTTTGAGGACCTCAAACAGCTTTGAGTTATGGTTTTATCTATCAATTTACTTTATTAAAAATTAAAACTGGTACAATGTTAAAATGTCAGTTTATTTAAAATAAATCAATCCATTATGTGATAATATAAAAAAGTAGTTTAGGAAAAAACCTACATTTTTCGAAAGAAAAAGTAGAAGAAACATATTGTTTACATATTTTCAAGTATCTTAAGTACCTTGCTTTTGGAAATGGAAAAGCTATATCTGCATCTATAAATATTAGTGATGGTTGCTTATTTGAGTTAGAGTTTATCTTTCAATTTTTACTGTATTAGTAATTGAAACTGGTCAAAATTTAAAATATTAATTTGTTTAAAATGAATAAATCCATTACAGGCTAATATAAATAACATTTTTTGAAAAATCTATATTTTCAAAAAATAGAAGAAAAGTAATGTACATATTTTTCAAACAGCTCAGTAGAAAGTTCTACTTATCTGCTTCTACATTCCATCTGTTGTGATATGTTGTTTTGCTTGGAGAACATGAAGAAAATCTGACCTCACACAGATGTGTAGTTGGAAAAGGAAGGAATATTTTAATGGGCAAATAATACCTTAAAATTATTATGAAAAAAAGTTTGAACCTTTCAGACCCTCTGAAAGGGTTTCCTAGGAACTGCTGTTCTCTCATGTTATCTTCTGTATTTGAAACAAGGAAATATTATTTTCTGTGTAATGAAGGTAATCAAGGAATAGCTCTGATGTAGTAGCCTGGAAACATTTCTCATGGATCTCAGCCTGCATTCTTGTTCCTTCTAGTGGACTTCATGCTTATATTATTTGCTACAGGACATTCAGAACCAACCAGAAGAGCCTCTTGGTTGGTCCTTATGGTCCTCTGAAAATTGAGCATAAAGAAATACCTAGTAAATAGGCCTTAAAAGGAAAAACAACTTCTGCTCCTCTTTTCTCTTCTCTTTTGAATGTGTAATTTAGGATTCTTGACAGCTAGCTCTTTCTTGGATTTCCTGATAGTGGGACCAGAATTTCTTTCTTTTTTTCCTCCTCAGCAACAGTTATGGAGGCTCCACACATAGGGCAGTGATTACATGTTCATGACTAGGTAAGCCTGAGGTTGGATTTGAAGTCTCTAGCTTCTTTGACTTTTTTTTTATTTCTTTGAGGACAGGTAGCTGAACAGTGATCCTGAGATGAATATTTTCAGCTTTGAAGTTTATCTTATGATCTTGAGAGGTTGGGTCTTCTTGGAAGCTGTTTGGCATCAGAAAGTACTTTCTTTAACTATATCCTTCTTGAAGGAGATCACTGCCCTCATTGATCAGAAGAACTGTACCTTGAATTGCTGCTAATGAGCACAGTCTGAGGTGAAAGTGAAATTTGCTCATCAGTGTCACAAGATTTAACAGAATCTTTCCTTTTTCCCTGAGCAATATACTAGAAGAGATGAGTTACTATTTTATGCTTTTGAGTATTTGCTATGATTTGAGTATATGCCTATGATTCTATATTTTAAGAATTTCTTTTCTGATAGAGGAAATAAATAACTGTCTTATACCTGATAGCTACTATTTTGTAGAGTGATTACCATTACAAAAGAGAGCCTATTAATTCCATCTGGGAAGACCTTAGATCCCGGTTGTACTTAAGATTTGCTATAAAACATTTTCTCCCTGACAATCAGTTAGTGATTAAGGGAAAAGAAAACATTAATTCCCTATCTTTGGGGTTAAATTCCCCAAACTGAAACAGGGTCCATGCAGATGAGAGGCCCAGTGGTGGGATCCCTTCCCCTTCTCCATCTTACCACCAACTGTGAGTAGTATTTATAAAGAGGACAGAAATAGAAATGAACACATCAACTAGATAGTCTAGAGAAATTTCAAGTTTCTAGTCTTCCAGCTGGAAGCTGGAAATTTTTAAATTCAGAAAGCAACAGATGCAAAATGAAAAAAAAAAATGCTTGTTCAGCCTTGGTGGTGCATCCTTGTCAGACTCTAAATACTTCTCCTTTTATAATTTTACCCCAGTGGTCAGTTAACACTCTTTTGACAAATAATGGATGCCTAGCAGTCAATACTACCTCACTCAGCACCGAAGAAACAAGTTCTACTAGTGTCATTGGCTTCAGGATAAACTCTTACACAAAGCTGTCGTGTATTTGATCAATTGATTCTTTGGACCGGTGGGACAGGAAATCCATGTGTTCACAAGGTGTTTTGAGGGTTGTTATGGAGACAGAAAAATTCTGAGATACCCTGTTCTCTCTGTGAAGCCTGTTTTGTGATTTTAACTTTGTGTAGTGAAGGAAGGAAGGAAAGAAAGAATAAGGGAAGGAAAAAAGAAAGGAAAGAAAGAAAAAGGAAAGAAAGTACCAGCATTTATTTAGCACTTTCTATAAAATACTGTACTAAGTACTAGGATATAACTACATGCAAAAAAGTCCTTATCCTCAAGAAATTTACCTTCTAACAGTCTAACTGGGGAATGCAACTCACAAAAAGAAGCTGAAAAGTATGTGGATGGGGGAAGATAGTGATGAAGGTACCCAGGAGCAGGGCATGATTTTGAAATCCAGAAGCCAGGAGCAGAGCTGAGAAAATAATAAAGGCTGGCCAGTTTGGACTACCATAGCCTTCAACAAATGGAGGCTCCCAAGAGCAATTCACCAATAGTAAGAGGAGGTGGACATTGTGGAGGGATATTTCTAGGTGAGAAGGTTTCAAGGTGGTTGAATGTTTCAAGCTGAGATGCCTTTAGGTATCAGGGGAAGTTTCAGTATGAGGCAATTATAAAGGCATGGTTTTGCAATCTGGAAGTGGAGGGAAGAAGCAAGAGTAGAATAAGTGAAAACAATACCTATAAAATTAGAATGACAGAGTCTCAGTTGGAAGAGACCTTAACATTCTCAACTATATCTAGAGCATGAATCTCATTATTATTATAATATCCCTGGAAAGTAACCACAAAACATTCATTTATAGTTTGTTAATGACAGAGAGAGATCACTATTGACTGAGGCAACTTATTTCATTTTGGATGCTTTAAGAAAGTCATTTCTTCTAGTTGAGCCAAAGTTGACCTTCCTATAAATTTTAAATATTGGTCCTCTGGGGTCAATTAGAATTAATACAGATTCTCTTCCACATGAGATAGCATTGATATCACTTTAAATATTTCAGGATAGTAATCACGTACTCCTTCCCTTTCCTAATCTTTTCTTCTCAAGGAGAAATGCTCGGAGAGTTCTTTCAATTTATTATTCTTTGGTCTGATTTCCAGTCCCCTGACATCCTGATAGCCTTTCTTAGAATGTACTTTTAAATGTTATTCCCAAAATATGACACCTAGAGCTGAATATAATATTCTAAATGTATTCTTTTAAGGAAGATTATAGTTTCTGTATCTCACCTTTCTAATTCTGAAAAGTAGTGCTTCTCCTTATTATTATTATGGCAACAATATCCTATTGCTAACTCATATTGAATTTAATGATCCACAAAAATGCTCAGGTCTTTTGTGAATAGTTATATATCTATGTCTCCATCATCCTATACCTTTATAGTTGACTTAAAAAAAACTAAGTAAAGGAATTTATATTTATCCCTTTAAAATGGAATCTCATTAAATTTGAACCACTTTTTTTAGCCAGTGAAAATCTCTCACATACTATATCAAATTTTTACATAGAAATTTCTCAAATTTCTACATAATTTCTTAGTATAAAAATGCCTTAGTATAAATTAAAAAATAACAGAACTATTCCATTTCCATCTAGGTTGTCATAGGTCTATTGATTAACATTGGGAACCATAGTTTTGGACTAGTCATCCAATCAATTTTGAGTCTCCTTAATTATATTAGCATCCTATCTATATATCTTCATTTTCTTGCCCATAAGTACTCAGTGATATGCTGAAAAATATTTTACAACCAGCTCTTTGGGAAAAAAGTTATCCATGATATACATTTTTAGTTTAATTTATATGATTAAATTTTTTTTCCAGGGGCAGCTGGGTTGCTCAGTGGATTGAGAGCCAGGACTAGAGATGGGAGGTCTTAGGTTCAAATCTGGCCTCAGACACTTCCTAGCTGTGTGACCCTGGGCAAGTCACTTGACCCCCATTACCTAGCCCTTACCACGCTTCTGCCTTGGAGCCAATACGCAGTATTGGCTCGCAAGACAGAAGGTAAGGGTTTAAAATTTTTTTTTTATTTTTTCCATTAGTTTCTTCAGTCTAGACTAGCAAAGGTGAACATTTTAGAGATGATGTGCCAGGCCCCACCCCTACCCCACCCCACCCCAGACCTAGTGCTATGCCCCTGCCGCACACTGAGTGCCAGGTGCCCCCTGCCCCTCTCCTGATCCCACACAGGGGAGAGAGAAAGCACTCCTGTTGGGCTGCTAAACAGAGGGGTGGGTGATGTAAAAAAATGTCATCAGGCACAGTGGAGAAGGGTAAGGAAGCTGCTCTGCTGAGTCCCTCTACCTTTCTAGTAATGAGCTCTCAGGGTGGGGGGACAGGGCAGCTACATGCCCACAAATGGCTCTGTGTTACACCTTTGGCACCCATACCATCTCCATCACTGGTCTAGGCAATCAACAAAAAATAAATCAAATTCTGATTTATAGTGTTTGTTCGTTTTGGAGGAGTAATTACTCCCACTGAAAAAATTGCTAAGATAACAATTAGTTAACTTAGCAAAAGCTAGTTTTAATGGGCTCCTGTACACATCTACCAGAAGGATAGTATTATAGGTTCTGGCAAATGTTTTTATTTAATCTAGTAACATGTACAATCTACAGTTTCACTTCTCTAAAAACCCTGTCAAAAAGGGAATGAATGAGGTTAGTCTAATATATTTTGTTCTTAATGCATGCTGATTGACTTATAATGACCATTGATTCCTCTCTAAAAGTTTCACAGAGTAAAATTATATATTAGTTGTGTGCTTCATGAGATCATAGACTCAGTCTCATCTAATTATTGTATTTTCCTTACTATAGGGAATAAAATTATACACAATGAGAATTTAATAAATTTGCTGAATCGATTTGGATTTTTCTATACCGTCTTTGCAAAACTATCTTCTCTCTTTTGGAAATCAGAACAAATTTTTTTTACTCTAATTCTGCTTTCTTATTTTCCATGCTTCCTTTAAGATCAGCTATGTTGATTTAGTAATCATAGATGCAATTTCTTTCAGTACCCTTGGATAGAATTCTGCAGAGGTAGCTTTGTTTACTAGATAATATGTTGGACTAGTAATTCAAGAGATTTGGGTACAAATACTGCATAGTGCCTCTGTTGCCATGGGCAATCACTTAACTTTTTTGAGGCTCCATTTCCTTTTTTTTATCTTGGGACACTAGAACCTGTCATATATAATCTCATAAGGTTGTTATGAAATTTCAATGGCATAATACATTTAAGGAATTTTATATATTTTAAAGAAATGTATAAATATTCTTCTCCTAGGCTAAGTGAGGCAGATATAGAATGGTGAAAGAACTGGTGAAATTTGAGCCACAGAACCTTAATGTGAATTTCAGCTTGATCCTTTGCTAATTGTCTGATTCTTGGGCAAATCACATCACTTTATTATATCTCAATTTCTTCATACAAAAAATGAGAGAATTAGATTAGATGATCTTTAAGATCCTTTCTAGCTCTAGATCTGGTCTGATGAACCCTTTTGTAGCAGCTGTAGATTACCTTTTTAATCTTTCTTCACTTCGTTTTAATTTCCATATTAACAATTTTTCTTCTATTCTTTCTAATTTGAAGATCACACTTATGTTAATAGAGATAATAGAAGCAAAGTAGCAGTTGAATCATTCAGTTTTCTTTTTTATCTGTTAACACACAGACAAGACCCAATTCATCCTAAAAGTAGTGGCTTTATAATCCTCAACTTAGTTTTAAATAGTCCTTCTTGTTGTCCTTAGCATTTTTTTTTACCACAAATTTCAACTCATTCTGGGTTTTACTCTTCCTAATTTGATTCATACATAATTTTATGAGTCTTTTGTATCTATCTGTGGTTACCAAACTTTCATTTTATTTTTGGTACTCATCCTTTTAAATTTGAGCTCATCAGTAAGATTTCTGAGCAATCACATTAGCTGCTTTATATATTTCCTACCTCTTTCAAGTTCACTCTCCCAAAAGCATAGCTCATCCATCAGCAGAGTCAGGATTGGGGCAGGCAAACCAGGGAGCAGCTTTTCATGCAATATTCAGCATGGTGCAAAGAGATATATTTTAGTAGCACTTTTCATAAATATTCCTAATTTAAATAGGAAAAAATTCTGTTGTCTGTGACATGTCTGAACAATTGAGCAAAGGGGGAATCTATGAATTTCCTTTTGTCTATCTTGCACACAAATATCCTAATCAAAATCTACATATTAGACCAGTGATGGCAAATCTATAACACACGTGTCAGCACAGACACGTATAGCTGTTTTCTATGACATGCAGCCTCATACAGAGGAATATGGGGCCGCAGCCAAGGATGAAACATTTGCTGTAGTGTAGTATAGACACTCTGTGCCCTATAGATGACAATTCTACCTATGTTAATTTACCTATTTCGGTTTATGAAATACAGTTATAAATTACAATCATACATTTTTGTTATTTAAACTATAAATATTGCAAAATTATATTTTTTTCTCAAAGTGACACACCACCCAAGTTATGCTCGTTTTTTTTTTTTGACGAATTTTTTTTTTAAACCCTTACCCTCCATCTTGGAGTTAATACTGTGTATTGGCTCCAAGGTGGAAGAGTGGTAAGGGTAGGCAATGGGGGTCAAGTGACTTGCCCAGAGTCACACAGCTAGGAAGTGTCTGAGTTCAGATCTGAACCCAGGACCTCTCGTCTCTAGGTCTGGCTCTCAATCCACTGAGCTACCCGGCTGCCCCCTTTTGACGAATTTTGACACGCCAAGTTCAAAAGGTTGCCCATCACTGCATTAGACTAAGTCTTGAAGTTCTCTCTTAGCCTCTATCAAACTTCAAGATAACATCATCACTTTCTTTTATAAGTTTATCACCATAGTTTTGATGAGCTCCTCATTGGTCAAGATCAGAGCATTTTCCCTTATAACTTCCTCTTACTGAAATTTTTACAAAGGCAAATAAAAATCAGAAACTTTGCTTCTGGCAGAAAGCCTGTTACCAAGAACCTAGTTAGTTCATAGACATCCTGTTTTAAATCTTTGGTTACACAGAAGCTCCTCCATACAGTGGGTTTGTCAAGTGCATTGTAAACCTTAAAGTGTGATATAAATGTGACTAATTATTACCTATCGTTTCCTACAGTGTAGTAACTAGGACTTCAAAGCAGTTCTCCAACCTGATGATGGCTACGTAATAGTAGGACTACCACAACCTGCCTTCTAGACACTGTGCCTTTCTTAATACAAATAAGTATAACATCATTTCTTTATTTGGCTGCTACATCATACTCTTTTATTAAAAAAAACAACCCTTATCTTCCATCTTAGAACCAATGCTATGTATTGATTCCAAAACAGAAGAGTGGTAAGGGCTAGGCAATGGGGGTTAAGTGACTTGTCCAGGGTCACACAGTTAAGAAGTGTCTGAGGTCAAATTTGAACCCAAGGCCTTCCATCTTTAAGTCTGGTTCTTAAACCCCTGAACCACCCAGCTACCCCCCACACACACACACACATTATGCTCTAGACTCATATAGAACCTGAAGTCTACTAAAAAAAACAAAATAAAACAAAAATCCAAGTTACCTTTCATTGGTGTATAGATATATTTGCTTAATTTGACCTTCTGTGGTTGATTTTTTTATAACCTAAGTGATTCATTCTGTACTCATCATTATTACTTTTAATTTTACTAGAATTACCCCATTCTTTTAACCTATTGAGAAAATTAGCTCTTGACTTCGCTATAAAATAGGCCAGTTTTTTCCCTCCAATTCCATTCAACTTTTAGATTTAATAAATATTCTTTGTCCCTCATTCCTACTTTGGGAAGATAAATATTTCCACAGAAGATAGAGACCAACAAGATATTAGGTAATGAAAAGGAAGAGGAATTTATTTGCCAATTTTTAACTCGCATAAGAGAAGGTACCTAACTTGATGTGTCCATTGTTAAATATAAGTAAGGTAATGGGGTCACCAGGGATATTGTAAATAAACTAAGTGGTTTGTGGGAACACACACTGGGATTTATGAGAGATTAGACCTGGACATGAAGACTTGAACAGCCAAGCTGCTCCTAACTGACAAAGGACAGTTAGCCAACTGTCACTCTGGCCAGAGGCGTTGAATTCAACAGACAAGGTAACAGGATATAACTGGGTTTAATTATGAACAACTAAAAGGTGGGATAGGGATAACTACTCTAAAACCTTAAATCTAATGACATAACCCACAGGGAAAGGAAAGACTTATTTCTATACTAACTTACTAATCTAAACTGACAGGGCCCAAGGAGCAGTGGAGTCTCTGGGTGACTGCCTCAGACCTGGAACCTGCCAGGCTTGAGCAGCTCAGCTTTGTGGCTTTGTGATTCTCACTGCAATCCACTGATGATCTCTGGATGCCAAGAGCCAAGATTGTCTCAGGTACCAAATAGGGAGGTTTTTGCTTGAAACACTGTCCACCAGATCTCAAAACTTCCTCCTCTTCCTTGGCACAGGACTTCAGATCTCTCTCTACTAGATGCCACCACTCAGGATCCCAGGGGAAAATCAGGATACAGGATGTCCTTTTACTCTGAGTGTTCCCAGGGCTAACCACAGTTTGTGTTAACCCCCAATGGAGTCCTTTCCAGAGCCCAAGTCACTTCTTCCTGCTCCCTCATTCCATCCTGGAATTCCCAGCTCCAGCTCCTTCCTGCTATGTACACCTTAATCCCTAATCACTAGCTAATCTAATCTTCCTCACAACACCATGAGGAACAGGGAAAGGATGGAGGTGCAAAATACGGGAATAGTTCATCCATCAGAGAAAAGTCCAGGCTTCCAGTGAAACAATCATTGCATCAAGGCAGGAGGAGAAATGAAGTCAATAATCCAGTGAGAGACATCTTCAAGGCCCAGCATCCAGATTATGCCAGGCTTTTGTCACATCTCAGATCAGTGCATATATGTCCAGGGTTCATCTCATAAGTTTCAACAGATGTAGACAAATACCAAGTATTAGCTCAGGAGGACCTTCTATCTAATCTCATATCTGATTGGTTTCTTAGCTGTGATGCCACAGGCAAGAAACTGCAGATTAGTGAAGTTGGATAGGAAGCTTCTAGTGTGGAATATTGGAAGCATAAAAGATTTCAAATAAGGGATGAAGGGGCCAGGCAGAAAAAAATCAGAATAACTAGAACAGATATTCTGATTTTTTTCTATCACACACACACACACAGACTTACACACACATACATCAACAAACACTGAAATTCCAAATTGGACTTAAAAAAAAAAAAACAACCTTGCATTTCATCTGTGCCTTTATAAATATCATTGATAAGAATGTTGAATAAATAGTACAGGGTCAAGGGCAGTTTCCTGGGAGACTTAGTAGAGACCCAATTTTATATTCACCTATTAATGGTAGGTGACCTTCATAGACTATCATAGTTTTCATTTCTTTATCTTGTACTAAGACAGTGATGGCAAACCTTTTAAAGATGGAGTGTCAGGCCCTGCCGTCACCTGACACCCCAGACCGAGTGTCATGCCCACCCACCTCAGAGACTGAGTGCTGTGCTCTGCCCCTCTGCTCCCCCTCCTCCTCCCACCCCACACTTCCCCTTATCCTAGACAGGAGAAGGAAGAAAAGCTCCCACTGACTGCTGGGCAGAGGGAGGGGGAAGTGAGAAATCTCCTCAGGTACATGGCAAGGGGGAGGAGAGCAGCTCTGGCTTTCTAGTAACGAACTTTGGCAGGCCCAAAGAGAGGACTCTGTGTGCCCTTTCTGGCGCATGTGCCATAGGTTCATCATCACTGCACTAAGAGATAGCATGAGGAACCTTAGCAAATACTTTACTGAAATACTGAAATGCTCTCAGTACTTTTTAGTCTAGTAACTGTCAAAAAACTAATTGATATTAATCAGGTATAAACTGTTTTTTTTTTTAATGAAGCTACACTAGCATAGTACTTTTTTGTTTTTTATTTTTTTAAACCCTTGCCTTACATTTTAGAGACAATATTGTGTATTGGTTCTAAGGCAAAAGAGCAGTAAGGGCTAGGCAAGGTGGGTTAAGTGCTTGCCCAGAGTCACACAGCTAGGAAGTGTCTGAGGTCAGATTTGAATCCTGGACTTCCCATCTCTAGGCCTGGCTATCCACTGAGCTACCCATCTGCCCACCAGCTTATTACTTTTTTAAGGAGAAAGTGTCTATCTCCTTATTTTGAACATTTGTGGCACTGCATAGGAAACTACAGGCTTTAGAATTATATTGAGTCTTAAGAATGACTAGTCCTTTCTACTGATTCTCTTCCATCATACCTGATATTCTTTTTTATTAGGCTTGGCAGATATATGTTAGCATTCTTGTTGCTTCCTTTCCATTTTCAGGATAAAGCAATTTTGAATGGATTCACAAGAGACTCCACTCCAATTTTTTTTTAAGTAAAAAGTAGCTCCCTCTTTGGTAAAAATCCCAGCATTCCTATATTTTAAGCCATTCTACAGGAACCCTCAACCTATTTTCAGACACCATTTCCTTAAGAAGATATTCTATTAAAATTTATCTTTCCTACTCTACATCATTAGCCATAACAAAAACATTCCTCCTGTTCCTAAGTACTTTAGCTTTTCCTCAGGATGTTATAGTCCATATTAGTTATGCCTTAAAGGTGCTTCTGGAAGCATCTGGTTTGACAAGTCTTGGTACTTTGTGATAGTGAACAATCATTTATTAAAGTTCTACTATATGACAGGCACTGTGCTTGACAAGAGGGATGCAAAGAGAAAGAAAGAAAGAAAGAAAGAAAGAAAGAAAGAAAGAAAGAAAGAAAGAAAGAAAGAAAGAAAGAAAGAAAGAGAAAGGAAGGAAGGAAGGAAGGAAGGAAGGAAGAAAAAGTGAAACAGAGAAAAAGAGAGAGAGAAAGAAAGAGAAAAAGGAAGGAAGGAGCAACATATCTATATAGAGAATAAATATGACAAAATACAAGGCAGTTAAAATACAAGACAGTTGGGGTGAGGTTCTAGCAACTGATGGATTAAGGAAAGACTTCTTAGAGAAGATGGTACTTGAGCTGCATCTTGAAGGAAATGAAAAATTCTCACAGGTAGAGTTGAGGAGGAAGTGTATTGCAGGCATGAAGGACAGCCTGTGAATGGTAGATAGAGAGAGATGGAGTGCTGTGTCTGGGTAACAGAAAAATAGGTCATTGTGATTGGAAAGAGAAGTAATCTACAATGAGGCTAGAAGGATAGTTTGGGCCTGGTTTTCAAGGGCTTCAAAAGTCAGATGGGAGTATAAATTTAATTCTAAAGGCAGTGTATGATGACCTGTTGACCTGATCTGACCCATGATTAAGGAAAATCATTCTAATAGTGTGGAGTTTAGAAAGAAGTGGAGAAAAAAGAAGGCAGAGGGACCAATTAAAAGATCATTGCAATTGTCTAGGCAACAGGTGATGAGAGCCTGAACTAAGTTTGCAGTTGTGAGTAGAGAGAAGAGGTCAGATCAAAGAGACATAAAACTAGGAATGTCAAGATTTGGCCAAGATTTTGGATGCTAGCTATTTGACTCATGGCAGGTCTCTTAACCCCTGTCTTCTCCAGTTTCTTTATGTGTAGCCCTCACCCTGTTATTGTGAGGATAAAATGAGATAATATTTATAAAGTGCTTTGCCACCTTTAAAGCACTATATAAATGCTAGCCATTGTTATTATTATTGTGAACAGTATTATTTCTTCCAATTAAGTTTATACATTTATTAAAGAGGATAAAGGAAGATCAAAGAGACAGTTAGGTAGCTCAGCAAATGGAGAACTGTATCTGGAGTCAGGAAAACCTAATTTCAATCTGGGCTTAGACACTAGCTGGATGGCCTTGGGCAAGTCATTTAACCTGTTTGCCTTAATCCACTGGAGAAGGAAATGTCAAACCACTTCAATATCTTTACATGCTATGGCCCATAGGGTCACAAAGAGTTGAACATGACTAAACAATGACAAAGGAAGATCAAAGAAGACTAAAGCATAGAAGCTTCAGAAGTAGAATCAAAGAGGATATAGGGAAAGGTAGGTGCAAGATAAGGCAAAGAGAGTAAGAAAGGGTTAGTGGAAAAACTGGAAGATTAAATGAATTGATAGAATGAATCAGTGGGTGGGGCAGATTTGCTGGAGTTGTTGAGACAAAAGAAAGGAATTTGTGTTGACTTGTGAGGTTATTAAGAAGGAAGAATTTGCATCAGAAAGTTTTAGCTGAGTCCTTAGGGTTGAAATATAAATGCCCACAAATAATATCAAGAAGCAATGCTTAAAATTTCAACCATTATGGAGAGTAGGAGAAAGTGTACAGGGACTTATCTTGAGTGTACATTGTATTTCTGTCACAAGTGAGTTACTGTTAGAATGATCTCCCTTCTGGAAGAGAAGACAAAGGAACTTGAAGAACACTTCTCAATACTCTAAGTTGTTAGAGAATGAAACAGCAGCTAAGTTTCAATGGAGAAAGGAGACCAGAAGGTGGGGTAATGGAGATTTGACACCTGTCAGGATGATGAAAGATGGAAGTGTTACACTTAAAAATAGATTTAAAGCTCTTTCTGAAGAGGAGAAAATTGTATTCTCTGAGGAGAAAGAAGTAGCTTGTTCTCTCAAGAATGATATAGCAGAACCACAGAACCTATCAGGCGAAAGATAATTCAACAAAGAGTAGAGGAAGAAGAGTTGTAGATGGTGACTTGCTTCTCAGGGATACTCAGAAAGATATTTGTCAAAATGATAGCAATAATAGAGTGATTTGCTGTATCTAGGGGCCTGTATGCATGGCATAACAGATAACCTCTTAAGACTTCAAAACATGACAGCTACCCACTTTTAATGATTCATGTGGACACAAATGACACTACCAGATGCAACCTAAAAGTATTGCCAATGGTTATGAAATCTTGGGCAAGAAACTGAGGACCACAGAGGGATAGTTTGTATTTTCCTCCCTCTTGTCCATTGAGGGCATGGAGCACAAAAGAGAAAAATTATTCTGAGAGTGAACAGTCAGTGCTATGGATAAAAGAAGAATTTCTGACCAAACAAGAAATAGAATTATGAGGTATAAAGTGGATCATTTTGATTGTTAAATTAAAAAGGGTTTGTCCAAACAAGAATAATACAACCAAGATAAGGAGGAAAGCAAAAAAATTGGGGAAAATTTTTATAGCTGACTTCTCTGATAAAGACCTTATTTCTCAGATTATACAGAATGGATTCAAATTTTTAAGAATGTAAGTCATCCCCCAAATGATAGTCAAAGGATATGAACAGGCAGCTTTTGGATGAAGAAATCAAAACTATCTAAGTCAAAAAAAAAAAACACCTCAAATTACAATTGATTAGTTAAAACAATTCTGGAGTACCACCTCACACCTATCAGAATGACTAATAGAATAGAAAAGGAAAATGGCTAATGTTGGAGGGGATGTGGGAAAATTGGGACATTAATGCACTGTTGGTGAAGTTGTGAACTGATTCAATCATTCTGGACCATGATTTGGAACTATGCCCAAAGAGCTGTAAAAACATGCCTACCCTTTGACCCAGTGATACTACTACTTGGTCCGTATCCCAAAGAGAGTCCCCCTCCCCCACAAAAGGGAAAAGGATTATTTTTACCAAAATATTTATAGCAGCCTTTTTGTGGAATTGGAAATTGAAGGGATGCTTATCAATTGGGAAATGACTAAACAATTTGTGTTATATGATTATGATGGAATACTATAAGAAAAACTTGAAAAAGTTGAACTGATACAAAGTAAAGTGAGCAGAATCAGAACATTGTGCACAATAACAGCAATATTATGATTATCAACTATGAATGACTTAGTCATTCTCAGAAATACAATGATTCTAAGACAATTCTTAAGGATTTAGGATGAAAAATGCTTTCCTATCTCCTGAGAAAGAACTTGGATTCTGAATACAGATTGAAACAAACTGTTTCCCTCTAACTTTCATTATTTTTCTTGGCTTCCTTTTGGTTTTGTTTTGTTTCTGGTCTGTATTTTCTTTCACAACATGTCTAATATAGAAATATGTTTTGTATGACTGTATTTCTATAATCTACCTAAAATTGTTTACCTTCTCAATGAGAGTTGGGGAAAGGAAGGAGAGAATTTGGAAATTAAATTTTTAAAAAATGAATGCTAAAAATTGTTACCTTCATGTACTAGCTTAATAATCCTGTCCCAAAAAGAGGAAATGAGATTAGTCTGAAAGGACTTATTCTTAATGAAGTCAGTCTGGTTCCTTAATGAGCAATTCTAGAATTTTCCTTAGCATAGAAGTTAAAAGTTAAACACTGTGCTGAGGTTTTCAGACTCTATTATCTTCCCCTCTTTTTGGAACAAAAAAAAAAAAAAAAGGCCCCTTGTTGTTTCTTCTGTCTTTGAAAGAAGAAATGATTGCTAGGCAAGTCAAGAAGTTATCAGCCAGTCTGCTTTAGGCAGGGAGAGAGCTCCAGCAGATGTTTGGGTTATTGAAGTCCCTATCATTACAATAATGTACCTGTATTCCCTGATTTTGATCTTTTTAATTTGTCCTTGTTTGTGACCTAAGCTTTGGGAAATTGTGTGTGGACACTTGGTGGGTTTTAATTACTAGCTCTTTCTTGGAGTCTATCTCCTATACATTTCTGGGTGTCTTGGTTACTATTATTCTTTCTTTATGACTGAAGTATGTATATGTGACATCCTGGAAAGCAGGGACTAGTTCTTATTTTATATTTAAATCTACTACTTCGTACATAGATGGTGCTTAATAAATGCTTATTGATTGGTTGGACTGATAATAGAAGACCCGACTCTGGGCAAGCCCTCATACAAAGGGAAAAGAGTCAAGAGTTTATAAGTAGAGGTCAGTTAAATAGGTCAGTTAATTGTAGGATTTTTGCCATAACATGATTCTGACTCAATTGAAGCAATTCAAAGGGTAAGCTTCGATTTAGAGCAAGAAATACCCTTCGAGGTAATTTAATTTCAGCTTCTCTTATTTTTTTAAACCCTTACCTTTCACTTTAGATTAAATACAATATATTGACTTTTAAGGTAGAAGAGTGGTAAGGACTGGGCAATGGGGATTAAATGACTTGTCCAAGGTCACACAGCTAAGAAGTGTCTTGGTCAGCATTTGAATCCAGGACCTCCTGTTTCTAGGTCTGGTTCTCAGTCTGCCTTTAATTTTTAGATAAAGAAAGTGATGCCCATTGTGGGAAAGTTCCTTATTCAAGGTTACACATAATAAATTGCAGAGCCAGAATTTCAACCTATGTTCTTTGATTATAGTTCCAATATACTACTTGGGGTCTTGGTGGGGGGGGGGGGGGAAGCAAAACAAAAAACTAAACAAACTGGGTGGTTAGAAATGAGAATATGGAAACCACTCAGAAAGTGATCACCCTGCAGCTTCCTAACGTTTCTATTGCCACATGGTGAATAAGCAAAGTAGCCCCCCAAAAGACATGCATATCAACCCAAATGGGGCACAGGAATAGCAGCTACTCATATTACTTAGTTAACTGATAGGTGATACCCTGAGTAGGAACAAGCACACCCAAAATACAGCCCCTGCCAAATCAGTAACCAAAGTGCTGACAATGGTAGCATCTATTTTAAGTGCCTTCTATCACTTTTTAAAGGTAATTTTTCATATATAACATATATGTAATTTATAATTTTTTCACCCTCATCTTCTGACTTATTATCAGTTCCAAGACAAAAGAACAGTTAGGGCTAGGTGATCAAAGTTAAGTGACTTGCCCAGGATCACACAGCTAGTTTTCGAGACTGAAGATTCAAATTTAGGTCTTTATGCTCGATTCTATGACCCTGTGCTGCCTGGTTGCCTCAGAATCAAAGGGCTCTATTTTGAGAATCGAAGGGACCTCACAGGTCATCTCCTCCTGTCTTCCCCCCATTTAAAGATGAGAAAATGGAGACCCAGAGATTTGCCTCAGTTCACACAGGTAGGAAATTGTAGGACTGGGATTTGAAGGTCCTTTAACTTCAATCATGAAGACCATCACATTAGAAAAAGGGTTTCTTATGAGTAAAAAGGGATTTCTGATGAGAACAACTCCCAGATTAATCTATTAGCTTCCTTAAGAATTGTATTTGTTGTACTTGTGTCCCTACTTCCTAGCATGATGTCTGTCATATAGCTGGTGTTTAATAAATGCTTGTAAACACAAGAGACAGCAGAGAAATCCAGTGTTAGTCTCCAAATACATTCAATTTATTCCTCCCAGCTAATAAATGAAAATCCCTCCTCTGGTCCTCCTACTCTTTTTTTTCCCCTGTAGACAGAGGCATAATAGCATTGAAAGAGAAACCATATGGTGCCTCCTTGGAGGCAAAATCCATTGTTTTGGTTTGGCTGTGTGGACAAGGTCATGGAAGAGTTCCCCCCCAAACACCCTAGCTACAAGTGAAAATGTATCAGGAATAATAATACATCATCAGCGTGTAGAATACAATTTGGCTAGGGTTGTGACAGTCTGAGAGGCATTACTTTTGGGTGGGATTAATTTCTGAAATGACATCCTAAGCCAGGGATCTCAACATACATATCCCTCAATTATTTTGGGAGTGCCTGGAGAATCTAGTATGGAGTGGGGATTTTATAGTTGTGGCTTTAAAAAAAAAATGAGATTGAACTTTAAGATGAGTTTTTAAAAGACCATACAGAGAAGTTGGAAAGAAATAATAGACTCTAGCAAAAAAAAAAAAAAAAAAGTCTTTGATGTGGCAGCTGAATGTTGATCGGGGGTTCTTTAGCATTAACTTAAGAGTTAAAAAAAAGCAAGTATGGTCTTCCAAGTGTAGTTCTGGCCCCTTGTTTCTTACTTGTTTTGTTATTTCTGTTGAGTAGCACAGTGTAGAAGATCAGGTGCTGGATTTAGGGTCAGGCAGTTCTCAGTTCATATCCTGCACCAGACACAGGTTTTTTGGCCAAAGGCAAGTCAAATAACCTCTCTGGACCTCACTTTTTTCATCTGTGAAATGGGTGGGTTAGACTTAATGGCCTTTAAGGTCCCTTCCAGTTCTAGATCTAATAATCTTAACATTTAATTCTAGAAGGGTCAGTCTGTCAGTGTTTAGGGGAGAATAAGTGAAACTAAGGCAGGTCTAGTGCAAATGAGAGGGGCAGTGGATAAAGTCAAGAAGACCCGAGTTCAAATACAGCCTCTAATACTTACTAGCTAGGTGACCCTGAACAAATCACTTAACTCAGTTTGCCTCAGTTTCCTCATCTGTAAAATGAACTGGATAAATGCTAAGAATAACATTCTTTAGACTTGACCTCAGTCTGAGTCAGAGACTGCTCTTCCAGAATTCAAGTGGGACAAGAGGCAAGTATGTTCCAGGGCACCAGGGAACCTCAGACCTTTTTCTTAATCCAATTAATGAGAAGAAGTTGAACAGAAACCCAATTTGCTAGACAATTGGTTTACAAATTCGATAAGAAACTTTCCTTTTAACACCTCAAGAATGATCTGAGGGCACCAAGAAAAGGGGTGCAAACTGCTGTTCAATTCTTGCAGAATAAAATGGTAAACCACTCTAGCATCTTTGCCAAAAAACAAAACAAAACAAAAATCAAATGGGCCAGGAAGAGTCCAGAACAAATGAATAACAATAGCAACAACCAGGCTTATCTAGAGCAGTAAGATGTGATTATTTAATTTAGCTGGAAGCAAAAAGAATCTGGCTTTAAGTTATGCCAATAGCATCCAGCTTGCTTTCTGAACTGCACCCTGATTGCAGGCAAATCCATAGTACCATCACCCTCACCAATCAGGGAAATTATATAAAGTAGAAAAATGGGGGGGGGGGGGATTGACGTAATGCAAAAGTCAGAGACATAACAAATGAATGGATCTGCCAATAATAGGTCCAAATGGAGCCAAGTGAACTCATGTACTTGCTGTGGCCAGAGTACAGTATGGCATAGTAGAGTGCTACACTGGGGTCAGAGAGAGCTGAGTCCTAAACCAACCTCAATTAAGTTCAACAGACTTTTATTAAATACTTCTCATATGCCAGAAACCATGTCAAGTGCTAGAAGTATTTTGTTGTTGTAGAGTCATTTTTCAGTCACGTCCCACTCTTCCTAAACCCATTTGGGTTTCTTGGAAAAGATACTGAGTGGTTTGCCATTTTCTTCTCCAGTTCATTTTACAGATGAGGAAACTGAGGCAAATATAGTTAACCGACTTTCTCAGGGTCACAAAGCTAGTGTGTATCTGAGGTCAGATTTGAAACTTGGTCTTCCTGACTACAGACCCAGAATTTTATGCACTCTGATGCCATATGATTTTGGGGAGAACACAAATGCTCTTACTCTGTTTCTAAATCTTTAAAATGGATGGAATGATAGCTTTGGGTTGCCATAAGAAAAAAATTAGATAATATATGTAAATCATTTTTCAAATGTTAGAGTGCTATGTAAATGTAAGTTATAATTATGTTCCCCCCAAAAAATTCTGAACTAAAATTCAATTTAATTCAATAAAAATAAAAACAAGCATTTATTTATTTATTTTAAACCCCTACCTTCTGTCTTAGAATCAATACTGTGTATTGGTTTCAAGGTGGAAGAGTGGTAAAGGCAAAGTAATGGAGGTTAAGTGACTTGCCAGGTCACAAAACAAACTTTTATTAAAGGTGTATTAGATACAATACAATTGTATTGTACTATAGTGTAGCCCACACATCTTCACTTTTTCTTAAAGAATGAAATGAGATGGGGGAGCTAGGTAACACAGTAGATAAGTCTGGAGTTGGGAGGACCTGAGTTCAAATTTGGGCAAGTCACTTAACGTCATTTGCTTACCCCTTACCCTTTTGTCTTACTACGACAGAAAATAAAGGTTAAAAAAAAATAATGAAATGAGCTATTTTTTTTTGTTAAAGGTCTTGTTAAAATACCAGCAGATTATACCTATAGTATACCTCTAATTTAGTAATTTGATCTAAAAGAGAGAATTTTAAGCTGATATTATATGTGTCCTTTCTAAAGTCTCACTGGCATTATGTGATCCCTGCTTCCTTTTTTTGCCATTATATTAAGCGTCTCTTTAAACAACACATTTTGTATTTTTGCAAGAATTGAAGTCAAGTTCTCTAGCTTAAAGTTTGAAGGCCACAAAATTAGGGCATTTTCTCTTTTCTAATCTTGTTGTATCTTTCCCTTCTAAATAATCTTTTGAATATCATTGACAGTTTCTCAGGGATCATCTCAAATGGATTTTTTTTTTTGTTTATTTTTGTAGCCAAGAATTTAGTTCAGCTAGGCCAAATGACTTAAAATAAGCAAAGACAATTAGGTGCTCTCTTACCATCTCTTTACTTATCTCAGTCCTTTCTAGACTTGAGGTCATTCTTCTTAAAAGGGAAAACAAAACAGAACAAAATGCAGAAAGTACAGCACTAAATGGAGATGGGTAGGGTGGAGGCATTCCATTCCAGGAATGGAAAATAGGATGAACAATGGCACTTAGACCATTAGACTCTTAGACATAGACTTAGATCATTAGAGAACATTGCATGACAATCGGTAAAAACAAATAATCCATTTAGTAAGTAATTGGGAGCTGAAGAGGTTTCCCTGTAGAAAACTTATAAGATCAAAGTGTAAGATTAGTCAGATTATGTTGGGTAAAGGGCGTGCTCATAAATATTTAACACTTGGATATATCCAATACACATTTTAAAAAATTTAACTTTTTTTAATTTTTTCAGTCACATGTAAAAATATTTTTTGACAATTGTTTTCTGGCATTTCAGAATTCAGATTTTCTCCCTCCTCCCCTGCCATATTCTGATATACGTTATTATCCAGTACGTCCATGCAATATATATTTCCATATTGCTCTTGTTGTGATAGAAGACACATATGTGTAATAAATAAATAAAAATCTCAAGAAGGAAATAAAGTGGAAGATAGAATGCTTTGTTCTGGATTCGGACTTCAACAGTTCCTTCTTTTGTCTGATACACTTTTAAGTTGAATCTGCAACAATATTTTTTCCATCCCTTTCTTAAGGATGTTCAACAAAATAATAGATCAACTCCTGATTCGTAGCATTTGCCTATTTCTTAGGTTTAAATGCTCACACTGAAAATTTAACAATTCACTCTTAATTCATATATTTTTTAAAACCCTTATCTTCCATCTTGGAATCAATACTATGCATTGGTTCCAAGGCAGAAGAGTGGTAAGGGCTATGCAATGGGAGTTTAATGACTTGCTCAGAGTCACACAGCTAGGAAGGGTTTGAGGCCAGTTTTGAACCCAGGGTCCTCCCATTTCTTGGCTTGGCTCTCAATCCACTGAGCCATCCAGCCACCCCTGACAATTCACTCTTAAAAGCAGGTTTTGACTTCAGTACAATTCTGGATGCCATGTCAAAGGGAGAGGGTGAACTGAAGGAAGGAAGACCAAGAAGAAGGTTTGTTTAGTACTACAAATGAGAAGAGGTGCCAGAAGATTGATTGCAAATTAAAATTGGTCAAGGAAAATCGAGATGGCTGTTTTCCCCTTGGTTAAAAGTTCAATGTTTGCAGCTATAAGTATTGAGTTTCTGTGACTTTTATCCCACCCACCAGAATGCGGTCGCCATAGTCGAGTGCCCTTTTCCTCTGGGATGAAGCTCTAGGGAGCATTGTCCCTAATTGCTTCAGGTTTCCTCCAACTATCAGACTTGATAGTGGCTGTCTTGGAGGGGCCATCAGAATTGCAGTTGAAGGTAATGGAGTTGCAGAGAATTAGGGGAATATCCTTAGCTTTGGGGGTCTTGCAAGATACCTATCCTCTTTTGCTTTCCGAGCCTCCACAGCAAATGGCAGCATATTCGAGGTGTAATTACTAACACTGAGGATTAGAGTTGTCCCACCCTGGCAAACTCTCGCTCTTCCTTTGGCTCTCTTCTTTAATCAAGGGCGCTTTGGGGGCCAAATCTGACAGCTGCAGTGCTGGCAACAAACCCAGGAACATGGTTCTGGGATAAGTTACATTTTTGGGAGCTTTTGTGTCAGGGTTATTGGCAATCTGTTAGAAGGTTTCACTGTCAGCATCAAAGCCAGAAGGGTGTAATGCACCATCCGTCTGGCAAAAGTAACAATCAGATAAAGTGGGTTTGATAAAATCTCATTATGTTTTCATCTATTGGATCAAAGGAGGAGGAAAAGAGTACATTTTATAGGAAGGAAATGTTTACGTTATGGCCCTCAGGAGTTTAGAGGACACAGACAACTGAGAAACTTGTCACGAGCTATGTTGTTTATAGTATATCCTAGCCCAGGATCCTCTTTTTTCAATTCTCTCTTTCTTTTATTCTTTCCTTTAGACTTCTCCTCAACATCATTACCAAACTGTACAGAATTCCCTAGGGATATGTCTGTAGATATGACATAGACCTGAAATGGAAAATGCAGGAGCAATCTTGATTCTGAGTTCCCTTAGCAGCTTGTGCTCTTAGTGGTTTTATTCCCCTATGATCCAAACTATGTGGATGGTGCTATATGACCGTGGACGAACTGCTTAATTTCCATTTTTCCCAGGCTAATCTCTGAAACCATAAATTACAGATGAATGTATGAACTGCACCATTGGTTGGAATTTCTACTCTATCAATTCTGAATAAATAAATAAAATCACAGGTTGGGATTTTAAAATAATAATATAATGATTGTGCTTTTAGTGGGTTTTTTCCTATGGTCCAAAGGATGTGGATGGTGCTAAGTGACCATGGACGGATTGCTTAACTTCCCTTTTTTCCAGGCTAATTTCTAAAACTATAAATTACAGATGAATGTCTGACCTGCACCAAATGGTTGGAATTTCTACTCTATCAATTCTGAATAAATAAAAAATAAAATCACAGGTTGGGATTTTAAAATAATAATATGATTGTGCTTTTAGTGTTTTTTTTCCCTCTATGATCCAAATTATGTGGCCATCATTTCAATGCCGTTTGCCATGTCTTATGGCACTTTATTTATATGTGAGATACACCCAGGTGTTCACTGAATAAACAATCTACCTATTATGACAGAAAAATAAAACCTTAGGGTGGAAATAGATTTTAGGGACCCCTAGCCCCAAATTATCAGAGAACAAGATATAATCCTCTTGAGGTTAGAGACTGCTTAATTTTTGCCCTTGTATTCCCAGTGCCCAACATAATACTCTGCACATTTTATTATTATTTTAAAATCCCAACCCATGTTTTTATCAGAATTGATGAGTGGAAATTCCAACCATTTGGTGCAGTTCAGACATTCATCTGTAATTTATAGTTTTAGAGATTTGCCTGGGAAAAAGGGAAGTTAAGCAATTTATCCATGGTCATATAACTAGTAGTTTTCAGACGTTGGTCTTAAGCCCTTATCTTAATATCTCCAAGGCTGGATCTCAATCCACTATGCATTACTGCCTTTCATTTTACATATGAGAGAAATCTATTAAATAAATATTGAATTGATTTGAATCTCCTTTCTTATATAGCAGTCATCCATTTGTTTGGAGGCCTCCAATGCATGAGGAATCTATTACCTCCAGAAATAGGCATCCCAATCCACTTTCAAAAGCTGCTTTTTCTCATTATCAGCCTAAGATTGCCTCTGTGAACTTGTTAGAATTAAAGCAATCGTTTCTATGGTTGATCATTTCTGGCTCTTACTAGTTTGAACGGATAGGCACAATACTCCATTGAGCTGGGTAAGCATTAGGATCTCCAAAGGATCATTGCATCATAGATTTAGCAAAGGAAAACAGGAGATGAAAATGCAGAAGTGAGATCTCGAGTAAATCAGTATTTTCTGCTTCTAAGAGCCCTGGTCTATCTCGACAAGATAGACTATTTCTGCCCTTCAAAAGTGGGCTCTATTTAGTTCAGGAAGAATCCTGGCAGATTGAGGAGTGGGCACAATTGTGGCTGATTAGAGCAGTAGCACTAATGGAGAGTGCTGTTTCCTGTTAGCAAAATGTCCTGAACCAGGTAGCACATAATTGGGTTGTACCAAAGCTGTGAGCTCACTTGCTCACTTCCTTTTACTTTACAGGAGGGGAACTGGTAATTCAGACAAAGGACTTTCTCAATTTCAGTACCCTTCAGATAGTCAAGAGTTGTTCACAGGGATATGGGCACAGCCATGCTAGTTTCAAATTTCTTTAAGATGCCATCCTTAATATTCTTTTTTCCAGCTCACAAACTCTTCCTTTTTAGAAAGATTTGAGGCAGTGACAATGCCAGACTTTTTTTTCCCCAGACATGATGGGTGAAATAAGTAAAAATAGCTCTTCGAGTAAAAAAGGAATTATTTGTGAGTCTGGGCAAACAGACAGTGAATAAAATTCAGAGAGATCGAGAGAGGGCACTCACTGCTCCCTGACTTCTCATTTTCTTCTTTTTTATGAGAATGGTTCCTTGAGCTGGAAGGAGGTTAATTGCTAATCTTTCAAAATCCCATGACTGTATACTTCTTATTATAATGCTAGATCATATACCAGTGTGTTTCCTATAGAACGTGACTGGCTAATTATTAAAATAGTCCAGTTTTTTCTCCAGATGTTTCCTTTCTGGATAAACAAATTGCTAAGTTCAATTACCTTCTATTTGCACTTCATTGCTTCTTGACAGCAAATATGCTGCAAAAATAAGTTGCCTCATACTGGTTATAATCTCCAAGGAGAGAATAAACAAATGTTTGTTTAAATTTTAAAATTACAAATATATGTGTGTATCCTCAACTATATAGATAAATATACCCCCATACACATACACACACTCTTGGTATAGATGCCTATATCTACACACATATATTTTAAAAATTGCCCTCCTTTAAAAATCTAAAAATCTTTGTTTATAGTATTTTGTTTTTAGTATTTTAAAAGTACTAAATGACCTTATTTCTTAGTTTTCCTTATAAACAAAAACAAAACCTTTTCCCTCTGTCTCAGAATTGATATAAGTATTGATTCTAAGGTAGAAAAATGTAAAGGCTAGGCAACAGGGCTAAGTGGCTTGCCCAATGCGTAACAGTGTGGATTTGGGGTAAATCAAGGATAACTAAGCACTCATCTTGGAAGGGGACTGGAAGTTGACCCCATGGAACTCTGGGAGAATTCCATTTGGGAGGAGCCAACAGCAAGAAGAGTTTGGAGGAGAATTCTGAAGGTCCTCAACCCTCATTTCTCTGCTGACCGGAGGAGGAGCTGGGGGGGTTGTTTCTTTGGTTGGGAGGTTTGGATGGTGGGGAGGATCCTGAGTGAATTGGGTCGCTCTGTACTTTTATGGGTGATTTCTGGGAAATCACAAATACAAACAAAGAAGACATTGAACAGCCATTCTCCAATTTCACTGGAGAGGCCTAACTCCTGGGGGGAGTGGCTTTGAATGAGGGGGAGTCCTTTCCCTGATCTTGCCTGAATCAATTGATCCTGTTACTTCCCTGTGATAGTAGTTTAGAAAGGTTTGTCTCAACAGGGCTGGCTCAGGGGGTGGGATCCCATCCATTAAGGTCACAACTGAACCCCAACACCTTCAACACCCCATTATAGCTTTGCTAGTTTGGGAAGCTCACTGAATTTATTCCCTTATAGGTCTTCCCTGGGGAATAACCCTAACCCTAACCTAAAACCCCTCTAGATTACATATATTGTATAAGAAAGAAATAACCCTTAAAACTGTACTCTGGCCTACTTTTCTTTTTTACAATTAAATATCTTTTTTCCACATATGTTCAGTGTAGACCTAATTCTCTTTTGATCTTCATACATTAAAAGCTGTATGTTATTGTATATCTAAACCACAATTTTTCTATTAAAATATTGTATAATTAAAAAAATGAATAGCTGATCTGGCCCATTGAAAGCTAACAAGGGGGGAAGTCTAGACACACACACCCCCTACCATCAATACTCACCCCATACATTTGTGGTGAGCCAAAACCAAGCAAAGAACCTGATTTGTTAAAAAAAATTAAAAAAAAAAAGCCATTTTATTGACCAAATACTAAAAAGCAGTCAAAGGGTAGCCATTTTGGATTAGTTCCTTCCTTGAGCTACAAAAGCCTCACAAGGATAAGAAGCAAAGAAGAGCAAAGCGGAAAACCTTACTAGCTAAGCAGATACATTGAAACATGGCTTGGGGAAGGGGAAGACTTTGTTGGTGGTACTGAGTAGCTCTGTTATGTTATATTCTTTTGGAGCTATGATGTATGGACTGTGGACAGAGACTATACTGAATTACATATCGAACCTCATTCATTTAATAGATTCTTACAACTGGTTAAAGATGGAGATAGAAAAACTGATAGCATTTACTCCATCATTTATGGCAGCTATTGCTTCATGCCTGCAGATGTACTGGGTGCTAAAAAAGCTGGTGGGACAGTTATTGGGACACAAGGCTGAGGAACAAGTGACTTTAGCAACTCTAAAAGCTGAGTTAGCGAAAATGATACAGGAAGAAATAGCCAAGATGGGGGAAAAGAACAAATGGCCAGGACAATATATTAATAATTACAGAGACTAATGACAAAGAGAATAGAGAAAAGCTGGACAAAGACACTGAAGGCAAAGACACCACAGTAAAAAGGACAGAAGCAACCATTCTTCTCCTTCCTTTACATGACAAGGCGATTTTAAAGGCAGACCAGGGTATTGTCCATTTAAAAACACATAACCCATTTACCAGTGGTGATCTAGACAGCCTAAAAAAGAGATTCAAGGACTGGAACTCACAACCTCTACAATGCTTAAAAGAGTTTAGGCGAGCCCTCAAGATCTGTCTTACCATGACATTGAAATTCTTTTAGGAGAATTATTTAGCCCAGCCCAAGCCCAACAATTTATTTATTTATCTATTTATTTACTTATTCATTCATTCATTCATTCATTCATTCATTCATTCATTCACTTATTTGTTTGTTTGTTTGTTTGTTTGTTTGTTTGTTTGTTTTTAACCCTTAACTTCTGTGCATTGGCTCCTTGGTGGAAGAGTGGTAAGGGTGGGCAATGGGGGTCAAGTGACTTGCCCAGGGTCACACAGCTGGGAAATGTCTGAGGCTGGATTTGAACTGAGGACCTCCCGTCTCTAGGCCCAAGCCCAACAATTTATTAAGGAGGCCAGGGAAAATAATCATTTGACATCATGGCCAGAAGCGTATGACGACATGGAATTGTCTAACCCACAAAACCATGCTTATCTAAAACGCTGTAGGCAGGATTTAATGGAGGGAATGGCAAAACTAGCTAAAAGACCAAATGTCTGGAATCAGTTTGAGGCACTTAGGCAGAAAGTTGGAGAACACTTCAATACCTTTCTTGACCGGGTTCTCAAAGCTGGGGAACTCATTCTTGGGTTCACTGATTTGGGGGATCAAAATTTGCAGCACATACGCAGACAATTCATCAAGGGAAGTAGTTTACCCATCAAGTCTTACTTCCAGACTCAATGTCCTGGGAGGGAGGAATTGCCTTTGGAGGAATTGAGGAAAACAGTAAAGTATATCCAGTCAGGATCACAGGGGATGGTAGAGAATAAACAGAGTGAAAAGTCTAAGGACAAAATCATTAGTGACCTTCAGAAGCAACTAAAATAAAATTAAAAAAAAAATCTATTACAAAGGTCACACAGCTAGAAAATGTTTGAGACCAAATTTGAACCCAGGTCCTCCAGACTAGGCCTGGAGCTCTATCCACTGTGCTACATACATGCTGCCCCCATTTCTTAGATTTCTTAAAGTTTTAATAACAAGATTTTAGCCATGACATTTTAATGCAGGGTTGCATAGAATAGGTTGACAAATTATTACTTACAGAACATAAAATTAGCAGAAATAAAGGACAGAACCAAGAACCATAGAATTTCACAACTGGAAAGGACCTCAGAAGCCAGGGATTGTTTTATTAACACTGTTTTCTTTTTCCTTCTTTCAAAAGATGATAGGACTAGATAACCTCAAAGTTTGAAATTCTCTGAGTCTATGAAATTCTGTAGTTCTGTCTGTCCTTGAATTATGATAATCACATGCTTTGAAGTTGATGTTTTCTCAAGACATTCTAAGCAATCTTGTTTTAAAATCCTTTAATGAGATATTTAAAAAATACAGAGAGGAATGCAGAAGAAAGTTCTAAAAGAGGACATGGACAATCAAGGCAGCACAGACTCTACCATGCTAAATTTAACATATATTTAAAACCAAGCTGTGTGTAATAGAAACTCACAGTTTCATTTAAAATCCTTTTTCTGTTTCTTGGATATAGACATAATCATGTTTGTTGATTTTTACCAAGCTCATCATTGATGAAAAATTTAAAAAAAAACAAACAAGGAAATTATTCAACATTTCATTTTGGGCAATGTTGAACAATTATTTGTCTTTTTGATCATTATTTTAGAGAGCAAAGAGGCAATAATTTCTAGGATTTAATGCCTTTCCTTATTCCTTTTTTTTGAGGCATCAGAACAGAATTCATAAACATAATAATCCAATAATGCCTGTTCCTATTGAGCTGTTTGATAAACAAACATCCTTGTATGAATTCCTGAACTTTTTCAAATATTATGTGGCTACTTCTTCATCTTCTGTATTGAGACCCTCAATTTGGGAGAATACATTTTATTGCTTCCAACATGTGTACAAAAACAAAAAACAGAGGAAGAATTAATAGCTCACATGTGTTTATTGCTTTAAAGTTTGCAAAGTTCAGGCATCCCTTCCACACTGTGACTTTCCCCATCTTAGTTTCAATATATCACCAGTTGGCATAAGAAATTAAATGGGAATATTTTGGGAGTTTTCCTGATGCCTCAGACAACACTCAAAGGCTAGAGTTTAGGAACTATATAGTTTCTGGCCAAATACTTAACCCAAATTTTACAATAATGTACTCTAAACACCCCATAAAAGATAAAGAAAGAATTCAAACTTCTTTTCTGTAAGAATGGAGGGCCAAAAAAATTTTACAGGAATTTTCCAGATTGTGGAGACACCATGCCCCTCACCCCTCAATGTGGAAGGGATAATATGTTGTAGAAATTAAGCCTTGTAATAGCCATGTGAAATAGATATTGGGATTTAAAGATTATTATTCCCATTTTTATAGGTGAGGAAAGTAATGCTTAAAGGGGTTGTTTATGATCACATATGTAGGAAATATCAAAGGTGGGGTTTGAAGCCAAGTCTACTTGACTCCAAACTCAAGATTTTATTTACTATGCTTCACTGTCATCCCTGTTATTTTATAAATAGACTTGTGAAGAACCCAGATGCCTAGCAATAAATGGGGGCTTCCTGTTTCCTCATAAAGTGAAGCATATTACAGAAAAAAATCACATATCACAGATTAAGACAGAATAAAGAATATTAAGGCAAAGGATAAAGAAAAGGCTTCTATCATGAAAGAAACCAACACTTAGTAACCACTATTGATAAATTTCTATTCTTGCTTTTGAGTCCTTGAAAAACATGCCAGTTTATTATATGATATAAATGAAGATGGGATGAAAGGCAAGACTACTATTGCTTCAGACTATCCCAAGATGTTAATTGTCTAATCAATTAATTAGTTATAATTAATTGTTATCTCTCTATCTGGTACCAGTTGTGTAGTGACTATGGCAGGATAGTCAAAAGGGAAGGACTGACTTCTAGTTCTGACTTTCTGAAAGCTGGTCCCTGTCTTCTTATGGTTCTTATGGACAACACTGTTAAACAGTGGTATACAGAGGAATTCAAATCTGGATTCTGGAACATTTTCTGCCATGATTCTGTCTTTGTCCTCCTCATCTTTTACTCCCTAACACCCAGCTTGGGTTTCTAGGTCTTCTAAGAAGAAGGTAAGCTTCTTGAGGGCAGGGACAGTTTGATTTTTATATTTACAAGAGCCTAGTCTCAAGGTACCTAAAAACATTTGTTACGTCGAACCTTCTGTATGCATTCATAGAATTTGTATTCAACATGTTTTCATTTTGGGATGAGACAAAAAAATGAAACAAAATACATTTTAAACAATATTACACAATTAAGTGAAATGAATAATAATAACTGACTTTGTATGGTATTTAAGCCTTCTGACAATCCTAGGCATCAGTAATTACTGGTATTCCTGTCTCTAGTTTTCAGAGGAGGAAGCTGAGGGTCAGTGATATTAATTGACATGCCCACAGTTTCCCCCCCCTAGTGAATAGAGAAAGCATAGTTCAGTGGAAAGAACTGTGATTTTTGCATCAAAGGAGTGGAATGCAAATCCCACCACTAAACCTGTGTGATCATGTGTAAGTTATTTAACCTACATATACCTTAGTTTCTTTATCTGTAAAATAAATGTGAGGGTTGGGCTAGATCTTTTATAGCTCTTTTTCAGCTCTAAATCTATGATCCTTTAAAAACGTTTAAAGGCAGGATCAAACCTCAGATATTTTTCTTTTTTCTTTTTAACCCATACCTTCTGTCTTAGAATCGATACTAAGGCAGAAGAGCAGTAAAAGGGGTTACTTGCCCAGAGTCACATAGCTAGGAAGTGTCTGAGGTCAGATTTGTACCCAGGACCTCCCCTCTCTAAGCCTTATTCTTTATTTACTGACCTACCTAGCTGCTCCAGGACTTATATATTTCTATTCCCAGACCAAGTCCTCTATGTTATCTAAATCTATGGTTTTAGAAGCAAGATTTGAACATATCCTAGCACTTTAAGTACTCCCTCACTTTTAGTGCTCAATAAGAAAAAAATATCACATCAAATGTCAAAGTTTTCATGATGGAATAAAGAAGAGGTTGGGTGAGGACAAGATTAGACAGTGTTCTCCTTCCTCTCTTCCCTACATCCTGTTTACTGCATTCATTTTCCCTAGAGTTGGCAGATTGAGCCTGTGAATCAAGAAATGAGGAAACAATTATTTCACCAGCAAGAGTGGTCAGGCTGTGCCAGGAAAGGTGGTGATGGATAGAGGGATTCGAATGCCAGCCAGCACCCTTGCAGTCCTCTATTGAGAGGTAGCTGCTGACATCCAGTCTCGTCCAGCATCTAGTGATTACCTCTCAAAGGAAAACTTGGACCTTTGAGCCTGACCTGTTTCGTGGTCTTTGATGATTCTACTGATTCTCAAGTGTCTCTATTTGTGGGCATAGCAGCTTGTAAACATATCCTGTATAGCTGCAGGTCAGCAGGTGGATGTCTGTGAGAGGTGCATGATTTGTGTTTATGTCTACTGTGGATTTGTCAGGGACCTTTCGGGGACCAGAGGGAGATGAAATAGGCTTTCTCTGCACTCAGGAGAAAAATACTCTGACTTGTATTTTCTCATGTCTGACATGTTATTATTTTTTCTTAGAGGAAGGATGTATACACAGTTTCTTCTCTAAATGACAATTTTAGTTCTAATTATACGTCTAGTTAATGTCTTCCTGAGGGACTGTCTGTTGACATACTGACAAGATCTCAACCGCCAGTATGTGCAGAATTTAGATTTGGGGCCCATTTTCCTGATATGTGCCTTTTTATCTTTCTTATTTTCATAGATTCAACACACCAGGATTTGGATAGATGTGATCTTGAATTCTATTCACAAATAGGTTCTGGCCAGATCCATTATGGGATCCTAAGAGTGGTTTCAGTTGAATGATGAGGTTAACTGATGGACTAGGAAGTCGAAATGCAAAACCTTTAGAAGAAAATGAAAGGAAAGGAAAGGTAGGCATCAATTATAGATGACCTTCTCAAGGGCCTTAGCCAAAAAAAAGGATGAGTAATATAGAAAGGAAGACTAGGAGGATAGACAGATTAAATGAGGGTTTTTTTAATTATGGGAGAGAGAAATCTTTGATTGAGGAACTTAATAGAACATCTAGATAATACAGAATCACAAAATAATTTTGAATGATTGAAGGGAATTTTTGTTAAGAATGACATGTGGAAGGAAGACCTGGGAAACAACATGAAAGTAGCCTATACCTGGTGATTCCTGGCTTACTTTACCTCCAGAGAAAACAGAGTAGTCCAGGTACTTAGAACAACATTTAGAAAGTGCAATACTTCTAATAAAAATTGGGGGGAGAAAGAGAGAAGAAGAAAGTGAGTAAGAGACGGAGGAAGGGAATGAGAAGGTCGGAGGAGAATGAGAAGGTGGAGGAAGGAGAGATAGAGATAGAGGGAGAGAATAAAATTATCCTTGTAATATAGGATTTTAAAATTGCCATTGGCTTAGGGCAAACCTGTCAGTTGCCCTGGATGGAATGTTGAGGGTGAGACATAGGGCAAAGCACCAACTGGCAGTTGAGCCAAGAGTCTAAAAAGCCCTGGAAACCCAGGGCTGGGTTCTTTTCCTGACCTGACATCGTCCTGACCATTCATTTACCCCTTTACCCCCTGGGCCTGGGTGGTGGGAATAAGAATGTGGGTAGGCCTAGAATAGCTAGGAATTTTAAGACCCAATCTTCTAGAGGAGTGATTCCCAAAGTGGGCACTACTGGCCCCCCTCTGGTGGGTGCTGCAGTGATCCAGAGAGGGCAGTGATGGCCACAGGTACATTTATCTTTCCTATTAATTGCTATTAAAATTTTTAAAAAATTAATTTCCAGGGGGCTAAGTAATATTTTTTTTTCTGGAAAGGGGGCGGTAGGCCAAAAAAGTTTTGGGAACCACTGTTCTAGAGCAACACAATATTATTATTATCATCATCTACAAGATTAGCCAAAAGATCAACTCTATTTCCTAACCAGAGTCCGCTTCACTCTGGCCGAGGGTTGCCTGCCCTCGGTCAGCCTAGACCTTCCAAGGATCTCTACCAGCTTTAGCCAGATAATCCTCAACAATGGATCTTAGTATTTCCAAGCCCTCTTACTATTGCCTTTTTCCTTACCCAGTTATCAATAAACCCCATAGCCTTAACCAATGAATCCTGTGGTTTTTCCCTACCATCAAAAGTTAGGAGGATAGGCAACAGGAAGGGATTCTGTGCAGTTAGGGCTGGAATAAACTCCTTTGCTGAGGGGCAGGAAGTTCTACATCCACTTCTGGCCAACCTGCCATTAACCAAGAGGAGCCTATTTCCTCAGCAGGGAGGGGCTGACTACCTGATAGCTTAAAGGAGCCTGGAGGCAAGCAGTGAGGTTTCACTGGACACTCAGTTCCCTGGGTTGGATCCTTGTTCATTCATATACAAGTTACAAGCCCAACTGAGGCTTGCTCACTCCATCCTTATAAGCAGCACCATCTCCTGCTATCCTGGTTACCAGAGTAAGGCCCCTGTTTCCTACTTGCTAATTACATCCTTTAAGTATGCAAATACAAAGTATATACAAGTTCATCTCAAGAGAGACTGTACTGAGGGAGGTGAATCAAGGAAGACTTCATGTAAGAGGTGATATCCAAGCTGTGCTCTAAAGAAAGCCATAAAATCCAGAAGGGAGAGGTGAAGAAAGGGGCTTGATAATTTAAATGAGATAAGACATCTTCATCTTTATAATTCTGCATAAGCACATAATGGGACTAAATTTTGAAACTGATTATCTTCTGTGAAAATCCTAGTTCATGCCGCAGAAAGGAAGAGCAGAATTTCAATTAATATGTTTACTGGCCTTGAGGAAGGGGCATCAAAAAGCATCATAGTATTATTGAGTGAGAAATGGATTTAGAGTCAAAGGATTAAATTAAAATCTTGGCTCTGCTATTTGTTATGCTATGATCTTCGGGAATTCAGTTAACCTCTCTGAATCTCATTTTGCTTACCTGAAAAATGAAAGTTAGACTAGATTATCTCTAAAGTCTCTTCTAGCTTTAAAATCTGTGAACCATGAATTTGTAGTAAAAAATTATTTTGGGGACTACAGAACCAAGTGATTCTTATAGCTATACAGAGTGTCACTTCTCTGTGGAGAAGCAAGGATTCTTAAACAGGGCTGGTGGTTCTAGATGAGCTTGGTCAACCCAATTAATTGATAGCGTCTTCAACATTTCAAGGATTTGTCCTATCGGTTAGTATTGTATATCCCCTCCCTGACCAATGTAGATTTTAAACCTGTTCTCTCATTTGTACTCCAAACATGCTTTAGTAGATAATTTTATGAATTGTTTTAACCAAAAAAAAAATTGGCCATATCATGGCTAGCCTTCAAGGAATGAGTCTTTTAAAATTTAACTTTGTCAAATAGCAAACATGTAGATTGTCTCTGGATCCCTATTTGAAGTTACTTCTGCTTGGTATTATTTGCTTGTAAGGTACCTGCTAGCTTAGCCTTAGAGACCTGGTGCCATATCTTGGCATCAGGGTATATCCCTCAGTGTAATTTGGTTGACAAAAAGGTTATATTATTGTCATACTCTTCTAAAACCTTTATATTTTATTTGTACATAGTTTACACATTGTTTCTCCCATTTTTGGAAGTGAATTCCATGAGAAGAGGGATTTTTTTGTTGTTTTTCTTTGTATCCTTGGTGTTTAGCAGATGCATAATGCTGCTTCACCAACTAGAACACAGTACAGACCAGTGCTCTGTTTTCACTGGTGCTTAGACTCTAACAAGGTGATTTTTCCCATTTTTTCCTGTATATAGTTTGATTGTACTTATTTATCTGGATTGTATCTCCCTTATTAGACAGCTTCTCAAGAGAAGGTACTATCTTTTGTCTTTCTCTGTATCCCCAGGACTCAGCACAGAGCCTTACATAGTAGATAGTAAATTTTTATTGCCTGAGTGATGGAGTCTTCTCTAACTTCCATCAAAAGATACATTTGGGAATAATATATATATAGTAACCTTTGGGAGGAGTGAAGAAAGGATGCTGATGCTTTTGTCAAGAAGAACAGTTAAAGACAACTTAAAATAAATTTTGAGTTTCATAATGAATAAGGAGATGGCTCCAGAATCAGGAAGACCCGCATTCAGGTTCTGCATCTGTGTCCCTGGGTAAGTTTGTTAACCTTCAGTGCCCCACAGAACTCTCAGATCATTATTCACAGAGGCAGTGCTTACCTACATTGATAGAAGAAGTTTTCCTCTTACACCAAAGATATCACTGTTATGGTCACTCCCCTCCCTGTATAACTCCAGTGACCTTTCTCTTGAAAGTATTATCAGAAGCAGCCATATGGTCTTCTCAGAGAGGAAATGAAAATGTTATTGGGTCAAATATGGCCACGAACTAACTTTTATATAAGAAAAACCTGAAAATAACCTAAAATAAAGTAACTTTTTAAAAAGTGACAGTGCAGAAACTTGTTGTTCCTTTTGCTATATTTTTCATAGTGCTTTGGGACTTGGTTTACTCAGCTATAAATTTTTTAATAGAGTATTTCTTGCTTTTGCCTGGGAAACTAACAAGAATATGACACTTTAGGGGCTGTTTAATGGGAGGGGAAAGGCAATCTTTACAACTTACTGGAACAAGCTACAGCTACTCTGCTTTTTTTTTTCTGTTAATATTGGACTCATGCTCCAAATAAGGTACTATCTTTTCACAGCTAAAGGGTTCTTCCAAGACAGACTCTTAAAATTTGTTTGTAAGATATAAAATGACCTTAACCATTAGTACTATTTTTATTTTCTTAATTTGGTATTTCAAGTGTTGTTCAAGGAAAAGATTGCTCAATTTGTAATTAGAGATCCTGTGATATTATTTTGGTTCTGGTACTTAAGACTTGTGACCTTGGTTAAGTATTTCTTTCTAGGCTTCTGTTTCCCCATGGGTAAAATGAGTCCTAGATGACTTCCAAAGGCTTTCCCAACTTTAAGTCTATGATGCTAAAGGACATAACTGTACTTTCATCTATCTCATTCATGTGTCTTAGTAATCTAAACTTCATCATCCTTGGGATAAATAATTTATAGGTCTACCTATCACATGATGATAGCACAAACGCGCATAGTTGGCCCTTAATGTTTTTAGTATTGTATGGGCATGAGGGAGATATAATGCTTACACAGATGAGTGAATGCAAACCATTGACAAAGTGATATCAAGTAATTTCAAGAAGGAAAAGATGCTCATAATGCCATAAGTATCTGATTTGTACTTCAAATGCTATGACAGTATGGTATGCTCGAAAGAACATGGAACCTGGAGTCATGGGAGCAGAGTTCAAATCTGAACTCAGACAACTAACTATAGTACCAATACCTTCATCAAGCCTATTTAAATCTGTGAGCAAATCACTTACTATCTTTGGGTCCAGTTTTCTTAACTATTAAAATGTAATGAGGAGTTTCCTGTACAAGCCCAGATCATTTAACATGGGAGGACCCTGTTTTGGGGAGAAGGCATCTTACCTTTGTTCTCCTATTTACACGGGTGGCAATAGCTTCTTTTAACTGTCTGCACTACCAGGATTGGCTGTATCATTAAAAACTGACGGATTGGGATACATTCTTTTTCCTTTGGCTTCCACAGAGTGAAGGTCATAGTCACCAAGACCAACAGGATTGGGCAAAGGACGATCTTCCTCCCCATTTTATTCTTTAGCACTGAGAAATGGGTATAGGCTAAGGGTTTTGATTTGTTTCACTTCTCTTTGTTATTAAATGTTTCTAGGTGCTGCTGATGGAATCATCATTAGGTCTTATATAATTAGAAAATGTTGTACCCCAGGACTATGTTCCCCAGAATGCCTTTAGTATTTCCCGAAATTCCTTTCCTCTTTCCACCACCTTGCGTGTTCACGTTTTGTATATAGTTGTGTGTAACTCTGCCTCTTGCTCTCTTTTCCTGTGTACATGGCTGAGTTAGCACCCTTTTTACTTTCCTCTTGCTTCAAGTTATTATTAATAAATTTATTAACTATAATACTTGGAGTATTTGGATATTAATTTTAAATCTTACAGTCTAGGAACTGACACCCATGATGACCTTAAAGTCAGGATTACAGAGCTGATGTACACAACCAGCCAACCTAAGCAGGGGATCTTTAGGAAGCTAAAGTGCCTGCCTGGGTCTTGAGTCCAAGGTAGGGAATGGAGTCTGGTTAGGATTTAGACCTTTCTAGAACTCTGCTATAGAGAAATTGAGCTAAACTGTGGACCTAATTCCTTTTCCCTTCTCTGAATACTAGATTTATACACCCAAGTACTGGAAGGGATGTTTGTATATTTATTCTTGCTCTATACCTTTGAAAGACATTCCTTTGTAAAAGCTATTCTGTTAGAGTATTAAATGGAACTGGAGTGCAGTTCCTTTATAAGGCAAGGGCAGATAAATTAGAGACCCTCAGTTCCCTTGAGTACTGAGGAATTTGGGGGGAGAATGAAATATAATATGCTTTGCAAACCCTAGGCAGTGAGTGGGGAGGTAGGGTAGTCAGTATTATAAATGAAAGGGACTGGATTCAATGACTTCTCAAATCTCCTCCAGTTTATAGATCTCAGACCCTATGAGTGAAAAAAAAAGGAAATTTTTGAAAATCCATCTTGGTCTCAGGTCTCCACCCCAGTCTTTTGATTGGGTGTTCATGCTTATTATGGAGGACTCCAGAGGGCTTCTGGGAAGATGCTTGCCCCTTGTCCTGGTGACTCTTGACATCTGGAAGATGCCTCTGAGTGGGACCAAGGTCAGGTCTGTCCAACCAAGGAGACCCAGAAGAGTGACATCATTGGGGTTATAAAAGAGGGAATTAAGGAAGCTGGGAAGTCTTCTTGGCTCTTGGCTCTTGGTGTGGGTACTTGGCTGGTGTGGGCTGGCGTTGGCTAGGAAGCAGCAGGAGTCCCTTTTGACTCCTCCTGGTATGGCCTTTCTAGGGCAGGATAATCTTCCCAGCATTACCCACTCTGGACAGCAGAGACTAAATGGAAAGCCTTGCGTGGTTCCTGAGATGTGACGTGTGAGAGTTAGTGGGCTGAGGAGGAATCTTATGAGAAGGAGGTGAGGAGGGAGTGTTCTCTTGGATGTTGATGATCCTGGTTTGACTTGCTGCTAAGTGTAGCTAGGAGGCCATTGTGTTGGTATCAGGATAATCAGCTAAAGCAGCAATAAGGAAAGTCCTCTTTATATCTCTTTCCTGTTTTCCCTCTTCTTCCTCCTGCTATATTTGATTTAATAAAATTATTAATCTACAACCAGTTTCCTAATTTTAATCTTTACAGAATAAAATGAAAAACACAGTATAATAGAGGACCTGATTAATAAATATATAATATGCTTATATTATATATTTTATATAACATTTTATATAACATATATAACATAAAAATATAATATAAATATATTAAAAATATATAAATACACTTTGATCATTATACTTCAATATAAAACATATTTATATTTATATATATTTATATTTTATTATTACTATATATTATATATTTATTAATCAGGTCCTCTATTATACTATGTTTTTTATTTCATTCTGTAAAGATTAAAATTAAGATACATATATGTATGTATGTATGTATGTATGTATGTATGTATTTTAAAGGCTACAGACTCCTGGTTAAGAATCCCTCTCTAGAGAGTTTCATAGAACACCAAGAAGTTGTTTGACTCATCCATGTTCACACAGCAGAAGGGTGTCTGAGGTGAATTTCAAACCCAGGTCTTTGGACTCCAAAACAACTCTGCATTAGGTTAAGTTGCTCTCTTGAAGAGACCAAGATCAAAGGAACATGAATAATTTTGCTGTTAACCAGTGTTTTCCCTAATTTCCTATCCAGATGAGAGAAGGGAATTCTTAGCAAAATAGCATTTGGTGACTTGCAGGGGAAAATTTTGGCCATTCACATCCCTGCCTCCACTGACTATCCCACTGAGTAACTTTACAATAAACTGCCTCTGGCTTTTTGCTTTAATCCTCACTAACTCCATTGTTTTCCTCTGTTCCTTCCCACATACTCCCTTCTCTGGGAAGACACAGCTCCTTTCTGAGCCTCTGTCCCTGCGTGGGAGGAAATTCTATTTCCAGGTTTTTATTACTCTAGCACTTCAAAAGAAGCTTGTTGATTCTCTTACCTGAAGTTCTCAAAATGGAGCAGACTCCAGGCGCACCCCAGGCCTGAGTCAAGGATGTGTTGTTGGCAAAAATGCAGTAGTAGAGCATTAAAGCTGCCATGTAAAGAGCTGATGACATTGGGGTCAAGTTTTAGTGTGTCTTCTTTGTGTTCTAGGGGGGAAATAGCCTATTTTACCTAGGCTTGAGGGAGAAAAATACAAAATGGAATTAGGGAGGCTAAACTCAATATATCAGGTACTTACCGAGTGTCCAGAACCAGGCTAAGTTCTCTGGGGGATAGAAATCTTACTTTGGGTTCCTGCTTTCCATGAGCTTTTGTTGTTCAGTTGTTTTAATCCTGTTCAACACCTCATGAACCTATCTGAGGTTTTCTTGGCAAAGATACTGGAGTGGTTTGCCACTTCCTTCTCTAGTTCATTTGACAGATGAAGAAACTGAGGCAAACAGGATTAAATGACTAGCTCAGAGTGACTCAGCTAATGTCTAAAGGCAGATTTGAACTCAGGAAGATGAGTCTTCTTGACTTTAGGGTTGACCCACTATCCACCACACCAGAGAACTTATCTAACAGCATTTTGCCGTATAAATTATCTCGATATGCTAGACTTGCCCTTCTGTGTGTGATGAAGATATGTAAGACTATTTACCTGGGACTTAGAGACATTTGAAGAAACCGATTGTCTTTAGGACCCACAGTAACCTGAAGAAACTGTTTTTGAAAATTACAGCCTGGCTGAGGTAACCACAGAAATCAGCTGTCTCAGCCCTGAGATGGTAGACTGAATTTGATTTTCGCCTGTTATTGCCTCATTCCATACCAGTTCTCACAGGTTCTCTGGGATGAGCTAGCCAAAAGTTCTTGTTCTTTGTGTATACATGCCTGATCCCAGATTCTATCTCTGAGGGAGTTTATCTCTTGGCCTCAACTACAAGACATTTGGCCCTGAAATTCAGTAAGTCATTGTACTGCTGAAACCTTGTGACTGAGGCACTTCATAATCTTTATCTTGCTGTCTTGCACCAAAAATATGTACCAGAGATGTCTTTGTTACCCTATCACCTGTTCTTGGGAACTCTCTGCCAGTCCCCCTTCAAATCCCTCTCTGGATTGGCCCCTTCTATTCCCTTTCCTGCCCCGCTTCACAAAGAATGATAAAAGCAGCTGCTTATTGGTATTAGACCAATTTGCTCCTAAGCACATATATGTACTTGTTTAATAAAGATAATTTTGATTTTAGGGCATCTTATCTCTTAGTTTTCTCTGGGTTCTGGGAAAGTGGGTCAGAGGTATGTAGAGCACCTCAGTGTGTTTGCTCCCCCTTGGATGAAAGAGAGAATTAAATTCCATAGAGTTTATGACTCATTTTATACAATTCAGGGATCTTTCCTATGATGATGGCCACTGAGTGAAACCTTTTGATTTCAGTTTCATTACAAACTTGTTCAACTGAAGCATGTGTCTCTTGGGTTCTTTTTCCCTATGTGTTTGGGAGAATTGTTTTGTTGACTTTTAAAGAGAGGTAGTGTGGGGGTAGCTGGGTGGCCCAATGGATTGAGAGACTGATCTAGAGATGGGAGGTGAACCAATACCAAGTATTGATTCTAAGATGGAAGGTAAAGATTAAAAAAATAAATAAAATAGAGGTAGTCAGGAATGGATATGATACTGGACATGGAGTTAGGAAGATTTGGGTCTGCCAGTCACCCTCTTCTCCTTGATAATTTCTTCTTTCTAGATCTCTGTGACACTGCTGTATCCTCGTTTTCCATTTTGCATTATTGCTTCCCAATTTCCTTCCATGATCTTCATTCAGGTCATGCTTACTAAGGGTAGGTGTTCCCCATAGCTCCGTTCTGGCCCCTCCTCTCTTCTCTCTCTATACTATTTCCCTTGATGATCTCATTAGCTCTCATGATTTCAATGATCATCTTTATGCTGATGATTCTTAGATTTACTCATCTAGCCCTAACCTTTCCTGGCACCTCAAGTCTCACATCTCCAGCTACCTTTTAAATTTTCTAAGTAGATGTCCATAGATATCTTAAATTCAACATGTCCCAAACTGAACTAATTAATGTAGGGATTAAAATTAATATTCAATATTCTAAGTATTATATTTAATAAGATTTATTTATAATAATTTGAATAAAAAAGCTAGAGTAAAAAGCTACCTTTCTCAGCCCACACAGGAGAGAAGAGAGAAAGAGGGTGGAGATTACAGAACTATATAAACAATAACATAAAGATGTATATAAACGAAGGGAAAAGCATTCTAGATAATATAGTTTTAGGGGGTCCAAGACTTTCCAAGTATATATTATTTTTCCCTCCAAACCCTCCTCCCTTCTGAAATTCCTTATTGTTGATGGCACCGTCATCTTCCCAGTCACCCCTAATTCCTCTCACTCTCCACACTTCCGCCTAGATCCAATCTATGGACAAATCCTGTTGATTTTATCATCTCTCTTTTATGCCTCTTCTCTCTTTTGACTGTCCCACCATCCTGGCACAGCTCCTTATTATTCTTGCTTAGACTACTAATAATCTGCTAGTTTGTTCCCCTGACTCAAGTGTTTGCCCATTTTGGTTCATTGTTCATTTAGCTCCATTCAATAAGAGTCAAATTAAACTTCCCAAAGCCTAGATATATGTGACCACAATATATCCCTCCAAGCAATAAATCCCAGTTGGAGAAGTATCAGTTAAGGTATGCCAACTGTTCATCTCCATGAGTAATAATAATAATGAGATACTGGCATAAGTTTGTGATCTAGTCATTATTGTCTTTCCTTAAAAAATAAAAATTTGAATATAAAGAATATAAGCTGACTAAACACATGTTTTATGTTATCAAGAGACAAATTTGAAATAGAAATTAAACAACAATAACCATCATTTACACAGCACTTTTAAGATTTGCAAAGCTTTTCACATATTACTTCATGTGATCTTTATAACCACACAATGAAATAGGTACTATTATTATTGTTATATTATTACTCTCAATTTAGAAAAGAAGAAGCTGAGAGAGAGTAGATGATATGCTAGAAGAAACTCCGTTAGCAAATGTCTAAGGCAGGATTTGAACTAAGGTCTTCATGGCTCTTAATTCTAGCCCTCTCTATATATACTATGCCACCTAGCTACCACAGCCTTAGACATGTGTTATGTTGGTTTTAACAGAGATATTTGGGAAGCTGAAGGGATGGCCAGATATCAGTATCTTGCTGGACTCACTCCTCCCCCAATGACAGGCTTGAGTGAGAAGGGAGGGGCATAAACTGGCTCAGTGCTCCCTTCTCCCCCCTCCCAACAAGCAGTTAGAAATCAGTTGGAAATGGTGGTTAGTCTGATATCTTATGGCAAGGCTAGGCTAAGCTAATCTCCTTAAAATGTAACTTTCTCAACTTATTTCCCCACAGGTTTGACTAGGGGAAAATAGGAGAAGCTTGATGTCATGTAATTATCAGGGACAGAAGGAGGATCTGACATGTATGGGTCATGCAGCTGAAGGGAACTTAGCTAAGGATGGATGTGAGTATTCCCCAAAATAATAGCCAGGCGCAACTCCCCAAAGATGAAGGTTTACTGATTAGAGAGGAAGGGAAAGGGAGGGAGGTTTGGTCAAGGATAGAATAAGGTCTGGGAAGCCCTAAACTGTTAGGTTGAAATAGCCCCTCCCCCCAGGAGGGAGAGATAGCCTTTATATCTAGCTTGCCCTCAATGCCTATAATTAATCTCTTCTAATATCAAAATAACTAAATAACAATTGTGCTGTTGCTGGCTAGGTCTAGTTCAGCTAAACAGGTTAGCTGCTGGGAAGAACCAAAATGGCTGTAGATTTTAAGCCACAAGGCTTCCAAAGCAATCAAGAACTGGGATCAGCAAGCAGATTGATCTGCTCACTTCCAACCCCAAGAAACAACTGCCCCTAACTGCCCCAAACTGCCCCTCACCCAGAGTTCTCTAGGGGAGGGGGGCCCTGGAATTCTAGATTGAGACTTGACCCTGTATCTTGCAGGAATTCCACCCTGCCATCTCCATGTTACACATGACGGGAAGTTTTATCTGTTCTTCAAGTTCCATTAGAACTAGGCTATATTGGTTTGTTTAAGCTAAAACCGAAGGAAGCTATCGAATTCCAAATGTGATTTTGGAAGGATAAATAAATAACAGGAATTTATTAAGCATTACTTAGGCTACACACTGCTCACACTAGGAATACAATGACCAAAATGAAATAGCAATTGCCTTCAAGATGCTTACATTCTATCTTAGGAAACACCATGCACACACATATATTTTATGTATTATTAGAATTTTTAGAAAATTATTAATTATTAATTTCATTCTATTTAATTATTCCTTATGTGCCTTAATTTCTTAACTCCTTTATTTACTCTATACTTCTTCCAGAAATCAATCTTCCTAAAGCACTGGTCAGATCATGTCACTTCCCAACCCACCTCATTCATTAAATTCCAGTGGCTTCCTTCCTAGAATCAAAATTAAATCCTCTGTTTGACTTCTCATACTCTTCACAATCTGACCCCATCTCTTACCTTTCCACTCTTCTTATACCTTGCTGCCAATTTGGATATCTTTCCACCTGACATTCAATCCCTCAGCTTCGAATATTTTCCTGCCAATATCCATCATTTCTGGAACTCTCCTTCCTTATCTTCTCTTCCTGGCTTCCTTGGTTTCCTCCAAATGGTAGCTAAAATATCATCTTCTGCAAGAAGTCTTTCCTTGTCCTCCTTAATCTTAATCATTCTCCTCTGTGACTATTTCCAACCTTTTGTTTGTATATATGCATATAGGTGTGCACATGTGTGTATTTATACACATATGCATCACATATATAGTTTATGTATAGGTTTTCATGTTATCTCTTCTATTAGCCTGTGGGCTTCTTGCACAGGGACTGTTTTTATACCTTTTGTTTTGTATCCAGGGCCAGTACATAATAGATACTTAATAAATCTCTATTAACCAAATTATTAATTAGACTGAAGAATGAAAATGAATTTTTTTCAGAGAAAAAAGCCTTCCTACAAGTCACTTGCTACATCCTTCTGGCTCTGATTTCTGAGAAAGTCCCTTGACTACTTCCTGGAAAGGAAGAAATCTTTCCTATTGCTTCTTTGTCCCCCAAAATCTGAGGGCCAGACAACCAAGGTGCTCAATACATGGAACACTGAATATGAGGGCTGGAAAGGACTTGACAGATCATCTAACTCAATACCTTATGTTGCTGATGAGGAAACTGAGGCCAAGAGGGAGACAAAGTCCCTTGTCCGGGTCCTGGTTCATTCCTTATCCTTTCTAAATGTATATGTAGACTTAAAGCCCTTCCATATTGTGAGTTGAATTCACAATTCACAATTAAATGGCTTTCTAAGGTCCCAATATGCGTTCACTCTTTCTCTCTATATAGAAGAATACTCCCTCTGTTAAAGAAAGGTATTGCTTCAAAAAGTTATGGCGAAGGGAGGGGGTGTGGGGAACTGCATCCCCCAGTGTGCCTCAGGGGTCCCCCCTACTTCCTGGTGTGGGATTGGCCTTGCATGGACCAATCCCATGCTAGGGGAGGGGCCACACTCACTATTTCGCTGCATGGGATTTGTCCTGAATTGGACCAATCTCTTTCAGGGGAAAGGCCACGCCCCCTACTTCCAAGTGGGAGATTGGTCTATATAAGGACCAATCCTGCGCCTGGGAGGGGCCTTTGAATTTGACAAGATTGGGGGAGGGGAGGGTTGGTTTTAGTTAATTTCAGCCAGATTCTGTTGCTTTCTACTAATTATGTAATCTAGCTGACTAATATAGGCAAACATAATTTGTTTATGGGCAAACCATGTGATCTCTTAAAGTCTCAACTTCTTCATTTGTTAAATAAACATGTTAACACTAACCTCAGTATTATTAAAGGATCAAGTAAGACATGACTGTCAGCCTCAGTTCCTTATTTTTTAAATGGGCATATAATAGTATCTACTTCATCCGACTGTTGTGAGTCTCAAAAGAGTTAATATAAATAAGATGCATTAGCCAAGAGTTATATAAATGCCAGCTGTTAGAACCACACTACCTTTTAAGCAGTTTTGCCCTCTTGCCTTTATTTTCTGCTGAACACTTTAAAAACTCATTTTTAATCTAATGTCATGATTTGCAAACTCAGATTTTACAAAGTAGTTCCCTTGTATTTGATGTTGGAAATTCTTTAAACCACCCCCCAAACTTGGAATTAATGTCAATGTTTTAAATAATTTATACTCAAAGGTGAAATATTCATAAAAAGGAAACTGCCTGAACAAATGTCACCACTATATTTTTACTGGTCAGATTTATTTCCTGTTGCTGAGTGCTGGAGATTATAAAAATGTTGGTGGTGAGTAGGAGGAGTGTTTGGCTGTAATTATCTGGCTATCAATGCCTTCCATCCCACCATTTCTAGGATTAGCATAATGTTGAGTCTGGGGAAGGATGACAGCCACGATTTCCAAATTTCTCCCTGTCCTTTGTCTTGTGTAGTTTTGAACAAGCTGTCATAATAAGGGCATACTACAAGCTCAGCCTTATGTTAACAACTTTCTGCAGTTGAAATAGAATTCCCCTGGGGCAGCCCACACAGCAGCGTTTGACATGTGAACAAAAAAGATATCAAAAATGGACATTTTCCTGGGATGGGCATACCCTTGTTATCAAGGTTCCAGAATACTACATATAAGAGCAGACTTATTAACCACCCCTTTCCCACTCTAGAACTCCTTCCTACCCCCCAGTTTGTTTCCAAGACCTAAGAAATGCAATAAAAGGTAAATTATTGTTCACTGGTTAAATTTACTTAATGATGATACCTGATTTCTTAGCCCTTGTCCTTCTGTCTTAGAGTTGTTACTAAGACAAAAAGGATGGTCTTGTGGTTACAGTATTATGTCGATCTGTCTTTCTAAATATTTCTAGTTAATGGCATACTTTTTAAAAAATGAAAAAAGCTACTCTCTTCAGTGGTCACTATCCTTAAATAGAGAGGATAATCTAAGCTGACAGGTGTGACTCTTTCCCTGAACGGGATGAAGACACAGAAGACCAGGAAAAATCTTTTAGAAGGAATAAATTCACTTATCACTAAGGCAATTCAATTTGATCTGTAGATAAGAAGACCTGAATTCAAACCTAGTCACTTACTAGCTATATGATCTTGGGAAAGTCACTTCCCCTTTCTTTGCCTTGGTTTCCTTTTCTGTATTACATGGGGATGATAGCACCTGCCTTCCAGTGTTGTTGTGAAGACAAAATAAGATGTTATTTTTAAAGGACTTTGAAAACCTTAAATTACTAAACTAAATAAATGCTAGCTATTATTATTATTATTATTATTATTATTATTATTATTATTACCCCAGTAGATAAAAATCTGAAATAAGAGTTCAGCAGAACAGAGTATACCAGAAAACAGAAAAGATTGAATGAGTTAGTATGTGGAAGCAAGTCAAGATCTTGTTTAATGATGGGAAATACCCTGATCTAATCCAATGTAAAATCTTCCAACCCTTTGGGGAGGCAACCTAGAAATCAGGAATATGTTGATAAAGCTGGCTTCATTTATATAGCTGCAATTGAGTTTTTTTTTCTCTTTCTTCTCCCTAGACCTGATCCCAAAGACAGTATGGATCTGGAGTATCCTGGTCAATATTTATCAATTGGCTCTCAGGGGAAAAATGTACTCAATACAAGCTTTAACATTTAATCTACTTTATTAACATTTTCTCTATCACTTTCTCAAGTCCAGAAATCAATAAAACAATAAACTAAGATTTCTTTTATAGAGATTTCTGAGGCACAAATGCTAAAACTGAAAGTTTAATAATCAGCTCTTCTGAGTCGAGCTGGCTCTAGTATCCTCCTAGTTCTGGAAACACAATGTCTTTCTTGAAACAGGAATGAAGACGGTTTCATCTTTCCAGAATTCATCCAAACTCTACCATTTATTATGCAGGAATATTGTATTGAGTCATCATTCTATCTACCAGTCAGGAGAATCTTATGCAAAATCTTACAATCTTAAAATCCCAATTACACATAGCAAGTTAGATCCAGTGTAAGGTCAGAGGGAAGTGAGGAGGAGGATGAAGGAAAAGAGGAAAGAAAAGTTGTGTCAGGCATTGTGCTAAGCACTTTAACAAACTTGATTCTCACAACTGTACTCTGAGAGGGAAGTGCTATTATCATCTTCATTTTACAGTTGAGAAAATTGAGGATGAGAAAAGTTAGGTGACTTTCCCAGTCACATAGCTAGTAAATGTCTGACACCAGATTTGAATTCAAATCTAAGTTCACTCTCTAAGTTCAGCACTCACTCTAATTTCAGCACTCAATCCATAGTCACCTAATTATAGATCATACTTTTCCAATAATTTTCCACTCTTTCATTCTTTTTTCCTTTCATTTTTTCTTTTTCCAATCCATATTCCATCCCACAGGTATTCTGTAAAAGTCTTTCTTAATTGTCTAATGTTTTTTCACAAGATAATATTTGTCATCCCTATTTCATTATGTGGTGGAAAGAATGATGTATTAGCGTCAGGAAGATGATATTTTTTATTCCCTCAATGACTTTGGTTAAGTCACTTACCCTAAATTCTCATATATAAAATAGGGAATTGGACTAGATGACCTCTGAGGTCTGCTTCAAGCTCTAAATTGATCTTCATATGATCCTTTGACCCTTTGATATGTTTATATACTCTTCGAACTGTTAGAGCTATATAGTCATGTCACTTAAATTTTCTGAGCCCATTAATTTCCCATATTAATGAGAGAACAGACAAAATCAAATGAGCTCATGTTAAAACAAGAGAGATTCTAGCTCTCTCTAAGACTTTTTTTTGACACAAAGTGGGACAAAAAACAGGAAATGGGCCACTGATCAAAACAGACAAGTGTTTAATGATAATTTCCCCTTTGAAGGGATGCAGAAAGTAATGAAGGAACTGCTATTCTGGACTGATTCTAATCAGCAATGAGTAAATGGTTGATGAATCAGAAATTACGGGAACCTTGGTAGGAAAGTGACTGTTCCTTCCTAGAATTTATGATTGAGCAGGCATACTGACTTGTACCCAATATATGGGAGGAACATGTACAATTTCAAAGGCAAAATCAGTTTTGTTGGGATGAAAAATTCTTAAAAATTAATTTCTAATAAAAATAACTATAATAAAAAGAGGAGGGGAAAGGAGTGGTTTAAAAAACAGTGTGATACATAAGAGTATATCAGAGTATATTTTCAGAAAATACATATAGATTATGGGGGGAAATAGCTAATGGAACATAATTTAAAAATTTATATTCCTGGCATAAAAATGTCAGGAACACTAATTTTCATTCTGAGTTTTAGCAACAGAAATTAAGGAAAGGAAAAGTAGTTTTTGGCTCCATTGGGGAGAAGAGGAACAAAGAAAGGGCAACATCTTGGGGCAGAAGGAATAAGAGATGATGGAGACAAAGCTTAATCACTCAACTCTCATTTTGCTTCTGTTTTATTTACCAATGGAACAATTTTGACATGGAAAAGACTTACCTACAAATACTCATTATTCATTTGAAACCTAAAATAAATAGGATGAAAATTGGAGGCACCTTGCTAAGTTCAAATTACCAGACCTAGACAAACTGCTTCCCAAAATACTGAGAGAACTGGTAAATTTAATTGCTAATCCATTGTCCATTGATCTTTGAATGTTTGTGGAGAATGGGACAAATACCTCAAGGCTGGTGAAATGGAAAATGTTTTGATTTTCAAAAAAGAAATGGAGTAAGGGCAGCAAAGTAGCACAGTGGATAGAGGGCCAGGTCTGGAGTCAGGAGAACTGGGTTCAAATCAGGTCTCAAACATTTCCTAGCTGTGTGATCTGGGGTAAAGTCATTTACCCCCAATTGCCTCACCTTTGCTACTCTTCTGCAATAGAACTGATGCTAAGACAGAAGGCTAGGGTTTTTAAAAAAAGAAACTGAGTGAAATGTGTAAAATAAAGACCAGCAAGCTTGCCTTCTATTCCTGTCAAACTAACATAACACATTATCAAAAGGCTTATTAGTGATCATAGAAACCAAAGATAGATTCCTTAAGAACAGAGCATGACAGACTAGCTTTGTTTACTTTTCTGACAGATTTTTTTAGAATATTCGATCAGGAAAGTGCTGTAAATATAGTTTGCTTAGATTTAGGGAAATAAATTCATAAATAGTCATATATTATTATTTTGGATAAGATATAGAGATAAAAGCCAGATTACATTACAGTTGGGTGGATTTGAAAGTGGTTGGCTATTAGACATAACAAACAGTCATTAATGGTTTGATGCCAACTCAGAGAGAGAGGTCTTTATCTTAGTGCCACAGGGAATATGTATTTGGCCATATACAGTCTAATATTTTTATTAATGAAGGCATGAAGCTATAAATGACAACCTTATCAAATTTTCAAATTACACAATGCTGAGAGGATAGCTGTTATACCGAATGACAAAGTCAAGATCTAAAAAAGATAGCAACAGACTGACTCTACTAAAATGGAATTAAATAAAGATAATGTAAAGTCATACACTTGAGTTAATGTCAGCTTTAGTAACATAAGATGGCAAGAGAATGGAAAGATGACAGTTCATCTCAAAAAAAAGTAATTTGGGTTTTTTCAATAATCATGAGCTACATGTGAGTCAAAACTGTATTGTTTTTACACCCCTTCCCCGCCCCCAAATTGATGCAACCTTGATTTACATTAAGGGAAGTAGAGTATTTAGAAAAATGGCAATGATGATCCCAATCTATTCCAGAACCACATTTTATTTATTTTAATTTTTTAATTTATCAATAAAAAATTTTACCTTCTATCTTATAATCAATACTAAGTATTGATTCACAGGCAGAAACCCATTAAGGGTTAGACAATGGTGATTAAGTTACTGGCCCAGGGTCATGCAGCTAGGAAGTGTCTGAGGCCAGATTTGAACCCAGAAACTCCCCACTTCTAGACTTGGTACTCTATCCACTGTGCTAACTAGCTCCCCAGGAACCACATTTTAGGGGGAAAACCCCTTGATCAATTGGAATACAAATAAAAGAAAGTGACTGGGACTATTAGAGCTTTAAGATCATTCCATATAATAATTAATTGAAAGAAAGGGGCATATTTTGCTTAGGGAAGAGCAGATTTTGTGAGGGTCTGGTATCTGTAATCAACTATATGAAAGGCCATCACATAGAATAAAGATGTCAAACTAGAAGCTGTAGATGGCATGGGCTGAACTGGATTAAAATATAATTGGAAAATGTTTATTAAAATAAATAAAAATAAAATACAACATAAATAATGTTAATGATTTTCTAAGTTAATATGCTGCTTCAGGGATCCATTTCTAATTGACTGAACCTTTGCTATTGAAGATGAAATAGACTTGTTCTTATCTCCAGCATATAAAAGTAACCACAGTGAGAACTTACACAGAATTTTAGATTTCCCCTTGATATAAAGAAAAATCAGAGATATCCCCAAGTGGAATGGACTATATTGTGAAGTATTGTTGGTTAGTCTTTTCTAACTCTTCATGGCCCCTTATTGGGTTTTCTCTGCAAAACACTGGAATGGTTTACCATTTCCTTCTGTGTTGAATTAAGTCAAAAAGGCGTTAAATGATTTGCTCAGAGTCACATAGCTAGTGAGTGTCTCAAGACATATTTGAACTCATATCTTCCTGGCTCCGAGGCTCTATCCACTGAACCTATCTCATTGCCTCTGTTACTGTGAAGTATTGCTTTCTCCTTACTATGGGCTGCTATCAGAGACTAGATAAACAATTTTGAGGGAAGTTGTAAGGGTATTTTGGTTGGATCTATGAGATCCCTTCCAATCCTTGGGTTTTCTGCTTTGGTCCTTCCAAGAGGCTATAATCATTTACTTAAGTAGTCAGGACTGAGATGACAAACAGAGTCTTGACAACTACATTATTCTGTGATAGCCATTTTTATAGACAAAGGTGGGAAATGAACACTCTGGCTTTTCCTTTACCCTTCTAAGATCCAGAACTGTCTGTTGCTTCATTAATCATTTGCATATTCCTCTAAATAAATCTCTCTTCAGAATATAGAGGGTGAAAAAAAGAATATAGAAGATGGCAATTCAAAGAAAACAGTTAAAGCATTTGTATTGGGTTTCTGACAAATCTGCCCATTTAAAAAGTGGAATATATGAGTGGCTCAAGCTGACCAACCTTACGTGGACGCTAGCTGTAGCATACAGGGAGAAAGGCAAACAATCATTCATTTGATAGCTCTTGTCCAGGTTCACTTTAGCTTTTTTAACCTTCAGCTTATTGAACTCCAGATTTCCCCTGTTCTTGACTTTTGCTCCTGACTGTTGACTCAGACATTGTTGAACTCTTATTTTTGCTTCTGCTGTCAACATTGATGTAATGACTTCCTTACTTCAATCCTATCTTATAACCTCTGTTTTATGACTAAAGATGCCCTATTGTTTCTATTCCTAGTTTTGGTGCTTGGATTCTTTCTTTGTGGGCCCCTTAACTGTTCTTGACTTCTTGTGACCCAGCTCTTAAACCTTACTACTACGCCATAATCTTTTTTTAAGTGAGAACACTTAATAATTAATCAGAAGTCGGCTGAACAATTTTATTGAGACAATCAATGGCTAGGTCAGTCAAAGGCTTTAGATTAAGTACAAAAAGTTCTGGATGAGTTTAGAAGTCATTGAAAGGATGGGTTTGCATTCTAGCACCATCACCAAGATGGCAGCAGCTTGTTGCAGTGTCTGCATCAAAATATGAAAATGAATAGACATAATGGGAAAAAAGCAGCTTAAGGACTCTATAAGAAGTCTGGTTCCTACATCATGTCCAAGGAGAATTTCATGAATAATCAATGAAGGGGTGGGGGAAGGAATTCCAAAAGCTAGGATCTGGGAACTACCTTTTGGATACATGTACTCTCTAGCTTTGATATCACTTTCCCCTGGACTTATTTGGCCCAGTGAATAACACGTCATACTTGGGAGGGGATGCTCTTTTGTACCAAATAGATGACTTTAGTGAATGATCTTTGTTAAAAACTAAATTTAGAATTAGCTTCCTAAAAGCTAATTCTAATAATATTCAAATCAACTAACTGATATCAACTTCTAATGATGGGAGAAACAAACCAGTGTAGACTTGTGAGCTACGACATGAGAAAACTACTACATGACCCCTCAGGGATGCCCTAGATCTTATTGTACATCTGTGAGTAATGGAAAGCTATATTTCCAAAGAAAACTGAAATTGAGAATCCCTGAAATGAGAAAAATATGATGGGCATGATCAGGCAGTAATATATTACAAATAAGAAATTAGGAAGGGAGAAATAGCAAAAAGGAAATGATCCAAGAAATGTACAAGTGAATAAGAGAGGTCGGTAACTTGGGGAGTGAAAGGCATAGACAGCCCATGTTCAAATGAGCCTCAAAATGTAGAGGAAGCAAAGAATATAGCATGGTGGGTGTACACTGTGAGTGTGGGGAGGTCACCTCTACCTGGTGTTCAGTAGCAAGTTGAGATGTAACTTAATAGTTTGTCCCATGCTGAATGAACTAAAAAAGTATGAACAACACACATTGGATCTATTCATTCCTATCTTCTCCAGCTCCTCTGGGATTTGAATGAAAGGTAGGGATAGTTTTTTTAATTTTTCCTGTGGTGTCCTTGTTAACCTTAATTGTTGGTAAATGAATAAACACATTGGGTACTAAGTGGCATTTTGTTTTTTTTTTTTTGCTCATTTGTGTTTGTACCCTTGTGTACTCTTTCCTGGGCATATAACTATATTTCTGTGACCCACAGGATATACACTAGGTGGTGCAATGTGTTATGTGCTTTATGACTTTTTGTTGTTTTTTGTTTTTTTGTAGTTAGGTTGCATAGTGGATAAAAATCAGTAATCCTGCATTCAAATTCTGCCTCAAATACTTAATAACTAGTAGTGTGATCCTAGGTAAATCACTTAACCTCTCTCAGACTAGTTTCCTAATCTATAAATTGGGAATAATGACTGACACTACCCTCACATGATTGTTATGAGGAATATTTGTAAAGCCCTTCTCAGAACTTTTTAAAAATTTTATTAATTTTTTTTACTAATTACATATAACAAAGTTTCATATAAGTTTTATGGGGTTATATGATTCAAATTGATTCTTTCACTCCTTCCCTTTGTGCTCCCAGAGTTGACAAGCAATTCAATCTGAGTTATACATGTATTATGATGCAAAATATTTTTTCCATATTGTTCATTTTTGTAAGTGTCTAACCTTATAAAACCAAAACCCACAAAATATACCCAAATAAACATGCAGAATCACATGCTTTCATCTGCATTCCTACTCCAACAGTTCTTTCTCTGGAGGTGGAGAGCATTCTTTGTCTCATAATTGTCCTGATCATTGTATGTTTGATCATTCTACAATATTGCTATTACTGTGTACAATGTGTTTCTGTTTCTGCTTATTTTATCCTGCGTTGGTTCATGTAAGTCTTTCCATCTCTTTCTAAATACTTCACAAAACTTAAAGAACTATGTAGAGTATATTAATATTATTAATTATTAATACTATTAATTTTTAGAGAGAAGGGCAGTTTATGTCAAAATGGATGACTTTCACAATTATAACATTTTTCTCAGAAGAAATTCATGATTCAAGGCATTGCTATATATAAATATAAAAACATACCTTTATGCATATATATCTATGCATATATGTCTGTTTATCTATCTATCTATCTATCTATCTATCTATCTATCTATCTATCCATCTATCTCTTCTTTTTGTTCTGTATGCTGATTTTTCCTGCTTCTCAAGATGTATTGAATTTCTGGTGTTATAAGATCCTCATTTATCTGAAAATCTACTTACTAAACTCCTTGGCATTTACCTGATAGAAATTCTGATTAATATGACAAGATGATTTGATTATTTGTGAATGAAAACTCCATTTACCCTGTCAAGTTTAGGGCTAAGAAATTTGAATAAAGATCACTTTAGTTATTGTTTCCTGACTCTTACAACAAATTTCTCATATAATCATCCCTCCATTTTCTAATTTCTGATTTCCCTTTCTTGGCTCCTTTTTTGCTTACAGAGTTTTCTTATCCATTAAAAAACTTAGCCTTAACTTTAACTTATCTCCCCAAGTTATTATCCTGTAGTTTTTGTCTTTCCCTGGCAAATTATGAGCAAAAAAGAAGCTCTATATTTGTCTCCATTTCTTCTCTCAGTCACTTCTTAGCCCCTGGCCTTCTGGCCTCTAATTTCATCATTCATCTGAAAATGATCTCTTCGTTTTAGGAATAATGTCTTAATTGCCCTTCTTAGTTCTTTATTTCTCTGAAGCGCTTGATACTGTGGCTTACTTTCTCCTCATCTTTTCCTATCTGGGTTTTCATGATACTGGCATTTTTTGTCTCTCCTATTTTAATCATTTTTCTGTTTCCCTTTTCTGGATCACTATCCATACTGGCCCTTGTCTATGAGGGTAATGAGGGTTTCATCATAACCTCATTTCTTGCTGTATCTTTTCTCTCTTGGTGACCTCATTAGTTCTGGTGCTTTCAAAGATCCCTTTGCAGGTGATCCCATTTGGATCTATAGATCCAGAACTCATTTTCCTCTTGATCTTCAAACTCTCATAATTTCTTTTCTATCAGACATTTCAAACCGGATATTTGTAGATACCTCACACTCAACATGTCCAAAAAATAATTCATTATATTTCTCACTAAATCATCCCTTCCCTTTCCTAATTTTCCCATTTTGATCTAAAGCATAACCATCCTTTCTGTCACTAAAATATGCAACTGTGTAGTCATCCTTGACTCTTTACTCTCCCTCAACCCAGAATATCCAACCAGTTGACAAGTCTTGTTGATTTTGCCTAAACATCTGTAACATCTCTCCCATCTCTTCACTCATACAACTACTTCATTCAATGGAATCTCATTGAAGAAGAGAATTTTTTTTTTTTACTTTTTTCTCCAGAGCTGATTATACTGAATGAGATATTGGAGGCTCAACATAAATGTTTACTAGTTAATGCGTTAATTGAAGACAACCATTTTTTTTCTGTTTTTCTTGAATGCTTTAGGTAGGTTTTAAACACTTTTTAATTATTAAAGCATATAGTTCTGAGAAGCATTTAGAAAACTCACTTGTTACTTTATCCTTACCGTAAAGTCAAATTCAGTAAGTTGTGATTTTTAAAGTTGGAAAATCGTAATTAAGAAAAACACACCCATTACGATTCTCTCATGTTAAGATTACCTTGAAGTCCTACAAGTTTAGTTATCATTTTAATAGGATTCTTTTCATCCATTAGAACTACTGTATAATGCTCTCACCTGTCCTTAGGTTCAATAGTAGCTTTATAAAATCTTTTTCCCCCTTGATTAATAGACTGAAGAGAAAATTGAAACAACTATTGCTTTAATTTTAAGTCTGAGACAAGAAGACTGGACTTTTCTGAAAATCATGAGGAAAATTTTAATTCTCATAATGCTTCTCTCTCTCTCCCCTTAGGATATTTCTAATATTTATACTACATATAATGATTGACAGTAGAATAAGATCATTTAGTATATCTTTTATTTAACATGGAAATAGACGGAGTTAGATAACACAACAGATGGAGCGTCAGACCTAGTTTAGGATGACTTGAGTTCAAATGCAGCCTCTGACTCTTACTAGCTATATGACCATAGAAAAGTTGTTTAAACTTTGCCTGCCTCGGTTTACTCAACTCTAAAATGGCCATAATAATAACACCTATCTCACTGAATTGTGGTGAGGCTAAGATGATAAACTTATAAAGCATTTTCTAAACCTTTAAGCATTATACATAGTCAGAATATAATTTTTAAATAATTGATGTATTAAACTGATTCAGGCCAATGGTCAGTGATTTTTAGAGAGCTGTGATAAAATTACCTCTCTATGAACTGAAAGTTTGTGAACAGACTGAAAATTTGAGATTTCCCTTTAATAATGTCATGGAATCCCATCTTGAAATTATTGTATTTTCAGTGACTCAAGAATGCAATCAACTCTTTTTAAGTAATTTTCATATAATTAGCAAACATAAAAACAAAACAGTTTCTGCCCTCAGGTAAATTGTGTTCCATTTGGGGTGCCAGAGAAGCAATGTGGTATACTGGATAGAGAAGGCGACTTAGGTTTAGGATGACCTGTGTTCAAATAATACCACCAGGTTTAAGCCACTAAAGCCTGGGGCCTCAGTTTCTTCATTTATAAACTGAGGAGATTGGATTTAATGAGCTTTAAAATCTCTGATCTAATGTATAGAGATAATTAAATATCCTGTAATTGAAAAAGGGAGAGACTGTGAGCAATATGGCTAGGGGAGGTGAGGAGATCAGGGAATGTACCTGATCTTTACAGGAAACTAATAAAGATAAGAATTGGAGATTGAGAGGCATGAGACAGAGTCTATGCAAAGTCTCGAAGATGGAAGTTGGAATGTGGGATTTGGTGTATGGCCTGTAGGTGAATTTCACTAGAACACAGAAATTGAAAAGGGAAATAATATGAAATGAATCTGGTAAGATAGGACAATTTATAGTGTATGTGTTAATATTGGTTTTAAATAGTGTTAAAATTAATGTTAATATGTATTTATATGTATTTGTGTTATTTATAAAATTAGGGATTCATCTATATAGAATTGGTATTAACCCATGGGAATTAATGAGCTCATAATAAGAAAAATTATAAAATGAGAAACAAAAAAAATGTTTATGATAAATTACCGGGGAATGCTCACATATTTTAGGTGGGAGATGGATAATGATCCAGCAAAGAGTACTGGAAAAAAAATAGTCATTGAGGTAGGAAGTGAATGAGCGGAGAATAGTGTCATGGAAGTGAAAGGGAGAAGAGAATCTAGTAGAGAAGGTTATATGTAGTTAATGGTTTCAAAATCAGTAGCAGGATCAAGTACACTGAAGACTTAGATAAGCCCATTAGTTTATACACCTAAGCAAATATGAGTAACCTTTGAGAGTGTTATTTCTAGAAAGTAAAGATCTAGAAGCCATATTGAAATGGTTAGAGAAATCATTTGTGGTCACTATAGTTAGCTGATTTGATCAGAATTCTGAGGTCTTTAAAAATTGTTTTGCTTCACATTGTAATTATTCTCTTTTCCATCTTATGCTCCCCACCCTCTACCCCTGTCTGGGGTACACTTAAGATTGTGGACCTAGAACTGGGAAGAACCTCAGATGTCAATACTTCTCATTTTATAGATGAGAAAATTAGATTATAGAGGGGTAATGGGACTTGTTGGAAGTCCTTTAGGTAACAACTATCAGAGGTAGTCTTTGGAATAGATACCCTGCTTTCCAGAGTCAGTGCTCTATGTACTGTGCCAAAATGTAGTATATTTTACCTTTCCCCATCTTTACCTCTTGAAATCCCTCATTTCCTTTAAGGTCCAATTCAAGTGTCACCTATGATATAAAGTCTTTCCTGTAATAAATGCCTGTTTATTATTATTCCTGTAAAAATTCTGAATTGCAGATTTATATCTATAGTAAAACACATCTTAACTTTATATGGAAACACTGACAAAAGTGGAAATAATATTTTTACTAAGTCTGTTCTACTTAGCACTCATCAACTCCTTGATGTTAGAATTCAATTAAGTCCAAAAAACATTTTTATGTTCCTATCACGTCCAGGCATGGCAAGAGGATAAGAGGCAAGAGCATAACAAGTTGAAAAAGGATTATCCTAGGGGCAGTTAGATGGTTTAGTGGATAGAGAACCAGCCCTGAAGATGGGAGGTCCTGGGTCCAAATCTGGTCTCAGGAATTTCCTCGCTGTGTGACCCTGGACAAATCACTTAACTCTGCCCAGTCTTTCTGTTCTTCTACCTTGGAACAAATACTTACTATCAATTCTAAGGCAGAAGATAAGGGTTTAAAAAAACAGTCCCTGTGCTCAAAGATCTTTTCATCTAACAGTTTTCAAACAGCAATAAGCAACAAGTGGGAAGCAATTGGGATGACAAAGGTCTTTAAGTCCATGTCATTGCAGTCTTTTGAATGGGTATATTTAGCTTGGAGAAGAGAAGTCTCTGGACCATGATAATAACAGTCTTCAAGTATTTGAAGGACTGTCATGCTGAGGAGAGATTCAACTTGGTCTGTTTGGTCCTGGGGAAGGGGAAGGAACAGGAGCAATGATATAAAACTATAAAGACATAATTAGGCTTGTTTTTAGGAAATTAAAACAAACAAAATCAATTTCCTAATATCTCTTCCTTTCTCACACTAAATAGGACTATCCAAAATAGAAGAGTAATGACTTGAGTTCATTGAACTCAATGAACATGGGTTCATTCCACTCCTTTCGCCAAGCTTAGAGTTCTTCAGAAAGAGATTTGATGACCATGAATGACATCATAGACAGAGGTGGAAAGTACCGGAGAGACCTTCAAACCCACCCCCTTTGTTTTATAGATAAGGGAACTAAGGCTCATAAATGTTAAATGACTTCACTAGAGTTATAGCTGATAAGTGTCTGAGGAGAGATTTGAACTTTAACTATTCTTAACCCCATGTCCAAGGCTATTCCATTCTACTTCTGATACCACTTATCAAATATGTTATATTTGGGATTTTTTTTCATCTAGAGTTTAGGCTAAATGGCTGGTGAAATCTCTTCCAAATTGAATATTCTGTAATCATGTGATTCTGTGATAAGGTAAAATATAAGAAATGAAAAGAATATGCTCAGAGTGTTGCAAACAATTAGATGAGAGAGGTGGGTGAAGGAGAAAAAGAGAGAGGGAGAGGAAGAGGGAGAAAGAAGCTCATACTCAATCAAAGGCTGGATAACTATTTTCTGGTCTTGCAAAAATGTGTTTTTTTTTGTATTATAATGTATTATAATGGGTGTAGTGCTGAATATGGAGTCTGGAAAATCTGACTGTAAACCCCACTTTTGAAACTGAACAATTATGTGAAGATGGGCAAATCACTTTATCTTTCAGATCTTCAATTTTGTCTTGGTAAAATGGGAATAATAACTATAGGACTTTCTGCTTCCTGGGGTTGTTCTGGTACCCCACTAAAAGAGTAGATGTATAGCACTCTGTAAAATGAAAAATGTTATATAAGTGTCAATTATGATTTAATTTAACATTGATGTTTTGGACAAGGATTAGATTAGATGACTTCAGAGATCTCTTTCAAACCTATCATTCTATGACTTGACATGCTGTCCATAAATCCTGACACATTCCACACCATCAGTTAATTTACAATAGAGTTTTTCAGAGCCTGATCATATGAAGTATTCTGTTATAGAAATTGTACCGGTTCAGACAAGGGTCATTAAAATGCCCTTGGTCTATGCCAGATTCCTTTTCTTTATTTTGGATTTTGCACTTGAAGCAATCTCTTTGCTGAGACTCCTCTGTAGAAAGAATTGTGAGTGTGCTGCAATAAAACTACAATTCCACCAGAAAATGTTAGCAATAGCAAGTGCCCTCTTAAGCTTCGGAGCTCCGGGTTAACGAGATGCCCTCCACAAAACCATCAGTTCCTGACTGCAGGCATTGCGGGAATCATCTATTACAAAGACTTGTGCAGGCAGTTTCCTTCTATTAGTTTGTACAGCAGAAATCTAATCAGAAGAATGTGAATGAAAACAAATGAGCACTAAGCCCAGTGGCTAAGCCCGGACCCTGCTTAGAGTTTTTCCAATTTGCTACTTGATATTATTTCTATGGTGTTATTACATGAAAAAAAATTTTTTAATAAAAGTTGAAGACATTTAGATCTGTAAGAAAAGGCAGGAAAGAAAGAACATGAAGTACTAGTTGAAATAATACTGAAGTCTGTTTTATTAATATCCCAAGGAAGGGACCAGTTTTTATCTTGCCACTAATCATCCTGACATTCACTTTTGAGTAAACTCCCGACTTGGAAGAAGACGAGACCAGGACAAAAGCAGGTAGAGAAAAGAAGATTTGCTTTAATAGAATAGCTCACAACTTGGGCAGGCATCCCAAGGCATAAAATGTAATGGTTGGTACTCAGATGAGAAACCGAGGGAAGGGGCCTCTGGTTGCATAGAACAATAATTAAGCTCCAGACAAGGACCTATGGAAAGGAAGCCAATCTCCATGAGGTGTTTCTCAAACCTGGTCTCTGACTGTAATGGTACAAGAGTTTTAAAAGCAGGAAACTAACCTTTTTCAGTCCTCAATGCATTTTAAAACTTCTGGGAATGAGATATATGATAGTGAAATACAATCAGTGCTTGGGATTGCCTATAATTTTATTCCAGTAGCATGGACAGCCCATAAAGTTGGAATTTTTTTATGCTGCATTGCTGTGTAGATTTTCTTTAGATTTACATCTTGATATTTTCTCAGTCATTTTTTTCATTTACAGCTCTAGATCTTTTCTGTTGTTCATACAAGAGCTTTGAAAAGTGACAGGCAGTATCAGGACTGTGCTTCTATTTTACTTTATGGATCTTTAAGGAGGTAAATTATTAGTAATTATGTCATTTTAATTTTTGTCTGATTAAGACAATTGAATCCAGAGTGGGTTTGTTGGATTATTTTTGTCATTTGTTTTTGCCCCAACTTTCTACCTAACGTCTCAATTGTGGAGGAACATAGGTGAAGATGCTGAGCCTTCAATGCTCGCTTCTGATTTCCCCAAGTGCTTAAATATGTTATTTAGAGAATATTTGTTATAATTACAACTATAACTGGTGATTGCATCCATGTGGGTCTTCCCTCCATTAGTGAAGGATGGAACCATTCCACCCTATTAGTATGATGGTCTTTTTAAGATGCTATGGCTGAAGAATCCATCAACTGGTGGTCTGTCTTCTGACAATGATCCCCTTTAAATTTAGTTAAGCTTGGTGCTTGGTTGACAAAAAATTGTACATTATGTTATGATTAAAAATATCTTGAGAGACTGATTTTTGGGTAAGAATATGAGTTTATTGATTATATAAGGCTTATTGGCTAGGCTAGTATAACCACTGAAATGATGTAGGTCTTGGTTTAGATCAGTTCCTAAGTAGGATTTGTCCTACTAAGTTCATGACACAAAGGTGTCACTGCTGCCAGATGAGTACTTCTATAGGTTTATAGTCCTAAAATTCACTCCCAAAGGTTGCTCTATTCTCTTTGGGGCATCAAAGCTGCATTGACTACCAATCCAAGACTGGATTCTGACTTCCGGATTCTATGACTTGTACTACCAGACTAGACATGAACACATCAAGAACAGAAAAGAACAAATTAATAGGCTTGAGACCCTGTTTCTCGGGGGTCATTTGGTTTCAGAGAAGAGAAAGGGCCTGAAGTCTTTTCCCTTAAAGCATAATTTCTCAACTGAATAATGGAGTGCCACACTTTTCTAGGGACTGCAGCAATTAGGCAAAAAAGAGAAAGTAATGGAAACTGAAAGTTCTTTTTAAATATCTCAAAAGCCATTCATCATGTGGGTTAGCTGACTATAACCAGTTACAGAATATCTACAGATGCTCCAATCTCTCCAAACCACTTCCCTTACATGATGACATCATGCATCGCTTAGAAGTATCCTCTATGTATTCCCCATGGAGAGGGATCTTTTGTTCACCAGTATTTTCCATATGGGGATGTCATTGGTTGGGCAAGATGATGGGGTCTGTGATTGAACCAGACTCCCGTTACCCAAGTCAAATGGTATTAAACTCAATATCATAAAAATATGATGAGTATTTTAAACAACTAACTTGGAAAGGAATATGGAGGTCATTTGCACCAGTCCTCTAATTTATTCAGGAACTCTCTTTGGTGGTACTGAGAGGCTTAGTCATTTACCCATGGATGAATGTCTATTGAATGTATTATTGTCGTTTTTCACTCATTTCAATAATGTCTGACTCTTCATGATCCTGTTTGGGATTTTATTGGCAAAGATACCAGAATGGTTTGGCATTTCTTTTCCAGCTCACTTTATAGATGTGGACACTGAGGCAAATAGGATTAAGTGACTTGATTAGGATCACACAGCTAGTGGTACCTAAGGCTTCAGATCTTCCTGACTAAAAGCCCAACACATTATCCACTACACTACCCAGATGGTCTTGAATATGTTTCAACTTGGATTTGGATGGCGACTGAGATAATTTGAAATCTGAAATTCTATTATTCTTCATTCCAAAGCCAGTTCTCTATCCACTTGCTAAATACCATCTTTTCTTTCTCATTATTTCATTAATTTGAAGGGTATATGTAAATCTCAATTGTGCAGAGGGGAGTTGACTTCACTAGCAAAAAGACTAACTCTTGAATGTGTAGAAATACTTGAAGTCAGTTGACAGTAAGAAATATGTTTAGCACAGTTTAAAATAATTTTCGCTCAGAGCAATGGGATATTAACAGTAATTGGAATCTCTGACAAGCTGTGACCTTCTCACATCCTGATGTAAGTCAAATTTATTTTAGTGGTAGTAATGCTTCAATGAAAGTGGCCAATTTCTCATTCATTTTCAACTACTGTATGCAGTGTGCAAATGGGATTAGAGAAATACAAACCTTGGAGTATAAAGTCCAAGAGAAAATAAAGAAAGAAGATTTCAATTGGTAAAGATGTGGAGATTAATTTTTGATGATGAGACTACTGAATTATTAGATTTTTGGGAACCAGTTTTATACTATATACTTTTCTCTTGAATTTTGAATTTTTACTTAGTACTATAGTAGGAAGATAGATAAAGTTTCTTATAAGTTAAATCACTAATTGGTTGGAAAGAGATCTTTTTTCAAGTAATTTTGCTTTTATCTCTTTCTAAAAAATACTTACATATATAGCAGTTTTTAGTCCCAAGGGAAATAAAAATACTCAAAATCTTGTCCTTTTTTTTGTAGTCTTTCATGAAGTCAGCAGTATGGCAACTGAATGTAATAAAATGAATTGTAGTCTAGAGCAGGAGTCCATAAGGCAAAGATATAGTCTTTCTTTAAAAAAAAAGTGATGCTACTGACAGGTGTTTAAATAGTTTTTCCCAATAGTGGTAATAGTTTCATACTGAACTATTCACACTCTTTTTTTTCTGGTATCTTATAACTAATGGAAAACATTTTTTGAGTTAGTAATCACAGGGAACACCAGAGAAGAGAATGTCATTGGGCTAATGTTTCTCATCCATAAAATAATGGAATTGGAGTAAATAAACCTTAGGGTCCTTTTCAGTTCCCAATTCTATAATTTTATAGTAGGATGTTATGACCTGAAAGATTCAGGGATAGGGTTAAAAATTCCTCAATTACTTGTTAATTGATTAAGAATCTCTCTCAAGTTCCAACCTGTTATGTTGGGTTTAACAGTGTTTATTTGTGGGAAAGTGTAGTTATGCCAGTGATCAGTAACCTGCTGGACTCACTCCTCCTCCACTGACAGGCTTGAGTGAAAAGGAAGGGGCACAAGCTAGCTCAGTACTCCTTTCTCCACCCTCCCAACAAGCAGTTAGAAATCAGTTGGAAATGGTGGTTGATCTGATGTCTTCTGGCAAGGTTAGGCAAGGCTAGTCTCCTAAAGATGTTGACTTTCTCAACTTATTTCCCCACAGGTTTGACTAAGGGATAATAGGAGAAGCTTGATGTCATATAACTATCAGGGACAGAAGGAGGATCTGACTTGTATGAGCCACACAGCTGAGGGAATTAAGCTTGAAAATGGTTGTGAGTATTCCCCAAAATAAAAACCAGGCACTACTCCCAAAAGATTAAGGTTTTCTGATAAGTGAGGAAGGGAAAGGGAGGGAGGTTTGGTCAAGGATAGAATAAGGTCTGGGAAGCCCTAAACTGTTAGGTTGAAACAGCCCCTCCCCCCAGGAGGGAGAGATAGCCTTTATATCTAGCTTGCCCTCAATGCCTATAATTAATCTCTTCCAATATCAAAATAACTAAATAACAATTGTGCTGTTGCTGGCTAGGTCTAGTTCAGCTAAACAGGCTAGCTGCTGGGAAGAAGCAAAATGGCTGTAGATTTTAAGCCACAAGGCCTCCAAAGCAATCAAGAACTGGGATCAGCAAGCAGATTGATCTGCTCACTTCCAACCCCAAGAAACAACTGCCCCTAACTGCCCCAAACTGCCCCTCCCAGAGTTCTGGGGTGGGGCTGGAATTCTGGGTTGAGGCTTGACCCTGTATCTTGCAGGAATTCCACCCTGCCATCTCCATGCTACAAACCTCATGACAGGCGATGATGTTATAATCTGAAGCCTGCTTCCTATGGGGCAGGAATGGACAAAAGTATGGACTAGTGGCTTACAGAGAGGAGGGTGCAGCCTTAATTTAGGGGTGGATTTAATCAGATCATAGCCTCTAAAGCTCTATAGAAGGCCACGAGGCAAAGATAGAGACTTAGAATTGAGTGGTCTGGATCCTGGGCTGAAGAAGGACTACATGGGAAGGAAGGCCTTGGAATAAAGACAATGTCCATGAGGTAGATGCCAAATGAGTTATACTTTGTACATCATTCTGCCTCAGAGAAGGTCATCTTTCATGTTTCTTTGCTATGTGTGAATCTGTGAGGTTTTTCTCTATATGTAATTGTTCAATACCCTATTGACTGAACGTTTTTTAAATTTTTTTAATGATCTTCTTCATTGTTCTGTAAGTAGGGGAGACATTGGGATAGGAATTCATTTGTTTAGTAAACTAATGATTTATGTGCCAAAAACTATGAGCCACCCTGGAGAGGTGGATAACTTATTACAGAAACCAGCTTTAAATAGCACTTGTTTGTTGAAGTGAAAATAAAGTATTCTTTGATTCTGTGCATAGATTATTTCCCTATAAAGCATTTGTCAACATCTTGGCATTCACCTCAGAAAAAATAGGTAGCATGTTATATTTACATGTGTAAGTGTGCTATGTCAAGGCATGATAAATGTTCATTAGTCCTAACTAGACTCTTTAATAGACAAATAGCTAAATTTATCATAAATGATCACCCTATATTTATCTAGCATTTTCCAAAATGGATTATGTTACAGGCTAATAAATTCTTAGCAAATGGTGTTCTCAGCCAGAAATTCTGTGTTAAAAGCAATGCTAGCTCAATGCAGTCTAACTTTTTCACCACAGACAAGAAGGGTTAAGGTTAGGAGATGTCAAGGAATATTTTAGAGATTTCATTCATATACTCTTCAACATTAGAGGGTTGACATTAAAAGAAATTCCCTTATTATAAGAGCAGACCATGTGTAAAAGTATAAAAATAAGCAGCTTGAATTTGGTGATTATAATGTCTTATTTCTGCAGTGATTTCTCTTCTTCATGACATTATTTCTTCTTTGTAAATAACCAAACTCTTTTCTATTCCTTCTTCAACCCCTGTCTTCTACCAAGGACCTGCTACAATTACTTATACCCTGATATGAACTTAAGTAAATCTCTTCCAAAGGATATTTTCATAGAGGCAGCATGTCATAGTAGAGAGATTATTATACATAGAGTCGGAAGAATTTGGGTTCAAATCCTACTTTTGACACAGACTATGTGACTGTGGATAAGTCATTTAATCTCTCTGAACCTAAGTTTCCTCATCTATAAAATTATGGGATTCAACTAGAATACCTTTAAGATCTTTTTCACCTTTAGGACAATGATCCTATATTTTAAATACTATTTTAATTTTAGAGAGATGCTAAAGCAACTCCCCCCCCCCCATTAAAGGAAACTAGAATATCACTAAACAGTAGAGTAGGATATTTTTGGGAAAGAAACCTTGTGATAAGAGTCATAAGTCACAGTCATTCTTACTCACTCCAGGTTATAAAGAAATTGAGGCTATCCCCAGAAGTATGAAGACCCCAGAGCATCATGGTAAAATACTCAGATTTAAAAATAGGTGCTCTACCTTCTTCTGCAAAATTGGAATACTAGGAGAATAATGCAAGATTTTAAAGATTCTCCTTTCTATAATTTTTAGGAGAAAGGAAAGAAAGATGAAAATGTCAGCCCTTGAAGTATCTTTACTAATATATATTTACTATATACCATATTTACTATGTGATATCTTTACTATTACTTAATATACCTCCTAGTAGAGACCTCCTAGATTGACTGTCACATAATAATGCCAGCCATTCTCCATTGGAATTGCTTGATGACTTTAACCTGCAATGAAATATTGCTGATAGCACTTTTACCCCCACTAGGATAGGTACAGAAAACAATAAACATTTCTCTGATATATTCATCAGAGTTAGCAGAATGTTTGGCATTATCAGTATATCTATGCTCTGATATCCAATAAACAAGTTTTATTATCCTAAGGGAACTCCCCAAAACACATGGACATGGACAATATGGGAATAACTGCCTATATCAGGGCTGATGTTTTGTATTTTTAAAAAATAATTTGTTCAAATTATCTTCTTCAGTAGAGTGAATCACAGCTATAATACTATTCCAATATAGCCAGTAAGGTTAAGGAGGCAACATATTCACTTAGTATAATGCCACCCTCCTTTTGAGGTCCTATTTAGTTGCTCCCTACCCTGTTAAATTTTCTCTGACCCCCAAAGCTGGAAATTAACTCTCCTTCCTCAAATGCCCCATTGGAGTTTGTTTGGATTTCTCCTTTGCACTTATCTTTATGGTGCAAACTTATTTGTTAGAGGATGTGTAACAATTGATCCAAGGACTTCTGATTGGCTTTGGCCATTTTGTCTGGATGTCCCGCATGCCTGGAATTTCCCCAGCCCTTCTTAATTTGAGTAACTTCCTTCTATTAATTGTTTCCCATTCCTTCTGTACATGATATAGCTTGTTTTGTATATATTTGTTTGCTTGTTACCTCTCCTATTAGATTATAAACTCCTTGAGGTTATCAGGACTTTCTTTTTCCTCTATTTGAATCCAAGGGATTGGATTTCTTTCTCCAAGGGAGTGTTATCATTCTTTTGTAAGATGATCTCATACCCAGAGCTAAACAACCTATTTTCAGTCTTTTTTTTCTAAGATCTACAACTATACTTAGACCAGAAAAAAGCCTGTCACTTTAAGAAATTTTTACCCCCTTCCTAAGTGGGAATTCTTGCAGAGTTATTTGATATTTAGCTTCAAGTCCCTTTCTAATTCTATTTTGCTCCTAGCAGTTCCAAGGTTATGAAAATTAGCTGAAGTTTTCACAATCTTCTTCTGAGCATTTAGCAAGACTGGAGGGCATAAGATAGAACTGGGGAGCTTTGCCCCTTAATTCTTATTTCCATGTGAGAGTTGTCGTCCTTATATATATTTCTTATCCTCTATTTCCTCCACTTATATTTCATTAAATTATAAATTTCTAGTGAGATACTTACTAGTCGTGTTATCCTTGGCAAGTCACTTACCCTCTATTTACCTCATTTTCTTCACCTGTAAAATGAGGATAATTTATTCCTCTTAGAAGGTACTTACCTCCCAGTATTGTTGTGAAGATCAAAGGGATAATAACTGTAAAGTACTTAGCACAGAGCATAGCACATAGTAAGGGTTATAGGAATGTTAGCTCTAATTTATTTTAAATCATTGTATCCTTAGCACCCAACATATTCTTGCACAAAACAGGCATTCAATAAATGTTTGTTGAACTGAAACAAACATGGTAACTAGAAGTGGGATCTAGACTCTTTGGAAGCACCTAAAAACTCTAGAGGTTTTAAGAACCATTAGTATTATGTCTTTGAGACAGCCTGTTTCATGGTGATTGCACTCTTGAAACCAACATATATTCTTAAGAGATCATTTACTGGAGAAAACAGTTTATTCACTACAAAAACATGCTCCCAAAAAATTGAGGTCATCTGTAACAGTTTGCACCAGAGAACCCCTCACTGTGGCTAAATGTTCAAGATATAGAATCCTGGCATGGATAATTGAGATTTTAAAACCCTCATGCACACATCCTACATAAGTTTCAAGAGTAGTTGCTTGGGAAAAATACAGTTCAAGAAATGGCAAGGAAAAAATAAAAGCAAAATAAAAGCCTTTCTTTAAATTTAGACAGACTATACAGTTGGGAAAAATTAGGTAACCTAATTTTGAACTAAATAACTTTGTAACTAACAATTTGCCTCAATAGTCCAAAGGACATATGATCTAATTAGTGAAAATCCTTCCTTCAGCCATATAAATCATGATTTTGGTATGACTTGGTGGGTGATCTGGTATAGTTTCTTTGAAATGTAACAACGAAATCATTACTCTATATTATAGTGCACAAAATGTGGCATGCAAACCAATGCTAATTGAAACAAAGAACAAAACTAAAATGTTTATATCTTTTGATTTCAAATAATGTTTAAATTGATACTAAGGATTTTTTTTTGGCATTTAGTATGTGTTAGGGATAGGGATTGGACCTGTAATATCACTGACAGAAAATTCCTGTCTAAGGACATTCCCTCTCCCAATGTAGATTTGTGTCTTCTCTAACATTTATAGTCTTAGATAGTTGCCTAGAACATTGAAAATTAAATGACTTGTTCAGGTCATATAGCTAGTATAGATCAGAACCTGGAGTTAAATATAGGACTTCCTGGATCCCAGGCTAACTTTTTTTCCCCTGTACCACATTGCCTCAGTTTATTTTAATGTATTCTAAGTATTTGAAAATTGATCATCTACACATATTCAAGTAATCAACCATTAGAGATAAATGGCAGATCACTATTATGTCAACATTTAGAGTACTTATGAGAAGAAATTAATCAGAGGGAATTCTTCCTTTTTGAAGAATTTGGCTCCAATTACTGAAGACTTATATTTGAATCCTGATTTACCACTTATTATCAATGGAACCTTATAGGAAAGACACTTGGGCTCTCTATCCTTTACTTTCCTATCTGTAAAATGGGGTATTTAAATGACCTCTTTGGTAATTTCTAATTCTGACTTTTTCTATCCTATTAATCTGGGTGGGAGTGTTACTAACAGAAATGAAAACTTCTGGAGGATGGATGTGTTGATGTGGGAAGGAATGACTTCTTTTTTGGATATGTTGAGTTTGAGAAGCCTTGTGGAACATCCAAGTGGAGATCTATAGTGGGAAATTGGTAATATAGAATAGTAAGTTGGGAGAAAGTTTAGGGTTAGATATAAATCTATCTATCTATCTATCTATCTATCTATCTATCTATCTATCTATCTATCATCTATCTATCTATCTATCTATCTATCTATCTATCTATCTATCTATCTATTTATCTATCTTTCTATCTTTCTATCTTTCCATCTATCTGTCTACCTCTCTATCTATCTGAAACTGTGTTATAAAGATGATAATTGAATCCTTTAGAGACAATGAAATTCCCAAGGGAGAGATAATAAAAGACAATCTAGAGCCAAACCTTGGATAATGCCCATATTTTTTGGCGGGAAATGGATGATGCTTCAGCAAAGAAGACTGAGAAAGAACAGTCAGATGGACAGAAAGAGAACCAAGAAAAAGAGATCAGTGCAGTAGAAAACCAAAGAAGGAGAGGGTGACCAAGAAAAAGTGGTGGCTGGCATTGTTAAAACCTGCAAAGAAGATAAAAACTGAGAAAAAAAACATTAGCTTTAGCACTGAATAAATTGATGGTAACTTTTATGAGAGAAGTTTCAATTAGGTGGTGGTATCTGAAGCCAGGGTTCAAGGAAGTGAAAAAGAATTGGTAGGCAAGATATAGAGGCAATAAATGTTGGCAAATCTTTCTAGGAGAAGACAAAAAGGGTGATGAGAGTTGAAGGGATGGTAGGATCATTTAAAAATGTTTTTAAGCAAAAGGAGACAAGAACATGGTTGTAAGTATGCCGTTTGAGCATGCACAGTTTTGTGTGGGATTTCCATATAGAAAATCTTGAGAGTTATGCTTTTAGTGGTTTTTATCTCTAATGCAATTTTCTGCTAGATAAGCAGACTTTTGTATGCCTTTGACCACATCCTCCCTGAGTGTTTTTTTTTTTTTCATTTTAGCATTTTCCTTCTTAATACATTGTTAAACACTGGGCACTGAGACTGCTTGGATGAATTGATGTCAATTATCTCTTCAGAGTTTGTGACCAAAGAGGCTTTATAAACTATGATTGTTCTAGTCAGGAGATGAAAAGGAGGGCAGTACCAATTTTCCTTTAATATTTCCATTCCTTCCTCCCACTCCTCCAAAATAATTAAGAAATTGCCCAGAGGGCTTATTCATAGATTTCTCCTGTCCCAGTAGGAAATGGAGAAATAGCAAAGAGTTACTACTATAATCTCACAACTCTGCCCTTAATGAGAGCCTGTAAGAAATATTTAATATTTAAAGAGTCTTTTAAATATTTTTTGGTTAAAAAATATCTAACCCAGGATCTTCCTTTAATGAGCTCATATAAACAAGCCCAACATTAATAGGGATTCCTAGGTTGTTTTTTTTTTTCATTTTAAAGGAGCTTTATCATCATTAATATATTATGTACAACAACATTCTGATTTAGAAAATCAGTATCTTCTTTCCAAATATATCCCCTTTTCATAGAGAATAAACAGAAACATCCATTTCCTTACTTAATCGCATAGTAGATGTTAGTGGGTCATTATCAATAAACAAATATTTATGGAGTATCCTAAGGGTATAATAGGCACTTGGGAGTAATGGAGGCAGGAGGATGGAAAATAATGATAATAGTAATAATGACATTTATATAGCATTTACTCTACTCCAAGCCTTGTGATAGAGATTTACAATTATTATCTCGTTTGATTCCCACAACAATCCTGGGAAATAGGTGTTATTATTATTCTCCTTTTACAGATGAGAAAACTGAGTCAAAAAGAAGTTAAATGACTTGTTCTGGGCCCCACAACTAGCAAATGTCTGAGACTGAATTTGAAATTTAATCTTCTTGACTCCAGTGATCTGCCTGCTATGGTGACACTTAGCCAACTAATTTTGTCAAGCACTGAATAAAATGATCTCAAAGAGCTTCTAGAATAAAGGAGGCATCAAGTCATTTTAAAAAGTAGTCAGTGACTTTGAATCAGGGAAGAGTAGTCAAATGTACTTATCAATAAAATAGTTTTTGATGGAGAGAAGCCATTATTTGGGACACTGGCTATATATTCTTGGTTGTGGCCATACCCTTTATGCCTTATGGAGATATCTATGGATTTATCCTGGTCCTGCCTATTTGTCCATTCATATACTTCATTAAAGATAAATTATTTGATTGGTGCAATGAAGAGTCATTGTTCCCTTTGTACTGAGTTTATAAAGTGGAGTTAAGGAGTCTGATAGCCTAGGGGAACACACCAGGTGGGAAGGCAAAGCATTTGCAGTTTTGTGGGCTCTTCCTGCTTTTCACCCCAAAAGTTGAATCCAAAATAAGACCCCCTCAAAAGGGATGGATTTCGTAAAAAACTCTAAATCATACCCTGTCTATGAAAGTTCTTTGATACTAGGCTCCATGTTATATCATTAGATCAAAATTGTAAAATGGGACTAATGTTAGTCAAACTGTTGTTGCTTTGTTTTGTCTGGTTTAGGGTGGGAAAAGAGATCACAAGATGATATACCAAATAATAGATATGATCTATTTTTTACATCCCTAAATCTTGCTCTTTTACAAATCTGACCTTACTTAGTCCTAATAACTGAGAGCCTGGGGTAGCCCTGAGGGAAAGGCTCTTCAAAAAATTTTCAAAGAAATTCTGTTCCTCACAGAGTTGCAAAACTAGAATATTAAGACCCAGAGCTAGGGTGAGCATTGACTGCCTTTCTTAGTTTCTGTTCAGTTCTAACCTTATAGATGCCCTATATTTATGCACATATGTGGTTCTTTTTCAGATTCATTGCTTTTTCCAATTCATTTAAAATGACTCAGGCCAGACAGAAAAAAAATGGGATAGACCATTATTTACTTTCTCACAAATTTATAACTATGTTTTCAGAACAAATAAAAGGAACTGAAAAGAAAATTATTGCATTAACATGAAAGAGGATAAGTTCCTAGAGAACAGAGCTGAACTCAAAGGAGAAGGCATGAAGATTAAAGAGTCAACAGGGAGATAGGAGATCAGATTTGCAATTCAAATTTAAATCCTTTAAAATATTTCCTAGGCAGATTTCTTTAAGGATTTCTCTCAATGAGATTTTCCATTCGGTTCAACCAGACTATTTTGCTGAGTATTATTAAAGTGTAAGACTGTCTCCTACTTAAACTGGGTGAGTAATAGAAATGGTTCCTATTATATTCACCTGAGTGTCAGGTGGCTACTTTGATCAATGCAAGACTGAATGGAGGGTCAGCTGGGACTTGGTTAATGAGAATAGGCTACCATTATTAAGAGCATTGGAAACTGAGGTTATCTCTGGGTAGTGGAGCTAGAATTAAGACTGCCTAAAGGGCACTTTCTATTAGGGCACCAAAATTTAGAAGGTGCTAATAGCATTTAAGATTCCTTGTAGAAACAACTAAATTTATAACTTAGCTGAGAGGAATAATTATTTAATAGAGAAATCCACCAAATGGTTGCCTCTCATTAATCCAAATGAGTCTTTTCCCATCAACCCATTCAGTATTGGGTTCCTCAATGGGAGACTTTTCCCTCCAATTCCCAAGTGAAATTCTATACCTATAGTCAATAAATATTTATTAAACTTGTACTATGTGCCAGGCCTTCTGCTAACTACTCAATTACACACACACACACACACACACACACACACACACACACACACACACACAGAGAGAGAGAGAGAGAGAGAGAGAGAGAGAGAGAGAGAGAGAGAGAGAGAGAGACAGAGAGAGAGAGAAAGAGAAAGAGAGAAAGAGAGAGAGGCAAAAAAATAGTTCCTGCCTTCAAGGAGCTCACAATTCAAGTGGAGAGATAACAAACAAACAAACAACAACAAGAAGTATATTTTATAAAGCAAGCAATATACTGGACAAATGGGAAATTATTAAAAGAGAGAAGACACTAGAATTCAGAAATGTTGGAAAAGTCTAAGTAAAAAAGCTATATTTTTATTTGTGATATGAAACCAGGGAAGCCAATAGGCCTCAGAGATAAGGAGGGAGTTTTTAAAAAAATTGTCTTAAAGGCTGACTTAAGGGTATATTTCAAGCTGCTTACCTCAGAACATTTTCTTTGTGAAACTCCCTCTATTTGCTAGTTAAGGCTTTTCCCAGATGAATATGTCCTAAGAACAGATCACAGAATTTCAGAAGGCCAAGTCAAGGAAGCCTTTGGGACTTGGGGCAGGTCATAGGAGTGTTTGGCCTTTACTGGACCTCTGAACCAAACTCTGCACCCAGGCACATGGGGATAAAGATTCCAAAGGTTACTATCACACTCAACATCTTACCTGCAGAATTATGCAGCTACAGATCTGGGAAAAAATGAGCACTTGAAGAAATAAGTTCATAGAAGTTTATTATACTGTTTAGGGTATGAGTGAATGAACCCAAGAGCCATTGTCCAAACAGTATGCTTAGGTTAAGGGTCAGGGTTCTAAGTCCACCTAATTGGCTACCCTAAAAAGTCAGTAATACTTTCTCATAAAGAATTCTTACTCCTCATTCATTTTCCTGATGTTATTCATTCTGCTAAGAAGCACAGCAGACTTAATCGACATCATTAAACATTAATGCAAGGTGAAGGAGCTGGAAGGATTTGAATTGAGCAATTAATTCACATGTGCTAATCCAGTGTAAAACTCTTCTAGCTTTGTGACCACAGCTAAAAGATTCATAAGGCAAATTGAGCTTTTACTCAGGACAATAACATGGAGCTGGGCTGCCGATGCTTCTACCCTACAGTAATGTACCTGTGCTTCACATAGAAGTGAAGCTGTTGTTACTGCCAGGTATCACAAATGCCATTTGGCCAATCCCAATCCCTAGCTTATTGTCTCTAGGGACACATCTTTTCCCTTAACCCCCATGTAGGGAAGAGCTATGGTAATGAACATCTACTTCTTCTAGCTCACTATAGAGGTAGCTCTATTATCCACTGAGCTGGTAGGATAAGAAAGTTTTTTTTTTTAGATATTTAAAGACAACAGCTTCTAAACTGGTTTTGGCATCTTTTTCTAGGCAGATATATTTTATTCAATTCATCAAGTATATTTCTCTAGAACTTATCATTTGAAGCATTATCCAGAACCATGGCTATACCCATTGGAGAAGTAGAATACATTATAGTTGGCATGCATCTCACTGATACTGTGCTGACTTCTCCAGTTTTGAACATTCGATCTCATCTAGGTAGAACAAAGCAGACACTGATCTTCACTGGTAGAGAAGTAACCAGAATGTCTTTGTACCAGTGAAATCAAAGATCCATTAAGAAAAAAAATATTATTTATAAATGCCTATTATTAATTAATAATATGGCACTGCAATTCAGAAGACAGGTTAGATTGTCATAGAAATGAAAATGGAGCTCTTGGGAACATGTTGATATTTGATGGAGAGTTGATTAGTTGTTTATTTGAAGACTATCTAAATGAGATCATTAGGTAATATCTTTTGATTCATTTATGAATTGTATTTAAGTGAGGCTTGTTTGAATTTAGGTCTTTCTTATTCCAGACCTGGTGCTTTATCTACTCTCTCATCCATCTTCCTCATTAGCAAAATGACTTAGCAAAGGAAACAGAGAAAAATGTGATTTCACAAGCAGAAAGAAAATCAAGAGAGTTGTATCACAGAAGATAAGGCATGGGTATCCAAACCAAGGTGTTCAATAATGTCTAACACTATAGTTTGATCAAGAAGGAAAAGGGATGAGAAAAGGACATAAATCTTGAGAGTTTGCCCCTCCTTGGTAGTCTTGGAAAGAGCAATATCAATAAAATGTTTTGTTCAAGAATCAGATTTGGGATTCTGGGAAGATGGAGCTTAGAGGGAGAAAATCTTAAAACCTCCTCACTCTTCCACACCAAGATAGAAAACAATGCACTTCGAGAAGAAAGAGGACCAAATTTAACAATGGGACAGAGCAGGGGGAATCCTACTGCTGGACAGCTAAAGAGGTATGCCAAGAAAAAGGCTTGAATTCTTGAATTATCAGCTCTGAGGGTATAGAAGAGGAATCCCAGGACCCCTCCCCCACATGCTGTGCGAAGTCTCCAATGGCCCCTGAAATCTCCAGCCGGGTGGGCGCACTGGCACAGAGAGAGGGCCTTGCTGGCACTGGACTCAGGGAGTTGACCTGGAGGTGACTGGAGGAGAAAGCCAGAGAAACACAGCAAAAATGCTCAGAAGATGGTGGCTTAGATGGAGCTAAACCTCAGACCCCCTAGCTTATCAAACCAAGATAGAGAACAAAGGGCTTCAAGAGGAAAGAAAACCAGGTCAAACAGCAGGACAGAGCAGGGGGACCCTACTGCTGGACAGCTCAGTGAAAACACTCCATCTTGTCCCCCAACTTCTTCTTTTTTCCTCTTGAGGTTTTAGCCTCAGGGCACATTAAGCAATACAGACTAATCCAATCAATACAGGCTTAATCCCATCAATTGGACAGACAAGAAGTATTCAGAGGGCAGGGAAACTCCAACACCCCTCCCCCTGCAGAGACTGTAGAGAAAGTAACTTCAAACATCCATTGCCAGCTGGGGGAAGATCTTTTATCAAAGCTCATTAAATCTATCTTCTTAAAGTAGCAGAACAGAAAAGGAAAAAATATGAGTAAACAACAAAAAAAAGAAAAGAAATAACAATTGACAGCTTCTTTCAAGGAAGTGAAAAGAGAGCAAATGAAATAGAAGAAGAGGAAGAAGTTCCAGTGAATTGAGCATAGGCTTTAGAAGATCTCAAAATTCAATTAACTCAAGACCTTCAGGAACTCAAAAAGCAATCAAGAGAGCCTGAAGGGAGACAATTTGAAAAAAAGGGAAATACATGAACTAAAACAAGAAAATAAAGTCTTAAAAGCCAGAACTGACCAGCTTGAAAATGAAGCAAAGAAGGCAAAAGATGATCTACAAATAAAATCAGACCAGAAGGAGAAGGATGACCAAAAATCCAGGGATGAAATTCAGTCTTTAGAAAATAGAACTCAATAACTAGAAGCAACTTACTTCACAAGGCAGCAAGAATATATAAAACAAAATGAAAAAATGAAAAATTTGAGGAGAATATCAAACACATCATTGATTCAAGCAAAGATCTAGAGAACAGAGCTAGAAGAGAAAATTTAAGAATTATTAGTTTACTTGAACATCATGAAAAAAGAAAAAGTTTAGACGTCATCATACAAGAAATTATCCAAGAAAATTGCCCTGACATTCTTGAACAAGAGGGAAAAGTGGAAATTGAAAGAATCTGCAGATCACCTCCTACATTTAATCCACAACTGACAAGTTCCAGGAATATTATAGGCAAATTTAAAAACTACCAGGCCAAGGAAAAAATATTACAAGCTGCTAAAAAGAAATTATTCAGATACCAGGAACCACAGCTAGGATAACACAGGATCTGGCTGCATCTACATTGGAGGATAGGAAGGCATGGAACATAATATTCCAGAAAGCAAGAGAACTGGGTCTACAATCAAGAATCAACTATCCAGAAAAACTGACTATATTTTTGCAGGGGAAAGTATGGTCATTCAATAAAACCGAAGACTTCCAAGCATTCATAAAGAAAAAACCAGACTTAAACAGAGAGTTTGCTGCCCAAACACAGAACTCAAGAGAATCATCATAAGGCAATTAAGAGAGCAGGGGAAAAAAAAAACACTTTTCTTTAAGGGACCCAATAAGTTCAATTGATTTGTATCCCTAGAAGAAAAGAAGACATTGGCAAATATTAAAAATTGTTATTATCAAAAGGGTAACTAGAAGAAGTTTACATAGAGGGAACAGTGACAAACTGTATGGGATGAAATGTCAAGGTTTTACATATATATATATATACACATAAAACTAGAGGGAAAAAAGAAGGTAATATTAAGAAAATTGGGGAAAATAAACAAAATGGAGTAAATTTATATTCCATAAAGAAGCTCGTGGGGCAAACAGGGAAGAATAACAATACACTGTGAGGGTAAATAGGTTGGAGAGAGGAAATATTTAATTCTTAAGTGCATTGAAATCAACTTAACAAGCAAAAGGGCTGGTGGGGAGGGAAGCAACACTAGGAAGGGAGAGGGCAGAGTGGGGGAGCTTAAAAAGACCCTAAAGAAGAATAAGAGTGGAATAAGAAGGGAGCGGGGAGAAAGGGAAGTACAATAAGGGAGGGGATTAGTGGAATTGATTAAAAACAAAACACTGGTATAGAAGGAAATAGTGAAAGAAGAAATGGCAGGATAAGGAGTGAGAATTAAAATGTCTGGGAATACACAGTTGATAATTATAACTCTGAATGTGAATGAGATGAACTTATCCATAAAATGGAAGCAAATTACAGAGTGGATTAGAAACAAAAATCCTACCATATGTTGTCTACAAGAAACACACACGGGACAGGCAGATATACATAGAATAAAAATGAAAGGATGGAGCAAAATCTATTGAGCTTCAACTGAGAAAAAGAAGGCAGGAGTTGCAATCATGATTTCTGACAGAGCCAAAGTAAAAATAGATATGGTTAAAAGAAATAGGGAAGGTAATTACATCCTAATAAAAGACAGTATAAACAGTGAAGATATATCAGTACTCAACATGTATGCACCAAATGGTATAGCATCCAAATTTCTAAAGGAGAAGCTAGTGGAGCTCAAGGACGAAATAGATAGCAAAACTTTACTAGTGGGCGACCTCAACCTTCCCCTATCAGATCTAGATAAATCAAACCAAAAATAAATAATAAAGAGATAAGAAAGGTGAATGAAATCCTAGAAAAATTAGAGTTAACAGATATATGGAGAAAAATAAATAGGGACAAAAAGGAATACACCTTCTTTTCAGCAGCACATGCAACATTCACAGATAGACCAAGTGCTAGAGCATAGAAACATGGAAAACAAATGCAAAAAAACAGAAATAATAAATGCAACCTTATCAGATCATAATGCAATAAAATAGTTATTAGTAAGAATACATGGAGAGGCAAACTAAAAATGAATTGGAAGTTAAATAATATGATTCTCCAAAATAAATTGGTGAAAGAACAAATCATAGAAACAATACCAGATATTAAACTATACTCTAAAGCAGTGGTCAGCAAAACATTGTGGTACTGGCTAAGAGACAGAAGGGAGGATCAGTGGAATAGACTTGGGGTAAGTGGTGTCAGCAAGACAGTCTATAATAAACCCAAAGAGCCCAACTTTTAGGACAAAAATCCACTATTTGACAAGAGAAAATTAGAAAACAATATGGGAGAGATTAGATTTATATCAACATATCACACCCTACACCAAGATAAATTCAGAGTGGGTGAATTACTTGCATATAAAGAAGAAAACTATAAGAAATTAGGCAAATACAGAATAGTATATTTGTCAGATCTCTGGAAAAGGAAAAATTTTAAAACCAAGCAAGAGTTAGAAAAAATTATAAAATGTAAAATAAATAATTTCATTTACATTAAATTAAAAAGGTTTTGTACGAACAAAAACAATGCAACTAAAGTCAGAAGGGAAACCGCAAACTGGGAAAAAATCTTTATAACAAAAATGTCTGACAAAGGTCTAATTACTCAAATATACAAGAAGCTAAATTAATTGTACAAAAAAATCAAGCCATTCTCCAATTGATAAATGGGCAAGGAACATGAATATGCAGTTTTCAGATAAAGAAATCAAAAGTATCAATAAGCACATGAGAAAGTGTTCTAAATCTAATAATTAGAGAAATGCAAATCAAAACAACTCTGAGGTACCACCTCACACCTAGAAGATTGACTAAAAAGATAGCAGGGGAGAATAATGAATGTTGGAGCAGAGGTGGCAAAATTGGGATATTAATGCATTGCTGGTGGAGTTGTGAACTGATCCAACCATTCTGGATGGCAATTTGGAACTATGCTCAAAGGACTATAAAAGAATGCCTGCCCTTTGATCCAGCCATACCATTGTTGGGTTTGTACCCCAAAGAGATCATAAATAAACAGACTTGTATGAAAATATTTATAGCTGTGCTTTTTGTGGTGGCAAAAAACTGGAAAAGGAGGGTATGTCCTTCAATTGGGGAATGGCTGAACAAATTGTGGTATATGCTGGTGATGGAATACTATTGTGCTCAAAGGAATAATACACTGGAAGAATTCCAGGTGAACTGGAAAGACCTCCAGGAATTGATGCAGAGTGAAAGGAGCAGAGCCAGAAGAACATTGTACACAGAGACTGATATACTATGGTAAAATCGAATGCAATGGACTTCTGTACTAGTGTAAAAAGGAGATATTAGATATATATTTAATAGACATATATTATAATATATTTAATAGTTATATATTTAATAGATATATATTTAAGGTGTGGCCGCCAGGAATCAATAATTCAGATTGATTCCATAATTTAAAAAGTCAGGATTGGGTTTAAGGTAGTTTATTTACAATTAGGAAGGTAGAAGGTAGGGAAATAGAGAGGGAAAGGCTAGTCCCGGCCTGCAGAGGCCCAGACAGAGAGAGAGGGTTAAAAGGCTAATTAAACTAAATTACAAGCCACAAGGCTTTAGCAGTTAGAGAGGCAAGAGCCTACTTAAAGTAGAGTCTGGAAAAAGCCAAGGTAGTCCAAAGAAGTCAACCTAACTTACCCACCTGACAATTCAGAGTGGAAGCAACCTGAGGACTTAGCTGAGATCCTTCAGCACCCAGTTCAAAGCGGGAACTGCCCCAACAGGAAGTAACCAACATACTTGAAGATATAGTACCTTATGTTACTTCCTGTGGGTCCACCTCTAATTCAAGTGGACAAATGGCAGCCTCTACACTGATTTAGACTGCCCAAAGGGCAGTCCCTTGTTCTTGATTTGTTACTGATTGTCACATGTGGGTAACTCATCTCCCCTCCCCACTAAGGGAGGTGGGGATGACATAATCTCAGGTAAGTAGAGTTTTGACTATGAATGGGTCAGAGCTAATTCCATTTACACACTAGCAGCAATGCAATGACCTAGGACAACTTTGAGGGATTTATGGAAAAGAACACTACCCACATTCAGAGGAAGAACTACAGAAGTGGAAACAGAGAAGAAAATCAACTGCTTGAACACATGGGTTGATGTGGACACGATTTGAATGTAGACTCTTAATGAGCACCCTAGAACAATTCGAGAGATCTTGGGAAAGGTCTTTTGAAGAAGATGCTATTTGAGCTGTCTTGAAGGAAGCCCAGAGAAGCTAGAATTTAAAGATGAAGAAGGAAAGGATTTCAGGCATGGGGAAAGCCAGTGAAAATGTATGGAGTCATTGAGTGTGAGAAGTAAAAAGGACACCAGTGTTGCTGTGTCATTTTGTATCATAGAACATATGAATGGGAGCAAAGTCTAAAAAAAAAGTTTGGAAGGGGCCATGTAAAAGGGCTTTAAAAATGAAAGAGAGGATTCTATTTGATCCTGGAGGGAGTCATTGGAGTTTATTGAGTTCTGAGTATGTGTGTGTGCACACGTGTGCTTGTGACATGGTCAGATGAAAGCTTTAGGAAGATCACATGGGCAGTGGAGTGGAGGATGGATTAGAAAGGGAGAAGACTTTAATCAGACATCAATCAAAAAATTAATTTCAGTTCTCTAGGAAGGAAGTGATAATAGGCCTGGACTAGGGTGGCAGCTATGTCAAGGGAGAGTGGTGACTTATATGAGAGATGTTGTAAAGATAGAAATGATAAGACTGCAGCAACTGATTGAATATAAGGTAAGAGAGAATGAGAAGTTAAGAATCAAGGATAGCTAATACATTGTAGTTGAAGTAGTAAAACAGAATGTTGAGAATGTGAAAAGATGGTAGGCAGATGATAGCAGATGGTCTGGGAAAACTAGCAAAAGTGAGGGGTAAAGGTACTCAAGGATATGGGGGCATTGAATGAGCTTAGGGGGAGGAGGCAGAAGAAAAACTAGATTAGGAGTTTATGGTCAGAGAGACCAATTTTAGAATTCTAAACCATGTGCAAGAGAAAGTACAATAGTTTTATATGATTCCGGAAGACAGAACTAAATCCATTGAATGGAAGTACCAGGGAAACCAATTTTTCACTCAACATAATGAAGAACTTTTTATTAATCAGAGATGTCTAATAATGGATGGTAAGTCCCAAACACCTACTCTCTGTCTTATTCTGTTACTCAACATCTCTCAACCTTGTTCTCTTTATCTGTAAAATGGGAATAACAAGAGCATTTACTTCACAGAGTTGTTAGGATCAAATGAGATAACTTTTTAAAGTGCTTTCCAAATCTTAAAATGCTCTCAAATGCTAGCTATTAGCGACTATGACAGCACAAGCTTTCTCATGAAGTACTGAGCATTCAGGATCAATGGAAGGCTTATGGAAATGGTTTCTATATTAGATGAGAGGCTGCACTAGAAATCTAAACTCCTAACAAGTGATAAATTTTATTATTCCAAATAAAGCTTTGAATAGATTTGCTCTAGGCTTTTTGTAATCAATAAGACATGGCCTTAGTAGTAAAACCAGATAAGGTAAGACAAGAGGTCAATAAATCCATTAGAGTTTCTTGCCAGTGCCATTTGTGTTGGGAAGTAAAGGATAGTGGTGAAGAGAAGAAGAGTAGATAACAGGAATTCATTTGAATATTCTTGGTACTAGATTAAATTTTAAACTTTCGTTATGCTAAGATATTAGCTCTTCAAGCTGCTGGGGGAAAATTACTTCATAATTCTGTTGTAATGGGTAGAGGATTGGAGAGGATGGTCCGGGAGGTGATAGGAAGCCACTGGAGTGACATAGTCAGGGCTGAGCTTTTAGAAGATCACTGACAGAAGAAGGGATGGACTGGAGTGAAGAGAGACTTGAGGCTGGTAGATCCTCCAGCAGGCTACTGCAATAGACCAGGTGTGAGGTGATGAGGGTAGACATGAGGTTTGTACCAGCTTTGGAGGACAGAGAGGGGTATATATATAGATCAATTTTAGTCCTTCTTCCATGTCATCTTTTCCTGCCACTTAATACCTAGAGGACTGAGAGGTTAAGTGACCTTCCTGGAGTCACACAGCCCATATGTGTCAGAGGTGGGATTTGATCCAAGGTTTTCTTGGCTTCAAGGAAAGCTCTTTATCTCACTACACCCCAGTGCCTGTTGTGATCTTATACACATGTCAGCTATCATCATTATTATAAATGGAAGGCATCTTTCAACCAATTAAACACTCCCCAGAAACAAATCAGTGTTTTGGTTTGCCGCAAAGAACTGGGGACCTTTGCAGATGAAAGCGGGCTGAACACAATGCCAGAATAACAAATGATAATATCCTTCCCAGAGGGAATGAGGAGAACTGCAAGACCTTGGACTCTGTCCATATTTATTTCTACATTTCAGCCCTGAAATTTTTAGCTGTTTAGATCTAAGTTATATTTCAGCTGAAAGGATTGTTTTTTTCTATGCCATGCTCAAGATATCAAGTGAGGCAACCAAGGACTGGCATTGTCCCAAGAGGAGGTGTATTACATACACAACCAGAGCTCCATTTTAATCTACTTAGGAACCATTCTTTACTTAAGGATCATTCATCTTTCCTAAAGACTAAGCTTTTCTGGGTTTCATTTCTTTTGTGGCATCTCCTGAGGAGAGATATAGACTCTTGCCAGACACAGAAAGCAGACTTCTGGGGTTCTCTGCAACTTTTTTTGATTTATAATGATGCTTTTAGAACTGATCCTCTTCCAGTTTCTCTTCCCTTCTCCTAGGAAAATCATATTTGAAATTTTCTTCATGGAAGAATTAGTAAAGCTAGCAAGCTCCCCCTCCCAATGTCTTTGTTGATTCTGTTTATCATTTTTAATGCTTGAAAAACTTGTGATTTAAATCTTCATTATGTTACTTATGGTTTCAAAAGGGTTAAAATGTCTGGAGGGATGAGGTGAGCAAAGTAGTTTTGAGGAAGAATCATCTCATCTAAAGATTTAAAGTAAGGTAACTCCCCTGTGGAAAGAAACCAAACTGGATTGTTCAAGGTTTCCCTTTCAGATCTTTTGGGCACTGGACACTATTGAACACCATCTTCTGTATATTTATTCCTCTCTTGATTTTGGTGATTTTGCTCCCTCTTGATTCTTCTCCTATTAATCTGACTACTCCTTTTCTTCCCTGATCAATCATTATACACATTCCACCCACTAATTCTTGGTATCCCCAAGGCCTTTTTTTGGACCTCTTTTTTTATAAATTTAGAATATTTTTACATGGTTACATGATTCATGATCCCCACCATCTCCTAAATCTGACAAGCAGTTCCACTGGGTTATACATGTATTATTGTTCAAAAGCTATTTCCATGTTATTCATATCTACAGTAACATGATCCTTTAACATCAAAACCCCAATCATATCCCTATCAGATATTTTTCTAATGCATTTCTATTTCCACATTTCTTTCTCTGGATATGGACTCTGGACCTCTTTTTAAAAATCTGTAGTCTCTTTATGATCTCCTTCAGTCCCATGAGTTCAATTATCACTGTTGTCAATTATTTACAGATCTTTATATGCAATTTTAGTTTCTCCCCTGAGCTCCTGTATCACCATCTACCTATTGGAGAGTGGATGTCCTGTAGGCATCTCAAAGTTATTAAGCCTAAAATAGAATTTATTATTACCATTTCTTTCCCTCACATTCCTTTTCTGATCTTCCATATTACTGTTGAAGACACTACCACCTGCCATCCAGATTGGTAACACAGGTATCACCTTTGACTCCCCACTCTCACCCCACATATTGGGTGAGTTGCCCAATCATGGGGTACATCTTTCATATAATACTTCCTTCTCTTCACTTACAGCACCACCACCCTAGTTCAAACCTTCATTAATTGGTCAGTCAACAAATGTTTATAAAACTCTTAATATATGCTAAACACTGAGGATACAAAGAAAGCCAAAAACATTGGGAGAGACATGAATAAACTATGTATACTGTATATAACTTGTATGTCTACAAATTATCTAATTTGAAATTTCTAGAGATGGAGAAATGTACTCAAATAAATAAATAATACATATATACAAAATGAATAAAATATTATTCATATTCAGAATATTAACAACTGGGAGAAATGAAGAAAATCTTCATGCAGTAGTGAGACCTTTCTTGATTTATGGAAATTTACATTATGCAAATTGGACTCCTAATGGATATAGTAGTTAAACTGAGCTTTAAAGAAAAATGGAGGTTCTAAGAGATGAATGTACTGAAGGAGAGAATTCCAGGTTTGGGGGACAGCCTGTGCAAAGACATAGAGATGAGAAAGTTGGAATATCAGGCATAGGAAGTCATATTGTGGACAAGGAAGCTACTCCTAATCTCAATAAGAATGACCCACTAATGGTGGGTCTGCAGAAGCAAACTATTTTAAGAAATGCAAAACTTAAAAAAAATATTACTCTCAGTTCTTTATATGATGTCAGCTGAAAACTGTTCAAAAGACCAAAAATTCAAGTTGTCTTTTCTAATCACGGATCTTTTATCATGATCTCTGCAGGGAAATGGTTGAATTCTTGTGCAAATGATTTTTATCAGTTTATAAAGGAAGAAACAATTTATTTTGCTGTAGATCTTGTCTTTACCAGGGTAAACAAATAATTCATCAAAATATATAAGCATGAAGAATCTATGATTTCTTCAATTTATAGAACTGATGTTCTATCAGTATATGGATTCTATTTTAGAATGCAGATCATAACACTTGTATAAATTAGTCGGTAAACCCTATGAGATTACCTGAGGCACACACAGGTCAAATTATTTGTCTAGTAATAATAATAGTAAGTGACAGACATGCAATTTGAATCTACGTCTTCCAACTCAAAGCCAGGTCTATATATTATACAACACTAATATATATTTTAAAATCAATCAAAAGAATAATGAAATATAAAGTGAAAAAAAAACCCATAATCCTTACCCTCCATTTACTTACCATGTAAACATTCCAGAATAGGTGTTAAGAGTGAAATCAGTAAAGAGTAAAATTCATAATTATACATTCTAAGCCAAAACTAATGATAGACAAGATAAGTGCCTCTCAAAGGAACAAGTGAAATGGAGGTTTTATATTACAGAGCTAAAGACTATCTTAGTTTCTTTATGATAAAAGCCTTGATACATGGGAGCAAGAGATATTATGCGTTTGATAGAGGAAATGGAATGAGCAGTGACTAAGATAAAAGGTAAGAAAAAAAATTAAAGAGTCATTTAGGTAGAAAGAAGTGATTCCTTGTCTCAATTCACTTACTATGCTAATTTTAGTAGAATTTCATGTATACAGACACTACTCATTAATCTTTCCCTTCATATACAGAAGATGCTAGCAATACATCTTTCCTTACACTTTTAGAGGGCAGATTCTAGTTCAATAGAAAAAAGAAATTTAAGTCCACTATTACAGAGGTATTTAAACAGATACTATCCAAGAATACTTCAGAAATTTATTTTATGTTTTCTTAAAGGAGGTAGCAGGTTGGACTATTTAATCTCTAAAGTACCTTTAATCAATAAGATTCTATGTAGTAGAAAAGTTTCCCATCTCATCTCATTCAAGATTTCTCTGGTGCCAGAATCCTTTTTTGCTAACAAAATGACTTTCTTTCAAATTTTCAAAAACATCTCATTAAAGGCTCTAACAAATTCTAATATAATCTGGCCCAATCAATCCAATCAAATTAGGATTTTTTTTAAAGCATTTTAAAGTACCTACTACGTGAAAGTTATTGAACTGGGCACTAGTAATAGAAAAATGTCAAAAAAATAGTCCTTACCTTCAAGGAATTTCCTTTTAGTGATGTATGTTATGAAAGGACTTGTGATCATTTCTAGTTGTACTTGTCAAGGTACTGACCTTTAATATATCAGAACTGTGAACATTTGGAAATATCATTAACCAGGACTGTGGTATTTGTGTATGGCATCCATATCATAGAATGGAGAATGATTCTTCCCTTGCCCTTCCTTTAGGGAGGGAGAAGAGACATGTGGATGAAAAGTGATCCAAAAAGTCTCCAAAAAAGCTATTAACCAGGATTGCTACTATACCAACTCCTCACCAACAAGCAAATTAAATGAGAATTATATTTTTTAAAAGATATATTTATTTCACTCTGATATCTAGATAGCTGATGGAAAAACTTTGCCCACTAAAATGAGTTTCATTTCTATAATAGAGTAATTCCTACAAGGAATAAACTTCAAAATGCTTCACTAATGCTTTTCTTAATGTGTTAAATCCTCTTTTGTCATTTTGATGAATTGAGCTTATCTAGAGTTCTCTTGGGGACTTCAGTAAAGGAAGTAGGGTTCTCTACTAAAGTTCTGTAATATCATCTATCATAGATAAAGGTAAAGTACAAAGCAACCTTTTTAAATTTTTTTTCTGAGTTAGTATAAATGATCCACTGAGATTCTGCTGGATTCAGGCTATGCCTCTTCCTTAGCATTTCATGGGAAAATCATAAAAGATTTTCAAAGAAAAATATGTGCTCCATAGAAATGTAGGGTTGGGAAAACTCTCAAAGGATATATCTTATGCTTCCTTATGAGATTTGGAACTAATGATCTTCCCAAATGATTGATTTTTGCTGTCTGAAACCTTTGCAAGGAGATCTTCTGGCAGACACAAAAGGAGAAAGAATCATGTATTTTATTCTGAGAATAAGACCTATATCACAGGAGCAACAAAATGAAAGTGGGGAACTTGCGTATCAGTTCAAATGTACTTTCAGAAAAGTTCTGTTCACAGCCAATAAAAGGTCTTTCTTTCTTCCTCCCTCTCCTTTTCTTCTTCTAAAGATTCTAGAATTAACCCCTATTATACTACATAAAAATCAGTTACATACATTGCTATAACTAGTATTTCTAGGCAAAGGGGAAAACAATGTAAAACATGGAGCGGGCAAACAATATAAACAGTAAATGCACATCAACTTCTAAAGAGTAATTCAGTGGAGAGGAGGAGAGACTTTGGAGAAAACCATGACGTTGTAAGTCCCACATAAGGAGGAAACTTGGGAAATGACTTTTTGGAAAAGAGGCAGAAACTACAGGTTACCATACACTGTTCCTCAGGGAGGTCACTGAGAAAGAATGGCAGAACCAGGTCAGATGGAGTTTACCTTGGACATTCACCATCTCGTAGTGTCTTATTTTAATGGATTATTCTTATTAACTAGGTACTAAACTCACTTATTCCTATGTGCTAAAGTAGATTTACTGACAACACTCTCAATTCTTTACCCAGGAAGATAAAACTGGTCACACTGCTCTAGTTACAGCCCTCATTATGTATATAATATTACCTGTTGATTTTTAGTGCAAAGGTGTAATTTAGTGTATTTGTTCTTTCTATTCCCCTCTACTTTTTAATACCAAAGTATGAACGTAGATGAAGAGAAGGTAACTGGGGATTGGGAGTGGAAAGAAGCCTTTTTCACCTCTTCATTTAGTAAACATTAATTAAATTAACATTTTAATATATAATTAATTAAATTAATTAAAATTATTAATATCTTCCTATTCTCGAAGAGGAAACCTGATTTTCTTAATCCAACTAGTTATAGGAATGGTTCTATGAAATGCAAAACTCTTTTAAAATTATGATTATTATCACTAATACTACTATTAGGATTTATAACGTATTTTAATATTATTATAAGACACGTTACATGCTCTCTCATTTGATCTTCACAACAACCCTGTGAAGAAGATGCTATTATTATTCTCATTTTATAGAGAAAAAAATGATTTGAACTCATGTCTTCTTGAATTTAAGTCTAGCCTTTGATCCCATATGACTCCTAGCTGCCACTTGTCTCAACATTAGACTGCAGAATAAAATAAGATTTGAACAAAAAATTGTAACAACAACAAAATGCTCCAATTTGGGTGAAATATTCAGTAAATTTTCATTTAGGTTTGATTGACACTCAATCTATCCAAATAAGTCTTGTAATTAACTAATCCTGTGTATGCTTCTCAGTCATTGGATAGTCAGCTTTTGGCCCCAATGTAGGATAATCTTATAATGTATTTAGATTTTGCTGAAAGTATTTGTGATAATATAGCTTCAAAAAAGACAATTATTCAGAAATGATACCTCTCTAGATGTATATTTGATTCATTCAATTATTCTTTCCAGCAGTATTCTTACTAGTGCATTGCTTTTTTCATCTACGAAAGAAAGCTGAGATAAGATTGAGTCATGTTTAAGGTGGGCCATAAAGAAAAGTAAAAAAGCTTGGCTATTGGTTTGTAAAACTATAGAATTTCTATGTAATAACTTCATGCTATTGGAATGGCTGGAAAGATGATTCATTCTCTAACCTCAAAGTAGGGGCTTGTGGAAATTATGATAAAATCAACATGAAATCCAATAAGTGGTCTACAAATTGCCATCTTTCTGTCTTTTGAAGCAAACTATTGCCTTCATTTTAAGATAAATTAATGAAGTTTGTTTCAAGAAGTGTGGAATTGTAGCTGTTCTATTAGGTTAAAAACAAGGGAAGAAGCCAAAAACAACATTGTGGATGTAGAAGGCAGGAGCAGGAGTCAGCAACACTTGGGATCAAATCCTGCTTTTGTGATCATGGCAAGGCTCTTAACTGAGGCTCTTTGAGCCTCAGTTTCTTCATCTGTAAAATGCAAGGATTGGACTAGTGACCTCAGTCTCCTTCATTTCTAAACCCTATGGAATTGCATGTTCTCTATATATACCCAGTATAGCAAATCTCTTCTAATACAACTGAAGTAGGTCGGTGATATGAAGGAGCTTTGGTATTTGAAAGGTAGGAATATGTGAATACTTTAGTTTTCCTACATCTAAAGAGGTTGCTGGAACTCTCACTAGCAGCCTTTAAGGATTTTATATGAGAAAACTGTGTTTCTGTAAACCTATTAAATACAAAGAGGTGGTTAAAGACTCACAAATTGGAAGCTGTTTGGGACTAATTCTTTTGAATGTCCTAAAACATAAATTGTAAAAATAATTATTTGTTTCATTCAAATATTCAAAGTGTTTCTCTATAATTTTGAATTTCTAGCTAGGCTATGTGGTTTAAGTGACTCTCTCTTTGACTGTCTGCCCTAATGTCTATTACATTATTTTACTTGGTACCTTTCTTTCAAGGCTAAGTAATCAGGGAGCACCTTTTGTAGTAAGCTGAACATTTTAGAGATGGGAAAATACTATCTGTGAGTTATTTTCTATCAAATTTCACCAGTGACTAAAATGAGATTGATCTCTCTCTCCTCTCCTGTCCTCTCCTGTCCTCTCCTGTCCTCTCCTGTCCTCTCCTGTCCTGTCCTCTCCTGTCCTGTCCTCTCCTGTCCTGTCCTGTCCTCTCCTGTCCTGTCCTCTCCTCTCCTCTCCTCTCCTCTCCTCTCCTCTCCTCTCCTCTCCTCTCCT
>NC_058133.1:449552921-449555415 GCF_016433145.1 Gracilinanus agilis
GGTTTTACTATCTATTTCCTTCTTGAGCTCTGCCAGTTTCTCCTTTATGAATTTGGGTGCTATGCCACTTGGTGCATATATATTGAGCAGTTTTATTTCCTCATTGTTTATACTGCCTTTAATCAGGATGTAATGACCTTCCCTGTCTTTTTTAATCATATCTATTTTTACTTTGGCTTTGTCAGAAATCATAATAGCCACTCCTGCCTTCTTTTTCTCATTTGACGCCCAAAAGATTTTGCTCAAACCCTGAACTTTAAACTTGTGTATGTCCACCCGCCTCATATGTGTTTCTTGTAGACAACATATGGTGGGATTTTGGTTTCTAATCCACTCTGCTATTTGCTTCTGTTTTATGAGCGAGTTCATCTCATTCACATTCAGAGTTATAATCATCAGTTGTGCATTTGCTGACATTTTCAAATCCTCCCCCAATTCTACCCCTTCTCCTTAAGCTATTTCCTTTAAAACCAGTGGTTTGCTATTAAGACCCTGTCCCTTATCCCCTCCCTTGATTGACTTCCCTTTCTACCCCCCCCCCTATTTCCCCCCCCCCTTTTTTTTTTAAAAGCCTTATGAATTCTCTCCCCCTTCTCCCCTCCCTTTTTTTTTCCCTCCCTGCTCCCCTGCTCCCCTTGGTTTATCCCTTCTAACTTTCTCAGAAGGGTTAGATAAGAGTTTTATTTCCCAATGGATAGTTTAGCTACTCTTCCCTCTCCGGGTTGATTACACTAAGAGTAAGGTTTGATTATTACCTCTTAATGCTCTCTTCCTCTCCTTCTTATAATAGTATTTGTTCCCTCTCCTTCCCATGCCCTCTTTGTGTGTAATAGAATATTCTATTTTCTTATTCATTCAAGTTTCTCTTGGTGTCCCCTGCTATTTACCCCCTCTTTCCCATCCCCCACGCCATCTTAGATTATTTAGTGTTCCACCCTCACCCTGTAAATTATTCTTCTGATTACTATAATAGTGAATAGAGTTCACTACAGAGAATTATACATAACATTTCTCTACATAGGATTACAGATAATTAGATCTCACTGAGGCCCTTAAAAAGGCAAATTTAAAAATTATAAATTTTCTTTCTTTCCCCTCTGCATCTTATTTACCTTTTCAGGTTTCTCTCGATTTTTGTGGTTGGATATCAAACTTTCCATTTAGCCCTGGTCTTTTCTGTGCAAATACCTGGAATTTTTCAATTTTGTTGAATGCCCATACTTTCCCCTGGAAATATATAGTCAATTTTGATGGGTAGTTGATCCGTGGTTGCAGGCCCAGCTCTCTTGCCTTTCTGAATATTGTATTCCACGCCTTGGGGTCTTTTAGTGTTGAGGCTGCCAGATCCTGTGTGATCCTGATTGGTGCTCCTTGATATTTGAATTGTTTCTTTCTGGCTTCTTGTAAGATTTTTTCTTTTGCTTGGAAACTCTTGAATGTTGCAATGATATTTCTTGGTGTTTTCCTTTCTTGATCGAATGCCGCAGGTGTTCTATGAATCCTTTCAATGTCTATATTGCCCTCTTGTTGTAGGACTTCAGGGCAATTTTGGTGAATAATTTCTTTTAGTACGGAGTCCAGGTTTCTATTAATTTCTGGTTGTTCTGGAAGACCAATTATTCTCAACTTGTCTCTTCTAGACCGGTTTTCTTGGTCTGTCACTCTCTCATTGAGATATTTCATATTTCCTTCTATTTTTTCAGTCTTTTGACTTTGTTTTATTTGTTCTTGTTGTCTTGAGAGATCATTAGCTTCTAATTGCTCGATTCTAGCGTTTAGGGACTGGTTTTCCTTTTCAATCTGGTCATTTCTAGTGTTCAGTTTGCTTATCAGTTCATTTGATTTCTGAGCCTCACTTTCCAATTGCAAGATTCTACCTTTTAAACTGTTATTTTCTTGCCAGATCTCTTCCATTTTCCTCAAAATCTCAGTTTTGAACTCTTCCATAGCTTGTGAGGAGTTTTCCTTATTTGAGGAGGGTCCGGATGCTTGTTTGTTCTCCTCCTCTCTTTGCTCGGTTGTCTGGATTTTCTCTGTGTAAAAGCTGTCGAGTGTTAAAGACTTCTTTTTCTTGTTATTATTCTTTCTCTCTCTCTTCTGAACTTCCTGAGGCTGATTAGCCATCATTAGCCCAGCAGCTTCTCAGATTTATCCTCGCGCTCAGTGTCTGTTCGCGATCTATTGGCTCCTTAGGTCTGAGTTCTGGTTTTTTCCAAGGTCAAGCCCCCTGGTGGGCCCTCTTGCTTGATCCTCTGCTGGAGGTTTCTTTACAAGTCTCAGGGCGCTGCTTCCACAGTCGTATACCTGTCTGCACTGGTTCCCCACTTAGGCTTTAGTTCCTGGCTGTGTCTGCCTCCACCCATGCCTCTGCACAGCTGGCACTCTGCGCCCAGCGTCCTGCTCCCGCACGCGCTCAGATTTCGCGTGCGTTTTTGACTTAATGGGGTCCAAGTCTTGCTGCTCTCAGGAACAGGTCCCGGAGCTGCCGATGACT
>NC_058133.1:449555503-449685058 GCF_016433145.1 Gracilinanus agilis
GCTTTAGTTCCTGGCTGTGTCTGCCTCCACCCATGCCTCTGCACAGCTGGCACTCTGCGTCCAGCGTCCTGCTCCCGCACGCGCTCAGATTTCGCGTGGGTTTTTGACTTAATGGGGTCCTAAGTCTTGCTGCTCTCAGGAACAGGTCCCGGAGCTGCCGATGACTCGATGGGTGCCCCAAACTTGCTCTATTTCTTTTTAGCTGGGTTCGGAGCTATAGATGAGTGTGGAGGGGGTGGGGGTGGGGCGGTTGCTCAGCCCGCGATTGAGTGAGAGCCCTTTATAGCCTGGAAATGTCTCCATTCCACGTACCTTCCACGCTGTGCCCTGTTGTGGGGTTCCTCCGTTCGTCTGGACTTGTTTTTATGTCCCCTTGAGGAGTTTTGTGTGTTTCGGTCAGGAGAGGTTAAGAGCTGCTTCTTACTCTGCCGCCATCTTAACCCGGAACTCCAAAAGCTAACATTTTTACCGATTCTCGTTATGCTTTTGGAGTTGTGCATCATTCTGGTGAACTCTGGAAAAATTGAGGCTTCATTACATCTAATGGCAAACAGATAGCGTATGGGAATTTAATCAGTCAGTTATTGGACGCAATCCAATTACCAGCCCAAGTGTCAGTCATTCATTGCAAGGCTCATACCAACATCCCAAGGGCCAGTGGAATTAGGGAACAAGTGTGCAGATATCACAGCCAAATACGAAGCGAAGTATGGACCACTTACAATTCTGAACTTATCTTTGGTGGAGGAAGATGATCTCAAAAATGCATACTCCCCAAAGGAAGTGAAGAATTGGAAAAAAACATCACAGTGCTTACTTAGCTAACAGAGTTTGACTGGGGGCAAATGGAAAACCTATGTTGCCTAAATCCCTATATTTCACCTTTTGCAATGCACTACACCAAAAAGGGCATTATGGAAGTCTGGGCATGGCAGATTCCATAAGTAGGTATTGGAAAGCAAGGGGCATATATGAAGTTGCTATGAGAGTTTCACAGAGGTGCAGAATTTGTATGCAATATAACTAGACAATTACAAAAGTCCACAGTCTGGGAGGCAAACCACTAGCCTATAAACCATTCAAATGCTTACAAATTGATTACATTACTATACCAAGGAGTCAAGGTTACAGATATGCTTTAGTGATAGTGGATAGATGAACTAAGTGGCCAGAAGCTTTTCCAGCAAAACGTAACACCTCAGTGTTTGTTGTGAAAGTCTTACTGAGAGAATTAATACCCAGATTCTCTATTCCCTTACATATTGCTTCTGATTCAGGTACCCACTTCACTAATAAGATTTTAGATACAGTATATGAGACTTTAGGAATAAAACAACATCTTCACTCAATATATAGACCATAGTTGAACAGGCAAATTGAACGTGTGAATAAATCTTTGGAGACTCTTATAGCCAAAATCTGTGCATAATCCCACATGAAATGGCCTGATGCTTTACTATTGGCACTATTCCACCTCAGATGCCAATCCAACAGCATTACACACTTATCACCATTCGAAATACTGTATGGCCATCCACCTTTCCATGGCAAGTCACCTCAAAGCATTCACAAATTATCATATCTGGGTATGGAATGCAAACTCTATGAATATATTAAATTACTCAAGCAACGATTAAATCAACCCCATAAATTAGGCTTGATACATCAAAGAGTACCCTTTGATTTTAATCTACACAACCTCCAAACTGGAGATTATGTTTACATCAGAAACTTCACTAGGAAGTCTATGTTAGGACCCAAATGGCATGGACCAGCCCTGTTAATTTTAACTACTCCTAGTGCAGTCAAAATTAAAGGAAGAGATCCTTGGTTCCATGTCACCCATGTCAAGCCAGCAAAAGACATGTCCCAACAACAACCACAAGACCCAGTTATTATATAGCACAAAGATAAATTAGCACCAACCAACCAATCAAATATATCCTTAGAAAGTCCATAGCCTATACATAAGACCACTGAACCAGAGCAGCATTCAGAACAACAATCAGAGCATGAATCAGAACCAGAATTAGACCAAGAACCAGTGAACAATAAGATATTACACCAAATTTTACACCCAAATGATTATCCCAATTCCAAGTAGAACTTAGAAGAATCATCTGTAAACCATTATAACAATGAAAAAGAATCAACAGCAGAAGAAGACACAATATTTGATTTAGAATCAATCTAAGATTTAGACACTGACATCGACAAATAAATGAAAACACAAAAGACTTTATCACGAACTCTTGTTACCTGTATTCATTTTTATTAAACCAAAAAAAAAAGAAAGAAAGAAGAAAAAATTAATAACATTTCATAGACATTTGAACTTTGTTCCTGATGCAAATCAACACAACAAAACATCAGTTCCAGTGCAAGTTGACAAGCGTGTAGGTAACATCAAATGACACAAGTGAGGCATTGCTGACTTCGCAGATCATCACAAGGACAGCAAAACTGAGGACTACAAAAAACATTCCTGATCAAATACACAATTGGTGTATGGGACAACAAACCACACTGTGAAGAGGAGCATCAGAGCAGCAGACCCATTCATTTGAAAAACATAACTTACGTCAAACAGAATTCTTACTGCATCCAACACTTTAGATTCCATACACACAGTACATACACTTTGCAGAAGAATTCCAATGGAGCAAGTATGTAACACTTCATTACATGGAAACGTCACGCTAGACAACACATAGAATATTTTCTGACTTCACATCTAGATGTGAAACATAAACTTACACTTAAGAGAGAAGAGCTTGTCTGCCTTAGCACAGAGTTTTCCTCTTTCTTTGGTTCAGACACCTTCTACTCAAATCACCTGACATTTCTTGTAATTAATGTACATATGTAAATGTTTATTTACTAATCCTTAGCAATAAGTTTTACTAACACACAGGGACAGTTAGTTAGCTTGATAAATTAGAACAGGGACAGAGTTTTCTAAACTTTCTTTGTAAATACTGTACATAAGTCTATAGTTTAACCAAAAAAGACTTACAAAGAATATTAGTCTTACTTATTCTTACTAACATTTCTAACATAGGCATAAGTGTACTAACATATCCATATACTAAGGTTAGGAAGATGAATTAGAATTTGGAAATTTAGATTGCAAAATTTTTCTTAATTGATACTTTTGTTTCTAGTTCATGAAATTATATAAGTACATAGATAGAATTTATTACTTTGTTTTAGTTAGCAAATGTTATCTTTGAGATTGCTTGTGAATGTTTGCATTTAATCTGCTTTTCCTTTCTGTTCAAAATTTTTGCAAAACAAAACACCCATTTCTTTCCTATGCCTTTCCCATAACCCATCTTAGTTTTAGCTTAGTCTAGTCTTAGCATAGTTTAGGAGTAAGCAACTCTTTTTTATTATTTTACAAAACTTAGATAGGGACAAGAGCATAGTTATAATTTAGCTTAGAATAAGAGTAGTAACCCCTTAGATCTTAGCAACAAGAAAATGTTGCAAGGTGAAAATTTTACAAAAAAAAAAAAACAAATGAGCAGATCGTAATGCAAGGTGGCTAACAGAAACTTTTTGCTTCTGTAATTTCTAACAGTCACAAAAAGTCAGTTAAATATCTTAGAATCTTCAGAAAGTCAGTTGGAACTTGAAACTAAAAAGAGAGGTGAAGTTCCAACTGATGGGGCTTTGGCCTTCTGGATTTTGCTGTGGCTGGAGGCTTTTGCTTTTGCTTAGCCTGTTGGCTTAGGCCTTTTGGCTTGGCTTTGACCTAATTGCTTTGGCCTTGGCCTATGCTTATCTTGTCTTAGGAAAATTTAAACCTATCTCATTTCTCTGGGCCTCTCCCTCATCTCTCCATCCATATCCCTCCCCTTCCCCTGAATTTCCTTTGGGCCCTGGGTGGAAGGAAGTGCTTGGTGATTGAACATTGTGGGTTTTAGTTTCTATAGACAAGTAGAGTATCCTCAAATAAGTTACCCTAGTTTTAGTGATTTAATAAGGACTTTACTTAAAAGGCAGTCAAATCTCCTGACTGGGAGAGCAGGCTCTCTCAGTCTAAACCTCTCCACGACCCTTCCCCCACCATCACCCCTCTCCCTAGCAGCAGTTAGAAATCCTGAACCTCTTCCCTCTGACTAACCTGAGATTAATAAATCCCCTTATTACCTACTCAAAGCCTCTGGTGAATCATTGTACCGAAGATTGAGGCAAGGGCTAAAGAGGGAAGGAATCATTTTCTTTTTATTTCTTAAAAGAACTGGGGGCATCCATCTTGGCAGGAAGTACCTACCTATGACTTTCTCCAGCCATCAGTTTGACTGGCAGGGAGGGGCTTTCTCGACTCCTTCCTCAAGAGACTTTAGAAACTAACAAGAGAAACCCTCCAGCCAAAACCTAAACATTTCTTACTGGCCCTAATTTCCTCCCTGTATCCTTTGCCTCAAACCTCTGGGAATAAACCTGTTTGAGCTACCTCTCCTACATACCTCATTTCCTTTATCTCCTATATTCCTTCCCTTACCTTCTTTCCTCCTGCAATCACCTTATAATCACCTAATATCCCCTTTATCCATCCTCACACCCAAATTGCCTTCATTGACCTACTCAGATTACCTATTCTTTATAACAATCTTTATAACAAGCCTAGGAGGTAGGTGCTATAATCCCCATTTTATAGATGAGGAAACCAAGATAAACAGAGATTAATTGACTTGCCTATGGTCATACAACTGGTAAGTGTCCGAGGCTTTATTTGAAGTTAGGTCTTCCTGACTCTAAAATCAACATTCTGGATGAACCTTGTCCTGGCTTACACAGTATGTGCCAGAGATAGGACTTGAACTCAAGTCTTTCTGATTTCAATACTGGCTTTGCAAACATGTCCTCATTCTACTTTTCTATTTCTAATTTTGGGGAATATTTCCCTTCTCTCTAAATCTCCCACTTTGGAACTTCTACCCTCTACTCATAGGAGTGCCCTCTTAGAATCAAGCAAACAAGTCAAAAATTCCCTCTCCAAAATATATCCCTTTTAATATCTAGAGACAATGATATCATATCACTGCTGTCTTATCTGGTCTAGACTAGACTCTTAGTTCTTTTTACTAATCCTTAAATAGCATGAACTTGAGTTGTTTCAACAAAGGCAAAATGTGTGTCATGAGGTAAAGATGTTGAAACTTGAAGAGAATTTATTCTCTACTTGATCATATGTATTATGCAATCACACTGACCTAATACTGAAAGTGTAGCCTTTGTAAATGAGACAAGAGAGTTGGTAAGAGTCCAGTATTGTCATCTTGTTTCAGGAAGGAAATCTATGAAAATTTTTATTCTCCCCAAAAAGATCATATTTATTGACCAATAGCTATTTTGTTAATAGGCTTACTACTAACAATTAAATTAAATAAAATTAAAAGACATCTCCAAAATATATTTAAATCTTCCACCTTTTGCTACCTAAACATAGAAAGTGAATTTACAAATTATATATTGACTTTGAATTAAACAAGATCATCTAAGTAATCAAATTGTCTATGATTACTCAAATGTATTTGATTTTGGGAGGATAGGTGGGAAAGGGCAGCTGTTTAGATCTAATAATTACCTCTGATTTTGTAGTATCATAGAATCCTTGAAATGGAATGGGCCTTAGGAATCATCTAGCCCAAAACATACTTGAAGCATAAACCATCTCTAAAACAAATATACAACAAAAATATTAGGACTCCAATTGAAGACCTCTAGTGAAGGGCAATCCATTACTTTTATTTCATTCTCAGAAAATTTTAATTGTTGGGAAATTTTTCTTTAAATTGAATTGAAATTGGCTTCTTTAGAACTTCCACTTATGGGTGCAATTCAACAATCCTATTCCACAACTGTGTATTAAATTCCTACCATATATAAGACTAAAAGTTGCAGAGTAGTTACTGGTATGCCCTGGCAGAGGAAGTTTCCTCTATAACAGTAAAATTATAGGTAATGTAGAAAAAATTTTAAGGCACTCTGCTTGTATAATACATGAAAAATGAAGATAAGAAAAACAGGCCTACTTCTGATATCTGGAAATTAGCAGAATATTTACTACCTCTGTGACCTTGGGCAAGCCATTTAATATCTGAGCTTCATCTATAAAATGAGAGGGCTGGACTTGGTGCCCCTAACTGTTCCTTTTAGTTAAAAAATGCCTATAAGTGTATTACCTCTTTCACATCACAGTGGTTCAAATAACCCGTCAAGCCTTCTCTTTTTCAGATCAAATATTCCTATTATTTCAAATGATCATATAATATAGTTCCAGATCTCACAAATAGGATCGTTCTTGCTCATGTATGCTGAAGCTTGTCCTTTGCCTTCTCAACAAGTGATTCCAATAATTATTCTCAATACTTCAGATGTGGCTTGACCAGGAGAGAGTATAATGGGATTACCATCTCCCACATTCTGAAGGCTGTATCTAATCCTACAGAAAAAAAGGACTTTGTGCCTGGCTTTCATTTAAATTACTCGGTTTATTTTACTTGTGAAATCTAAAATCAAGAATCTAATGCCAGACCTAGGACTGAGTGGCTACTCACTTTTCCAGTAAGAATCCATCTTCTCTCATCTTTGGCAAAGTTTTTATTGGATTTATTCTTGATTGAACCTGGCCTCTAAGAGCAAACTAGACTCCTTTATACATTTTGGATCTTTAAAATCCCCTTCTTAGACAAATCATTTAAAATTTTGGTTTAGACTCACATAAGTTTTCCCCTAAAAGGGTCACAAAAAATATTCATTTTATAGCACCAAGGATGGGACGAGTAATTATTTTCTACCCATAAAATGAATAGTCATAGAATACGCAGAAATGCATACCTGAAAAAAAAAGCAGACAAAACAGTATTTGGAAATAACTCATAATTACTGTTATAGTCTTCTTGGAAGGGGATATTAAAAACCTCATTAAAGCATAAAAAAGTTTTTTGAGATTAATGATGTCATTTCACAATTCACCTCTATTCTACACTGTCCATACAACTCCTGGTATGTGTATTTTGATAAAGTGGCTAACCTTAGGCCAATCCTCTTGCCAGTCATCTTCTCTGACAAAAAATCTTCTGTTGCCATCAGCCAGGTCCATTCATTAGGCCCAGTGCATCCAGACCTCTCAAACTCACAAAGTCACTTCCATGCATGGACACATCTATTTTGAGGCTAACATTTGATGACCTACAAAGAAATGAAAGCACAAAGGCATAGGAGTGATTTTACCTGGCAGAATCCATGGACAATATAGAAGTGCCAGTTGGGGAATGGACGGGAGGAAAAGCACAATCCATTCCCCAACCTCTCTAATGGGGAATGGAGACTTGCCATGTGGAAGAGTTAAATCAAGAGAGACCAAGATGGATCTGTCTTTCCTATTAAAAAGTCTATTGGGCCATCAGCACTTCTTGCTCAGCAGCCAATGATGGGATTATTTCACCATTTCAAAGCTTCTGTATCCTTTAGCACCAGAAGTGGACAGGGAATTCATCATCTTATATTTGCCCAGATATTGAGTCATTATGTCCCCAGGGTCCCTGGAAAGTTCTAGGGGACTCTGAGTTCATGTTCCCTGAAATTGCTCAATAGGCCAATTCAATTTTCTACTACAATAGAAATACTCTGTTCCCAAGAAAATTTGTTCTGTAAAATGCTAAGATTAAAAAATTATATAAGTATCTTTATTATATGTTTTATTTTTATTTTTATTTTTATAGAAATTCTTTATTTTTATTCTATTTTTAGGCATGACTGTCAGAAATCAAATAATTTCACAAATATAGAGGGAAACTAAACACCCAAAAGATTCAGGGTGTGATGGATTGAATGTGAGAAAATTATAACATTGGAAACTATATTTCTGAAGTTAATGTTTAACCTGGGAATAAAGATCAATTCTCTTTCTTCTCTATTTTTTCTAGATATTTTTAGCTTCTATTTCATCATTTTTGAAATGTCAATCTTTCTGAAAAATTAAATTTTCTCCACAGCTCTGAGCTTTCAGAAGAGTATTGTATTGGACTACTGCAAGTCCTAATCTCTAATCTCTACAAAGGTTTCAGGCTTGTTCTGCATACTGGGACTTAGATCAGGAAAAAAGGAGGATTTTTGTTTCTATTAGAGATGATCTCTTGTTCAGTCAGAACCATCTTCAATAACTGGTTCCCATGGGACAAAATTGCTTTCAAGCTTCCTGAATAACTTACTGCAGCCTTTCTCATTATTGATACTCAACGGTGTCTCTCCATATATGAAGCGTTTTCTTCCATATTAATGTTGCAAAAATTTGCTGGGCTTTGTATTATCTATTCAAGCATGGAAGCTCATTCCTCACCCACTGGGAAAGCAAATATGGAAAGACCTTCTTGACTCTTTACTTGTTTTCACACATATCCAGTCACTCCTCTGTGCCTAGGGAGAGGGAACTATGGTACCTTCATATTTTTCAAAATCCTGCAATTAGAAAAGACAGCAGGCATTATACTGAATAAAAAAAATGAAAGCTTTGGAGGAAAAATTAATACAGCAGCGCATCTTGCTTGTCTAACACTGCTCTTTTCCTTGTTCTTGCTTACTTCCAAATAGAATTGAGCATTGTCTAGACACAATAGTCGGGGTGATTAATTCGAGAAAAGAAACAAAAGAAAACAAAACAACAGAAAAAATAAGAAAGAATAAATTCAGAGAGCACTATAGGATTTTAATATTTGGCTACTCTATCTCACCTAAACTAGAAGTATGAGTCACTGCATAGCTCCAACCCATCTCTGTTTATCATGAGAGATTTGACCAACTTTTCCCAATCTGATCTGATTCAGCTCTTGCTAGGCAAGCCCAGCTCTCCCAGGGGTTTACCAGACTAATGTGGATTTAATACAGACACCTAGTTGGTTTAATCCTTTGGCTAAAAACTCCATGGCTGAAGCAATCTAGCTATCCTGGGGGCAGAGATTATGGATGTGTGCCACTATGTCCATTTTCCATGATCACGAATAACTAGCACCGTGATAGAAGTTGTTACTTTTCAACTAGTGTTTTGCCATTTCCCTCCATGACACCACTGGTTACAGTAAATGGAGAAATCGTGACAGTTGTAGATAAGTTCTCATACCTTGACAATAAAAACAAAAACTAATAAAAATTAATTAAAAAACCCCAAAAGACAAAAAATCCCTCCATGGTACCACTGGTTACAGTAAATGGAGAAATCGTGAAAGCTGTAGATAAGTTCTCATACCCTGACAATAAAAACAAAAACTAATAAAAATTAATAAAAAAAAAAACAAAAAAGTCAAAAAAATCCCTCCATGGTACCATTGGTTACAGTAAATGGAGAAATTGTGAAAGCTGTAGATAAGTTCTCATACCTTGACAATAAAAACAAAAACTAATTAAAATTAATTTAAAAAACCCCAAAAGACAAAAACTCCAGGGATGTTCACATTAATGATAAGGTTGATGCACACATTTCCAGAGCTAGTTCAGCATTTGGGATGCTCCAAAAGAAAGTGGGAAAGAAAAGGTATTACACTATATATCAAACTGAAGGTCTATAGAGAGGACTACTTGTGCCTAACCCATGGTAGAGTCTTCTGAGGCGGTACTGGACTGATCAGCCACAGTCAAACACACTGTACCCCAACATTGGGATATCGTTGGCCCTCTTTGACTATGAAGGACAAATAACAACAACATAATCAAACACCTTTAGTTAGCTGCTGTGGTATTCTTAGTATTGGCAAAGCTCAGTTTCTCTTTTTTAAAACTTGTGGTGGGAGGATATTAAATTTTCAGTCTTGCTTTCCACATTAAACAAAATTTTACAAATTTTCCAACCAATTAAAAATAGTTTGGGGAATATTCAGTTTATTTTTATTTTAATAAAGCACCCTCTTCCCTTTGAAATTACTTTGTATTTGTTTCATATATATTTAGTGTTTACCTTCTACATGTTTAATTCCTCCTCTAATAGATTTTTACTTTTAAAGTCAAGGATCTAAGTACAGTACCTCACATACCATTGGTGTTCAATAAATGTGTGTGTATACATGTGTAGATAAACACATACACACATGCAAATATATATGTATATGTACATACATAGAGATAAGGCAATATTTTATTAATTGGGGAGATAATAGCAGCTTTGTGTGTTAGAAAAAGTCCCTTGTGGAAGGTGGAGAGTGAACGAAGCTTTAAAGAAGTCCAAATATTCTAAGAGACAGAGGTGATGTTGGAGCAGCATCAAACCATGGGGAATAACCTCCACAAAAGCATGAAGATGCAAATGGAATGTTTCACATGAAAGAAAGCAAGGTCAGTTCAGCTGTACTGCAGAGTGAATGAGAAGGATAAATTATATCTATTGTGAGCTTTGCCTAAATTTAGCTTAGTCCAACAGGTTCAAGCCATTGTTTTGCTTTTAAAATGCCATAGACCCTCATGAAGCATAACAATCTAATTAAAACTGCTTTAATAATTGAAATCTTAAATGATGTGGAAATTTGAAAGGATAGGAAACACAATTTCCTTTGCATGGTCAGGAACTACAGGAAGTGCCTGGAAGGCCACTGGAACTCAGGAAAATATTTTTTGACAGTCTGACACCTCCAGGTCAATCATTTTATAATTCCAACCAATAGGTATAGGCAAGTCAATGGTCAGAAGACAGGTTGTGGCCCCAACAGCTTTAGTAGCCCTAGGAGTCTGCCTATGCTCTTGTTACGTCTTGTCCCATTGTGACAAAATCCCCAGAATTTTCTGGGGTGCTTTTTGTTATTAAAAAATATCAAAGCTATGTTAAAATTGCTGAAGAGGCTAAAATAGATAAAAATTACAAAGTAATATAAGAATGTTTTTTTTTTTATTTTTAATATTGGAAAAACAATAGAAGTAGTTTCCAAAATCTAGGATAACAATTGTGGTGGCCAGGAGCAGTGCCAGGAACATTAGTCAACTCCCCCAAATGGATGATGATATGTGACATTATTACTTCCCCGTCACAAGTCCCAACCATCTGAATTAAAATAATTAAAGGATTACAAGCCTTTAACATTCAACTTGTCCTAGAGTCTATGTTGATACAGAGACTCACCCAATCCTCCTACCTGGTCAGTACTTTCATCTCATACCATTCCAAATGTCACCTTCTTTGGGAGTCCCACCAGGGTAATAATACTAAATTACAGCCCTTTTACTAAAGACTATGAGAGTCTGCCATCTTATTCCTTACATAGGTAGAAGATTCCCTTTCAGTTTCATTTAGGGAATTACAATAATTGCTAAATAGGCTAAAGGATTCCCTTTCCTCTAAGTAAACTCTCAGTCATTAATTATAATTTGATTTCCCCCATATGATTCGAAAGGGAAGCCCCTCTAAATAATTCTACTCCTTTGTCCTTTTAACCCATTATGAAAAGAAGCTGTCAGAGCCATCCTATGGGTAAGAAAATTTGTCCATCAAGGGGAATATGAGTCATTTTCTTGGACTGCACAGATCCTTCTTTGAGGGGGGACCAATAAAGTTGAAATCCTAGGTAAGCCTAAAAAGAAGATGGAATAAAGAAAGCTGGAGAATAAATCCCAAAGTGGTAAGGTGCTCTCTTTTGATCCCTTGAAGGGCAAATCTAAGAAACTGCAAGAAGAAACTTTCCCCTTCTTGGGAAGCAGTGCTAATTTCTTAAAGACAAAGGCTCTATGGGTAACTAGGTAGCACAATGGATAGAGCACCAGACTTGGAATCAGGAAGACCTGGGTTATCTGTGTGATCCTGGGTGAGTCACTTAATCCCAATTACCTAGCCTTTACCACTCTTCTGTCTTAGAATTGATACTAAGACAGACGATAATGATTAAAAAAAAAAAGACAAAGTCTCTAAAAAATTGGAATCCAACCACGATAAACTAGGGGTTTGAAAGGAATTTGGTGTATTTGATTCATGCCCACTCCTCACAACCCTCTACTCCTTGTAAACTTCAGCTGCAATTAGATCATCCCTACATATCATAGTACATCCCTTTGGTACTCTCTCTTGATAGCATCAGGCTCTAGCTTTGGGCCTTTATAATCCTGAAGAGATCAGTTCATGGTTTGAGCAAGAGACTGGGGCAACCACAGCAGCTGTTCAGCTAAACAAACAGGAATAATATATCCCTGGGCTCACAGTGCCAAATATTGTGGGCTAAGTCTAAATTTGGCTTAGTCAAGCAGGTTCAAGGATTTTAAAAAAATTAATGCAGCAGGCACTCATTTGCCATGAAAATCCAATTAAAACTACTTTAATAATTGAGGTTTAAGAACAGGAATACAGGAATAAAAAGGATATAAAATACAACTTCCCTTCTAGGCTCAAACTCTGAAGGAAGATTCCTGCTCTGGGAAAATATTTTTGAACTTTCCTGACCATAAGCCAATTCTGTTATTATTCAAACCACCAGGCTTGCAAAGCTCCAGGTGGGCTGAACCAAGAGGTATGGTAGAAGACAGAGTATGGTCACAGCATCTGCAATAACCCTGAGGAGCCTGCCAAATTTTCCACTACTATATCATAAACCTGCAAATGTATGATAGAGACAGATTATAAAGGACATTAAGTGCCAAAGAGAGGAATTTGTATTGGAACACAGTTAGTTTGTATATGAACAATGCCAAAGGCAATAGAAGCAAACTCAGTTATTTTGCAGTTACTGCATCATTCCCAAGAGTCTATGCTTTTGTTTTCTTTTTCAATTCAATCCTATCTAGAAGCAAGACCAGTCTATACTTGAGATGTATATATATATGTATATATGTAATTCTCTGTGGCATAAATACAAATATTGCACATTCAGTGCCAATCAGGCCAAACTTTTAAAGCTCTTCATACTAAGTGAAGTTCTTAGCTTGGCTTTTGGAACTACTCGATAGCTTAAATGCTTCTTAATACCACTCTGGGTAAGATTTTTCAGAGTTCCATTTAACTAACATGATATCTAAGTAGTTTCCATAATATAAATTAAATAGCAACCAATACAATATTTCTATTGGGAATAGCCTAATTTTAATTTTTAAAATAAAAAAGATGGAAGCAAACAAAGCCTTAAAAACTATTTAATTACTTTTCCTAAAGGATGATTTTCCATTTTCTTTCCAACTACTTATTGAGAATGTTATAGAAAGGATTCTGTTTTATTAAGTCCTTATATTCTAATTTTATAATCAATACTATACATAGACTCCAAGATAGAAGAGTGGTAAGGGCAAGGAAATGGGGGTTAAGTGACTTGTCCAGGGTCACACAGCTAGGAAGTATCTGAGGGCAGTTATGAACCTAGGACCTTCCATCTCCAAGCCTGGTTCCCTATCCACTGAGTCACCTAGCTTCCCTTCAACCCATAAATTCTTGAAATATCTCATTCTATTTTGGGGCATGTTCAGAAATGTTCAGAAATATTTAGTGCTATAGTCTAAATTTTTCAACTTCTGTTCTTGGTTCTGTTCTTTTTGCCAAACAAAGTAAGGCTAATTTTTTCTTCCTAGATTAGTTCTTTGGATACTTAAAGACAGCTCTAACCTACTCCCTAAAATGTGATTGCTTCATGATTAAAACCCTAGCACCCTCAAAGAGATGGATTTGAGATACTTCATCATACAGTTTGCTCTCCCCTAGATGCTCTTTAGCTTACCAATATCCTTTCTAGAATATGGCTTCAACAAGCAGAAAAGAACTCCAAAGCTCTAGAAGACACTCTCAAGTCTTTGGGTGCTTATAGCTTGAGTTTAAGCAGGTACTGTCATAAGTAATTCATTTGCCTCTTAGGAGTCTAAAATTTGTAATGTATACCAGGATACAAATGAAAGTAGGCCCACGTGGGCTCACTAATGGCAAAACTAAGACGCTTTGGTAGGAAACATGGGAAGATTTCCAAAGACCAATATGATATGGAATTCCCCTCAAGTTGATAGTAAGGTTTAACAAATTTCTAATTAATGCCATTAGCTATTCATTCCTCCCTTCATAGCCTGTATATTTTGCTCCCATTCATTAATTCTGCCAAATATCAAAGACTTTCATGACTTTGTGATATTAAGCTTTTCACATATTGGGGAAACTTCAAGCTAGTAATTTCCTTTAGTTTTATTATTTCTATGAATATATCATTCTTTCTTATTCAGGGATGACATTTCATATTTTTCTTCAGTCAAAAACATTTGGAAGAGAATTCATCAAAAAAAAAATCATCCAGTTAGGCATAAAATTCTCCCTTCTTGAAATTCATAGCCCTTTCTTCCCTTTCTCTCCTTTTTACTATATAAGAAATTTTTTAAAAATACAAAGAGTATGTGATTTATTTCTGGGATATTGCTACTAAATTAATATTTCTCTATGCAGAGTGATTCAATTTGGAATATGTTTAAATATCATCCATTTCTGGATTTATTATTATAAATGTTTTATTAAAAGCTTATAATAAAAATGATGTTAAATTTTTATGGGGAAAATGTAACTAGTTATTCACTTAAGCATGAGATCCTCTTAGGGGAGTTCTGACTTTTTGGTATTTACAAATTATTCATCATTGCACTGCTGTCAGTTTGAAATAAGGAGAAAAGAACAATGATATTATTTTACTACTTTTGATATTTTCAGTTTCTGCAGAACTGGGTAACATTGAGGTTCATGGTACACATGAATGAATGGAAGTAAAAAAAAATGTGACCTGGAGAGTAAGTAGAGACAGTAGTAAACAGCATTCACTAACTTATTAGTTTCCAGAGGTCCTAGATGGCAGGAGTCATAGCATCTACCTCATATGGTTTTTATGAGAATCCAATGAGAAAATAAACATAAAATTGTTTTTTTTCAAAAATTAAAGCATTATATAAACATATTATTATTATTGTGCTGCTGGTGGTAGAGATGATTGTTTTTATTATGGTTTATTATGGTTGTCATTTTTGCTATTATTATAATTTGCTTGAAAAATCTCAAATGAAGAATAATCACTTTCTCTTGAGGTACCCCATTGTCTTCTAGATAACTAATTACTAAGAAATGTTTCCCTCTATTAGCGAGTAGAAATACTCCTTATTCCTCCACATAGTGAGATTTTAATGAATAAACAAGGTGTGTTAATATTATTACCCCTTTATTATTTATTAATCACCTTTTTGATTGAGTTAAGAAAAGAGCAACACAACTGACTGAGAGAATATTATTTCTACTACTGGTGGCTTTAAATTGTTAAGGTCCAAGAAACTATAGAGAGTCTGGACTAAGGATTGGTTTTTCAGAGAAAACACATGGAGGGGGATGGAAAACATGGAATTTATCCTCACATGGCACTGATTTGAAGCCATTTACCATCCTGGTTGTCCTTCTGACAATAATTCAGCTTTCAATACCTCTTTTAAAATGTAGAAGGTTATATATTATAAAAGGGCTTTACTGTGAAGGTTCATTAAAATAGATGGCCTTTGAGATATTTTTAAACGGTGAGATTTATTTCGTAACTCTAGAGGTCTTTATGGAGATCATGATCAGGTTGGCTGATGAGCTGGTAAGAAGTACAGGAGGTGGGTGTTTACCCTGTAACACAGCATGAATTGTGCAGCTAGGTGGATACAGTGGGTAGAGTGCTGGACCTGGAGGCAGGAAGACTCCTCTTCCTGAGATCAAATTTAGCCTCAGATATTTACTATCTCTGTGAACCTGGACAAGTCACTTAATCCTGTTTGCTTCAGTTTCTTCATCTGTAAAATGAGCTTGAAAAGAAAATAGCAAGTCACTCCAGTAAATTTGCCAAGAAAACCCCAAATGAGTTCAGGAACAGTTGGGCACAACTGATATCCCATATGAGTGTCTGACTGTACTCAGCTGAGTTTTTATTACTTTATGTATGAATGAACACTGCTATTCCTATTCAAGTTTGGGCTATTCTTTAATACTCAGCCAAGCTGGGTGTATTGGTGCATACTTATAATTTCAGATGGGGTGGATTGAGCTGATCAAATGCCTGAGCTCCAGAGTTCTGAGTTGCAATAGACTAAGCTCATTGAGTATTTGCCCCAATTGGGCATCAATACGATGAGTCTGCGGGAGGAGGGATAACCAGGTTACATAAGGAAGCTTGGTTTGACTTAGATGGGAAACAAAGCAAGTCAAATCTTCTGGACCATTTGTCAGTGAGATCAAGTCTGTGAGTGACCACTGTACTTTCAGCCTGGAGAGGGTGACCCAGACAGATAGACAGACAGACTGTCAGAGACAGAGAGAGACAGAGACAGAGACAGACAGACAGACAGAGACAGAGAAAAGCAGAGGGACAGACAGAAAGACAGAGACAGAGAGAAAGAGAGAGACAGAAATAGGCAGAGACAGAGATGAGGCAGAGATGGACAGAGACAGAGAGTACCAACCAAGACAGAGAGTGGGAAGTAATCAAAAAAGATTTGTGAAATTTGGATTTGGACTCCAAGGACTGAATTTCTGAATTCTATCTCTACAGGATTTGCTACTTTTTTCCTCTATGACCTTGAGCAAGTAGGCTAGTGGAGCTGTGGGGTGTGTATGTGTGTGTATGAGTCTGTGTATGAAGTTAAGCTAGAATAGAGTAATGAAGAGCTTTATGTATCAAATAGAGGACTTATATTTGATTCTAGAGGTAATAGGGAGCTACCAACATTTTTTAGTGGAGGTGAGGGGAGATTTACATGGTTAGATCTATGCTTTAGGAAAATCACAAATGTAAAGAATTCCATTCTACTTCCTTTCATATGTGTGCCTTTGCCCATCTCATAAATGCATTACATACCAGCATATAAAGTACTGAATGAAACCCCCAAGTGAGTATTAACCTGTTTACTGCACCTGTATAGAATGCTTTAGTGTTTGGAGAGTGGCTCAAGAGAGTTAAGTGTTGCTGTATGCTTAGGCTATAAACAGATTTAAAGCCAACTTTGTGGTTTTTGTTTGTTTTTACTCTCCTTTTGAATATGAGAAGAGTGGGCTCTAATGCTTTGGGGAAATTTCAAAGTTCTTTCTACAACTCCAAGCTTCTCACAGAAACAAGAGACCATTTTAAAAATACCAGTATTCTTCTGCTCTTATTGTATGACTGTGTATATTGGTAAACTACAGACACCAGAAAAGTGAAATTAAAAATCTCCCACAAGGCACTGGAGTGGCAGATGGAAGGCAGAAGCAGATTATAGCACATTACAAAGAAGCAATTATGGAGAAACAGGACAGTAAATAAACCATTGCTTGTGTCATCAAGAAAAGTTGATTCAGGTCCTCAGTACACTGGATGGAACTTCTGGGGTAAGTTTTTAGGGGGGCATTGACAAGAGTAGTATAAAATGGGCAGTCATGGTTTTTAGTCTGTGTGTTCAAATTAATACACATATAAAGGAGATTATACATGCATTTAGGGATTCTGAATATCCAATTTTCTTACATCTTGAATGGAGACAATATTTCCTATCTATACTTCTGATCACAAAAAGAGTTATGGATATATAGATAGTTTTTTTCATTATTTAAGACCAAGGAAATGAATTCAAATCTCTCACTTTATGAAAAATTTTCAAGGTCACTCAGGATCTTAATTCAACAACTCTTTCATTTATCTAGCCTTCTTTAATTTACCAAGTAAATTATAGTGTTCAAAGATCATAAGTCAAAGGTATAAAAATGGAAGCATCATTTAACACTTTGTCTTTGTACCACTTAATGTTATGAAAATTCTAAAGCAGAATTGAATAACAAGAAAAAAGGCAACTCCAAAAAATATTTCAGAAGCCAGGTCATCTTTATTTGTCTGAGCAAAAAGGTGTTTTTTCCTTCAGTTCCAAATTATTTCTTTCCCTCTTCACCAAATGAGAAGGTAAGAAAAATGAAACCTACTATGAATGTTTAGTCATGCAATACAAATTTCTGTATTAGTCACACTAAAAAAATGAAGAAAAAGCACAAAAGAGAAAAAATATACTTTAATTTGCATTGATTTCATCAGTATTCTATCTGGAGGTAAATAGCTGGTTTCATTCTATATGTGGTAAGTCATTATGTTGTTCAGAATTACTGCCTTTTAAAGTTGTTTATCTTTATAATACAGCTGTTATTGTATAGGTTTTTCACTTTGTTTTGCCCATTTCACTTTGCAATAGGTTTTCTGAAATCATCTCCATTATTTCTTACAGTAAAATAATATTCCATCATATTCATATACCACATCTTGTTCAGTCATTTGCCAATTGATGAATGTCCCTTTAATTTCCAAGTCTTTGCTATCACAAAATAAGTTTCTATGAATATTTTTGTATATATGCATCCTTTTCCTCTTTCTATTATATCTTTGAGATATAAGCCTAATAGCTTTATTGCTGAATCAAATAACACACACAGTTTAATAGGCAAGTCATTATTTGAGTAGCTGGGATGCCTAGACGTGGGAGCTCACTGATGGAATGGAGATAGGGTAGTTCAAAGAAGAACATTAGAAACAGATAAGTTTCAGGGCTCTTTCTCTATCAGAATGAGACCTGGGAATTAGTTCTATATCCTTTTTTTAAAAAACCCTTAACTTCTATCTTAAAATTTATACTAAATGACTTCCAGGCTAAGATAGACACAGAGTAGAAGCAATGGTCTTCTTTTCCTCACCACCAACTGATATAAAATGCATCAAAAGAATGAAAATCAAAATCATAAGCAAAGGAGCTCTACCATAGGGTGCAGCCTTGAAGGTAGGCAGGATTTGGGCATTGCCACACTATAAGGAGGTAAAATTACTCCTACCAAAGCGAGAGCTGACAACCCCTCCCCCACTCCAACTACAGTGCCAGAGTCAGAGCAACTGTGGGACAATCTCTAGTTCTGGAAGGGGATTGTAAAGATTGGCTGAGGACACCACAGGCTTACCCCTGAGAGCAGTGAGACTTGGGACCCCAGGATGCTGAGGAATGCAGAGCTTGAGCTCAGATATAGGACAGAGAAGGGCTGTCTATAGCAGATGCAGTGTAGATTAAAAAAATAGCCTCAGGACAAAATATGCTCTATAGCTTGATACACAGAGAGCCTGCCCTCCTTACTCAGACTTTTGGTTGGGAAGGGAAGAAAAAACTAACACAGCAATGGCCACTAATACCCAAGAACTACAATTTACAAATACCAAAAAAATAAGAAAAAAAACCTCTGACCCTGGATAACTCCTATGGAGAGAAACAGCAGACTGCAAAGGAGATAGCAGAGGGTGACAAACAAACAAATCCAAACTTTCCAAAAAAATGGAAATTGGTCACAAGCTCTCCAGGAACTCAAAATGAAGTTTAAGAACCAAGTAAGAAAGATAGAAGAAACTTGGCAAGAAAAGTGGGAAATAATTCAAAAAGAAAATAACAGTTTAAAAGACAGAATCTCCCACTTGGAAAAAGAAGCCCAGAAATCAAATGAAATGATTAGCAAATTGGAGATCAGAATTGACCTGCTAGAAGCCATGAAAAGCAGGATAGACCAAATGGAAAAGGAAAATCAAACTATCATACCTGAAAATCAGTCTTTAAAGATTAGAATTGAGCAAGTAGAAGCTAATGATCTCACAAGACAACAAGAATTTATAAAGCAAAGTCAAAAGAAAGACAAAATAGAAGGAATTATCTCATTGAGAATATGATGGACCTGGAGAAGAGATCTAGGAGAGACAATGTGAGAATCATTGGTCTACTGGAAAAACTGGAAAAAAAACAGAGGCCTTGAAATCATACTACAAGAAATTATTCAAGAAAACTGCCCTGATATTCTTGAACAAGAGGTCAAAATAGACATTGAAAGAGTCCATAGATCACCCTCTACATTAAATCCTCAAAAGACAATCCCTGGAAATGTAATCTCCAAATTCACGAGCTACCAAGCTAAGGAGAAAATAATGCAAGAAGCAAGAAAGAGACAATTCAGATATCAAGGAGCACCAATCAGGATTACATAGGATCTGGCACCCTCCACACTAAAGGACTGCAGGACTTGAAATATGATATTCAGAAAGGCAAGATAATTGGATTTACAACCAAAGATCACCTACCTATCAAAACTGACTATATAACTTCCAGGGGAATATATGGACATTTAACAAAATAGAGGATTTTCAAGTATTCCTAAAGAAAAGACCAGAACTAAATGGAAAATTCGAAGTCCAAATTTAGAGTTCAAGAGAAATATGAAAAGGTAAACAAGAAATAGTGGGGGGGGGATTCTATTTTTAAGATCTTCATTAAGGTGAAATTGTTTATATTCCTTTATGGAAAAATGATATTTGTAACTCTCAAAAACTCTCATAGTAGGTAGAAGAATTATTCAAAGGCAGAGGTTGAGGTGCTAAGTGGTTTAAGATTATATAATAAAAAAGAGGGAGATGGGAATAGAAGATGCACCAAGAGAAACTTGAAGGAATAAGAAAAATGGGATAATTTATACCACATAAACAGGTGCATGAGAGGGGGAAGGGAAGAATACTATTATAAGAAGGAGAAGAGAGTGGTAATAAGTAATACTTAAACCTTAACCTCAGTGGAATCAACTCTGAGAGGGAAAAGCAGCTAGATTTGGGGTATAAAATTCTATCTTACCCTACAGGGAAGTAGAGAGGAGAAAACCAAGGTGGAGAAGGTGCAGGGAGTATCAAAAGGGAAGGAAAGGGAGAATCCCTAAAGAAAAATATGAGGGGAATAAAAAGGGGGGGGTGAGAAGGAAAGTAAAATAAGAGTGGTGAATAAGGGGACTGATTAAAAGCATAACACTGTTAAAGAAGGAAATAGAGAAAGAAGAAAGGGCAAAACTAGGAGAGGATATCAAAATGTTGGGGAATACACAGCTGACAATTATAACTCTGAATGTGAATGGGATGAACTCACCCATAAAATGGAACAGATAGCAAAGTAAATTAGAAACTTAAATCCTACCATATATTGTCTACAAGAAACACACATGAGGCAGGTAGACACACATAGGGTCAAGGTAAAACACTGGAGCAAAATATATTGGGTATCAAGTGAGAAAAAGAAGGCAGGAGTGGCAATCATGATACTGGACAAAGCCAAAGTAAAAATACATCTGATTAAAAGAGATAGCTATGTAAGGCAATTTCATCCTGATAAAAAGCAGCATAGAAAATGAGGAAATATCAGTACTCTCAATATGTATGCACCAAATGGTATAGCAATCATGATTTTGAAGTAGAAATCATTGTTGTTTAAGAAGGAAATAGATAGTAAAACTATACTAGTGGGAGACCCAACCCTTCCTCTATAAGATCTAGATAAATCAAAATAAAAAATAAAAAGAAAGAGGTAAGAGAGGGTGAATGAAATCCTATAAAAATTAAAATTAATAGATATGTGGAGAAAAATAAATAGGGACCAAAAGGAATACACCTTCTTTACAGTAGCATATGGTACATTCACAAAGAATGGCCATGTACTAGGGCATAAAAATATTGCAAACAAATGCAAAAAAGCAGAAATAATATATGTAGCCTTTTAAGATCAAAATGTAATAAAGTAATAATTACTAATGGTACATGGAAAGGCAAATCAAAAATTAATTGGAAATTAAATAATATGCTTCTCCAAAATTGATTGGTTAAAGAAAAAATCACAGAAACAATTAATAATTTCATTGAAGAGAAAGACAATAAGGAGATATCATATAAAAATCTATGGGATGCAGCCAAAGAAGTACCCAGAGGAAATTTTATATCCCTGAGTGCTTATATTAACAAATCAGAGAAGGAAGAGGTCAATTAATTGGACATGTAAATTAAAAAAATCAGAAAGAGAATAAATGAAAATCCCCAGATAAAAACTAAATTAGAAATTTTAAAAATTAAAGGAGAAATTAATAAAATTGAAAGTGAAAGAATTATTGAATTAATAAATAAGACTAGAAGCTGGTACTTTGAAAAAACAAGTAAAATAGACAAAGTACTGGTTAATATAATGAAAAAAAGAAAGAAGAGAAACAAATAAACAGTATCAAAGATATAAAGGGCAACCTTACTTCTAATGAAGAAGAAATTAAGGTAATTATTTAGAACTATTTTCCCCAATTATATGGCAATAAATATGGCAATCTGGGTGATATGGATGAATATACATAAAATATAAATTGCCTAGATTAACAGCAGAAGAAATAGAATACTTAAATAATCCCATATCAAAAAATGAAATTGAACAATCCATCAAAGAACTCCCTAAGAAAAAATCCCCAGGATCAAATGGATTAACAAATGAATTCTATCAAACATTCAAAGAACAACTAATTCCAATACTATACAAATATTTGACATAATAAGCAAAGAAGGAGTTCTACCAAATTCCTTTTATGATACAAATATTGTACTGATTCCTAAGCCAGACAGACCAAAAACAGAGAAAGAAAACTACAGACCAATCTCCCTAATGAACATAGATGCAAAACTATTAAATAGAATACTAGCAAAAAGACTCCAGCATGTGATCATACAGGTTATTCACTATGATGTAGTGGGGTTTTTTTTTTACCAGAAATGCAAGGTATAATATTAGATATAATATGAGAAAGACCATCTACATAATTGACCATATTAACAAGCAAACCAACAAAAACCACATGATTATTTCAACAGATGCTGAAAAAGCCTTTGACAAAATACAACATACATTCTTATTGAAAAACCAGAAAGTATAGGAATAGAAGGACCTTTCCTAAAAATAATGAACAGTATACATTTAAAAACATCAGAAATCATCATCTGCAATGGGGATAAATTAGGAGCCTACCCAATAAGATCAGGCGTGAAACAAGTATGGCCATTATCACCTCTATTACTTAACATTGTACTAGAAACACTAGAATTAGCAATCAGAGAAGAAAAAGAAATTGAAGGTATTAAAACAAGCAATGAGGAGACTAAACTATCACTCTTTGCAGATGATATGATGGTCTACTTAATCCTAGAGAATCAACTAAAAAGCTAGTGTAAATAATTAACAACTTTAGCAAAGTTGCAGGATACAGAAGAAACCACATAATCATCAGCATTTCTATATTTCCAACACATCTCAGCAGCAAGAGTTAGAATGTGTAAGGGGTAAAAAGGGGTTTTGGTTGGGTGAATATTAAAAGGTTTCATCATCAGGGAATTGAATAATTATCAATCCCCAATTAATGAATAACCTCAAGTCAAAATGACTTTTATGGAAGTTTATTTACAAATGAAAAGAGAGAGAAAGAAAGTAAGAAAATTAGAGAAAGGATAAGGTAAGATAATTAACCTTACACACTAAATCATTCACTCCATTCCCTGGTTTAGCCCAAGCAGATCTGACTAGTCCTCAGGCTGAGGCCCAAGGCCTGAAGATAGGGGATGACTGAAGCAGAAGCCTCTGTCACAGAGCTCCTCTTGAAAAGAGAGTTCCTTTAGAGAAATCCAGGAAGATTTAGTCTTTACACTCACCACATGTAATTCCGAAGAAGAAATTTAAGAACAGTCTCACCAATGTCTCAGTGTCCCAGGTACAGAGCTTCTCCAGGTCCAAGTCATGAACAAGAAGAGGAGCTGAACTCACTGAACCCTCTTTTAACGGGGCTTCTTTTGTATCTCTTCCTGTGCCTTCTTCTTTGTTTATGTGTCCAATCACAACAGATGCTTTTCTTAGGACTGCCCAGGAGGCAATCAGTAAATTTTGATTCGTCACTCACTCTAGCATATGTGGGTCACAGACCTCTCAACTTGTGAATTAAGTGGAGTTGTTTACATTTTTGGTGATTATATTTGAGAATGAGCAAGGTATATTTAATCTCATTATCACAAATGAGAATTTCCATTTAAAATCACCCTCAACAATATAAAATATTTAGGAATCTATTTACCAAGACAAACACAGGAATTATATGAACACAACTACAAAACACTTTCCACACCATTAAAACAAGATCTAAAAAATTGGAAAAACATTAATTGCTCATGGTTAGGATGAGCTAACATAATAAAAATGACAATCCAAAAATGACAATAAGTAAAAATTAATTTACTTATTTAGCTCCATAACTATCAAACTACCAAGAAACTTTTTTATTGAATTAGAAAAAAATTTAGCCAAGTTCATTTGGAAGAAAAAAAAAATCAAGAATATCAAGGGAAATAATGAAATGAAAAATGTGAAGAATGGGGCCTAGCAGTACCAGATCTTAAATTATACTATAAAACAATGGTCATCACAATATGGTACTGACTAAGAGACAGAAGGGAGGATAAGTGGAATAGACTTGAGGTAAATGACCTCAGGAAGACAGTGCACGATAAACCCAAAGATCCCAGCTTTTGGGACAAAAATCTAGTATTTGAGAAAAACTACTTGGAAAACACTATGAAAGAGATTAGGTTTAGATTAGCATCTCACACCCTATACCAAGATAAATTCATAATGGGTGAATGACTTAAATATAAAGAAGGAAACTGTAAGTTAATTAGGTGAGCATAGAATAGTATAACTGCCAGATCTATGGGAAAGAAAAGAATTTAAGACCAAGCAAGAAATAAAGAAAATCAAAAAATTTAAAATGAATAATTTTATTACATTAAATTAAAGAGGTTTTGTGCAAACAAAACCAATTCAACCAAAATTATAAGGGAAGCAACAAATTGAGGGAAAATCTTTTACAAAATTCTCTGACAAAGTTCTAATTACTCAATTTCATTAGGAGCTAAATAAATTGTACAAAAAATCAAGCTATTCCCCAACTGATAATTGGGCAAGGAACATGAATAGGCAATTTTCCAATAAAGAAATAAAAACTATCAATAAGTACATGAAAAAGTGTTCTAAATCTTTGATAATTAGAGAAATGTGAACCAAAACAATACTGAGGTACTACCTCATACCTAAAAGATTGGTCAATATGACAGCAAAAAAATAAATGATGGAGGGTATGTGGCAAAATTGGGACACTAATGCATTGCTGGTGTAGTTGTAAATTGATCCAACCATTCTGGAAGGCAATTTGGAACTATGCTCAAAGGGTTTTAAAAGACTACCTACCCTATCCAGCCATAACACTGTTGGGTTTGTACCCTAAAGATATAAGGAAAAATGCTTGTACAAAAATATTTATAGCCTTGTTCTTTGTGGTGGCAAAAAATTGGAAAATGAGGGGATGACCTTCAATTGGAGAATGGCTGATCAAATCGTGGTATCTGTTGGTGATGGAATACCACTATGCTCAAAGGAATAATGAACTGGAGGAATTCCATGTGAACTGGAATGACCTCCAGGAATTGAAACAGAGTGAAAGAAGCAGAACCAGGAGAACATTGTACACAGAGACTGATACACTGTGGTAAAATTGAATGTAATGGACTTCTTTTTTTTTAAACCCTTACCTTCCATCTTGGAGTCAATACTGTGTATTGGCTCCAAGGCAGTGTGGTAAGGGTAGGCAATGAAGGTTAAGTTACTTGCCCAGGGTCACACAGCTGGGAAGTATCTGAGGTCAGATCTGAACCTAGGACCTCCCATCTCTAGGCCTGGCTCTTAATCCACTGAGCTACCCAGCTGCCTGCTCTAATGGACTTCTCTACTAGCAGCAATGCAATGATCCAGGACAATTCTGAGGGACTTAAGAGAAAGAATGCCATCCATATCCAGAGAAAGAACTGTGGACACAGAAACACAGAAGAAAAACAACAGCTTGATCACATGGGTTGATCAGGACATGATTGGGGATATTGATTCTAAATGATCACCCTAGTGCAAATATCAATAATATGGAAATATGTCTTGATCAATGACACATGTAGAACCCAGTGGAATTGCTCATTGGCTAAGGGAAGGGCATGGGAGTAGGGAAGGGATAGAACATGAATCATATAACCATGGAAAATATTCTAAAATAATTAATTATATAAATAAACTTAAAAACTTCATACTAAATATTGATTCCAAGGCAGAAGAATGTTAAGGGCTAGGTAATTGGGATTAAGTGACTTGTCCAGGGTCACACAGCTAGGACGTGTCTGAGGCCAGATTTGAATCCAGGACCTCCTATCTCCAGGTCTGTTCCTGTAATCATTATACCTCTTAACTGCCCTGCTATATCTTTCTGTAAACCTTTATGTTTATAGAATCTATATATAAGTTCTATGCCCAAGTTGCCTTTTTTTTACTTTTCTGGCACAGGTGAACTTTTTCTATAACTTCCCTTTTAGAAAACATTTACTATGAAAAAGTAGAGAATGGATAGTAGGGAATCATCACTGCTCCAGTCTATAAAAATGAGCCCAAAAGAGTAAATCAGGAAGAGAGCCTAACCAAAGGTTTCCAGTTCTAAGAACCTGGTTTGTAGAAGTCAGGCAAAGTCACTTGACCAGAATTTTAATTTATGCATCTGACTTGAAAGACATTTCAAGAAATTGAATTCAATTCAACCCTTATTAAGCACCTAAGATATACAAGAGAAATCAACAGTAGAGAAGAAGTTCCAGTAACAACAATTTATTCTTAGCAAAACTCCAAAACTATGGAGGGTCACAGTAAATAGAAGGGTCATAACTAACTTGTCAACAAAAAGGCAAGAATGGGAATCAATACAAAAAAGTACTCCATATCAGGAAATTGAGACAGGTAGTATTGACAGGTAGTCATATGGGAACATGTAATATTAGAAAAGGGAATCTGAAGAATAAACAATAAAAATAAAGACTTTGCAAAATGCCCTTGTTAGTGTGAACCAATAACTACCAAGTATATGTAAAGAGACAAAATCCCACCAAACTCTTCCCTCCTCCATTCTTTCTACAGAAGGGAGGGAGAGTAAATACTAATTCAAAATAAGAAAAACCAGTTAAATGATCTGTGAGTCCAACAGGTAGAAGATATTACAAGTAGCTTAATGTGAACACAAGCTTTTCTTCCCCTTTGAATCTATTCATAAGCAGCCTACAAAGCCTTATTTGTAGAGTTGATATTTTAAAACTGACTGATATGAAAAGGCTGATTTCTTTGTTGTGAAAGAGAAGAAAAGAGTCAATCTCCAAGCAATATATCTTCTTTTCATCTCTGCCTGTAGAAAGCATTTTCCCCTCTAAACTCACTAGGACCCTATTCATAAACTTTCATATAGACTTTGTGGGAAACTTCCCTTTATCTTTTTCCTTCCAGTATATTATAAACTTCTTGGAAATAGACAGTTTATAATTTTTCCCATTTTAGCCTCCTGACATATACATATGTCAGTACATCAGTAATCTTTATATGGGAATTATTTCTTTTGATGCATATTAGAATCACTTCTGGCTTGGCAGAAAAGTCTTTGGGAGATGCTTAAAACTCAGGCATTTTGAGTAACTTTGGCCCCACAACTATTAAATAAGTGACTCATCCTTGTTCTTGATCCCACAGTTATTAAGTATGAAAAGTAAGTTTGGAACCCATCCTGAATTGAAATTCAGAAGTCTAGTGTTGCCAGTTTACCTCTCTATCATATAAATAATATTAAAATAGAGTGCATAATAAATGTTTATTGAATAGAATGAAATGTTCTACATTTTAGTCAATATTCTTGTTTGCCTCCAATGGACATGTTCTCCCTTGTCAGTGCACTCCTAAAAGGTGAGGAAAGGCATCAAAAACAGAACTCTAATTTTCAGATGTGGTCATGTCAGGACAGAATACATTAGAATTATCATCTCTACAGTTCTATATAAAGTACACTTTTTCTGATGTAGTTTAGGAACAAATTGCCTTTTTATTTGGCTGTCAGACAACACAAATGACTCTTGCTGAGCTTGAAGACCACTAAAATCCAAAGAACCTATTCACATGAACCAGTATCTAGTCAAGATTCCTCTATATTTTTCTTTTACCATTGTTTTTTGTAACCTAAGTGAAGGGATTTATATTTTTTCTATTAAATTTTATCTAGAGTCAGCTCATCATTCTAGCTTATCAAAAATTTCTATTTAGTTCCTCCTATGTGCAAAGCCAATGCTCGGGGAAAAGAAACACAAATAAATCCCGTTATCAGTATTTAATGTGTTAACCGTCATCCAACTTTTTGTCATTTGACAATCTGATAAGAATTGAATTTATGCCTTTAAGAAGTTATTGATCCCAGTGAAATTGCTTGTCAACTCCAGGAGGGGGAAAGGATGAAGGGAGGGAGAAAACATGAATTATGTAATCATGAACAATTTTAAAAATAAAAAAAATAATTAAAGAAGTCATTGAGGAAGTTGTTAAACATCACAGATTCAAGCACAGATCCTAGGGGCACTCCACTAGATACCTTTCTAAGTATTGCTGTTGATAATTATATTATTTGGGCCTCATTATTCACCTATTTCTTATATCTAGTTTTACATGATTCATGCACATATTTCTTTCTTTTTGTACACAATGATGTCATGAGACAGTTTGTCAAATGTCTTCCTAAAATCTAATTATACTACTTTTGTGACATTCCCATGATCTAATAAATTAGTAATTAAAAAAAAGAAACAATTTTTATCTGGTATAAGCTATTGGTGAAGCCATGATGTTTATTAGTGATTATTGCTTATCTTTCTATTTATGAAATATATTTTTAATTATATGTTACAGAGTTTTGCCAGCAACAAAAATCAATTTCATTGATATATTTTTAAAGACATCACCCTCTTTCCTTGAAAAGCAGGATGTCTGACAGTATAGTACAATTGTCCTGAAATTCTAATCCAAATGCCAATCTTTGATTTTTTATTTCCCACATAGATGAAAAAAGTCTTTAGTGTGTCCTTTTTATTTAATAGCAGTATCAGCCATTGCAGGCTGTTACACTCATGACAGAATATTTCCTTTAAATGCTTCCTCTCCTACTCTTCTCTAGATACCTTCAATTTTTTTGGTCTTGCTTCCATATTGTGATCCTTAGTAAAATGGTCTCATTTATATAAATGCTCTAACTAATAGTTTAGTTTACATTTTTCTCATCTTGCATTATTCTTGTCCATGTTTTTCCACAAATGCTCCCAGGAGGATCCAACAAATGCAGTGGAAACTATTATAATATATCTTAATATTTCTAGGCTACCAGGGTGGCACATGAGCTATCTGTTATCATTTGTACTCATCTATATGAGATCTCTAATCTTGCCCTTTATCTGTTCCCAGTTTTATACTTACTAATTATTATCTTTTATACCTTTTAATAGAGTATATGGATATAACTATAGCTCTATAGAAATTATATATCTTTATATATAGTCTATATACACTCCCTTTAGATACATATATACTCCCTATATACACTACATATACTCAGCCTGAGCCACTTCCCAATGATAAATGACCACAAGATATAAACAGACTGATTTATGATGAAAAAAATCAAAGCTACATATAAATATATGAAAAATGCCCTTATTAATTCTTAATTAGAAAAATGCAAATCAAAGAATTTTGAGATATCATATCATACCCATCAGATTGGCTAAAATGATAAAAAGGCAAGATGATAAATGTTGGAAGAGATTTGAAAAGTGAAGGCACTAATATACCATTGTTGGAACTATGAAATGATCCAACCATTTTAGAGAGCAATCTGGAATTATGCTCAGAGTTATAAAACTGGGTATACTTTTTGACCTAGAAATATCAATATCAGGTTTATTTCCTAAGGTTATCAGAGGAAAAGAAAAAAGAAGTATATGTTCTAAAATATTTGTAGCAGCTCTCTTTGTGGTAGCAAAGAATTGGAAATGCAAGGGATGTCCATCAATTGGGGAATGGTTGAACAAATTATGACATGTGATTGTAGTGGAATACTACTGCACTGTTAAGTAATGATGAACAGGTTAATTTTAGAAAAAAAACATAGAAAGACTTTCATGAAGTTATGGAATGAAAAGAGCTAAACAAAGACAACATCATATTAGAGCAACAGAAATATTATTTGAAAAATTACTTGTGTATGTCCACCTTCAGAGAAAGAACTGATAAGCAGAAATAAATAAGGCATAGTTTCATATATACGTGTATCTTTTTGTCAATTGATGCCTTCTCTAAAGGAGGGGAAGGGGAAAGGGAGAGGGTTAAATAGGTTTTTGAATGTAACAAATAAACAAATTTACTTTTAAAAAAGAATAGACAGCCTTTTTTTCTGGGGCTTATCATTAGCAGGCTATCCAGTGGATTTAGAAATAGACATCACAACTAGTTAGAATAATTTTATAGACACTTAACCAATGGAAATTAATTGCCACAACAAGGATGTCAGAAAACTTAGAAAACACACATCAATAGTAAAATATTTGATCTTGCCAAGCAGAAATAAGGAAGAAAGATATGTGTTTCTGAAATATTATGAGAGAACAGAGTAGAAGATTATTAACAGTATCACCTAATAAAAAAGGTAAGCCAATCAAATGTAATTAAACATAAACAGACATAATTAAAAAACTTGACAACAGACCCAATATAAGAAATTCTTCTCAATATTTTTAAGAATAAGACTGGGAAGGAAGCAAATATATAAAAAAAATCTGTAAAGATTTAAAGCAAACTTTTCATCTGCCAATACAAAGAGACAACCACATTTTAACACAAAAAATTTCTTCCCAGATATGCTGATTGAAGAAGAGAACACGGCACTAAAGTAAAAAAAAGAAGAAAAAAGACACTAGAAAAATAGATGGGAAAGAACAAGAATTTACAGAGGAAGTACGTGTTGGTGATAGCAATTTTAAGAGCACTTGATTCTCAAGTTATCTGAAAAGGTGAAAGATATCAAAGGAAGAGCAAAAGAAAAAAAAAGATCTTGGAGGTTGCTACCAAAAAAAGGCAATTGAAAAAATATTAATAATTATTGATATATGTCTATTTTTCCATCCATATAACATTTAACTATAAGAAAAAACTATATATGCATGCCGGATGAAGCCATACAAAAGGAAACAAATAGGCTTTGCAAATGATTTTTTCCAGTAGACCATATTTAGGCAGTCAAAGAATTAACTAAAAGATGTATAAAATACAATCCTCCTCCCAAACCCAGTGTTTATTGGTAACTGACTACCACAAGCATTTTATTAAGACAAAATGACACTGTAAAAGTTCTTTTCTTACAAATATTCTCTCATGCATATATTAAAAAACACACCAAGTTGTTTGAAAGCTGTAGCAATAGAGATTAGTAATGAGATTATAGAGCCATTGAAATATTCAATAATCTTCTGGTAACATCAAACAAGACATAAATACATAAACCAATCTACTGATAAATCAAATCAAACAATAAGCATTTATTTAGTGCCTAATATATGCCCAGAATTGGCCTCTCTGATAGAGATACAAAAAGAAGCAAAAAAAAAAATTTCCCATCTTCAAAGAAATTACAGTCTAAATGAGGGAGACAATATACCAATAAATATATTAAAAATATCCTATATACAAGATAAATAGGGGATAATAAACAGAGAGAGGGCAGTGGGATTAAGAGGGTTTAGAGGAGGCTTTCTGTAAAAGGTGGGATTTTAGTTGGGATTTTAAAGAAGCCAGGGAGGTCAGCTGTTGTAACAGAGGTGGGAGAGTGTTTCAGGCATGGGTGACAGCCAGAGAAAATGCCTGCAGCCAATAGATAGAGCATCTTGTTTGTGGAACTGCCACTATCACTGGAGCAAAGAATATATATTAAGGAGTAAAGTTTAGGAAGACCGGAAAAGTAAATAGTGTCTAGATTATGAAGTGTATCAAACAGCACACTTTATATTTGTTCCTGGAGACCAGAGGAAGACACTGGAATTTATTGAGTAGCGTAGCGATATGACTGAACCTGTCCTTTATGAAAATAGATAATATCTCCTTTTAGTGGATAGTATCACCCTCTAAGTAACTGAGAAGATAGGTTTCTGGGAGGGATGATGAGTTCAGTGTTGGACATGTTCAATTTAAGATGTTTATTGGACATTTAGTTCTAGATGTCTGAAAGATAGTTGGAGATGTAAGACTGGAGGTTAGCAAAGAGTTTTTAGGGGCAACTAGATGATGCTGTGGATAGACTGCTGGACCTGGAATCAGGAAGAGTCATATTTGGTCTTAGATACTCAAATCATGTAATTCCCTTTGACTCACTATTTGTAAAATGGGCTGGAGAAGGAAATGGTAAAAAAAATATCTTTGCCTAGAAAACTACAATTGGGATTATGAATATTCCAAGAAATTAACCACCACCAACAAGAAGGGAGTTTGGGGAAAGATAGATAGATTTAAGAATCATTAGCATAGAATAGAAACTAAATCCACAAAAAATCACCAAGTGTTTTTCTATTACCATGGAGGCATTCTAGAATAGACTTCAAACCAAAAAAGAATTTTCTAAATAATAGAAGGCTATACCTGTCAGATAGATGCTCCTGTCAGAAGATGACCTAATGCTGATTACATGAACTCTCTAAGCATTATATTGCTTTATAAAGATATGAAATCATTTGAAAGATTTTGGCATGACTAAGCATATCATAAAATAGCCAAGTGAATGAAAAATAACTTTTATATGAAATAGTCTACGCAATTCAATGGATGGCTCACAGTGCTGGTTGATCAATTAATATATCTAGAATACACAAAGAAAATTATCAAGGGATCAGCTCAAAACCATATGGGAGGAGCAGATAGAAATGATTACATTTGGGAAACTACACAGATTTTTTAATGACTCCAAACTTTCTTCCTAAAACAAAGGTTCATCTTTTTTATCACCAACGTTCGTCCAGTGATGTTATTTGCCTATGAGTCATGGGATAATATAAGGTCTGAAGAATTGAAATCATTCATTCAAAGAAATATGCCGTGATTATAAGTAATCTGCAACATAATGAAAATGATTAAGTATATAGTAAGAGGGAGCCAAGGATGTCATCAGAAACATGTATGAGTGGAAAAAAGAGATCCTCATCAAATGGCTAAATTGAAGGATAACTAAAATAAATCAACTGATAAACTTGATTTATCAAATGTCAAGTATGTGCCAGGTACTGTGCTAAGCACTGGACAGATTGTATGTTATACTGATGTCTATATAATGTTCATATGATATGACGAAGGCTTCCAGCAGGATGAATTGATTGTCTATGGTGAATTTTTGGAAGGTCATGCATGAGTAGCACAGGGGAAAATATAGATGAGATGTGAATCACACCATTAGAGAGAATTGCCACATAGATGAGACCATAGATGATTGGAAATATTGAAAATGGTCTAAACTATCATTCTTAGGATTTTACCTCATTATTTTTACCACTCTGTCACCAAGCGTGAAGGAGTGGAAGGGGCTACATTGTATGAAGGGCAATTTTGTTTTATTTTGGTCAAGATTCTTGGGTTTCCATGATAAAAAAAAATTATCATTTAGAGTTAATTCCACTGATAATAATGCTCTTTACACTTCACTAATTTTATCTTTAGGCAGCAGACTCAGTTGGTCACTACAGTTATGTTCAAAGCCTTTCTGGGAACTTTCCAAAGTTGGGTTCTCACACCATAACCCTTGAAAATGTTCTATAATTGTACTTATGAGATGAAATCATCGAGCACTTGACTTGATTGCTTCTCTTTCACCTTGTAATCTATTATGGATCTTAAAATAAAGTTGTCGTTGCCTCCCAAATTTCAGATTATTTCTATTCTCTCAAAAGTTCTTCCTTATATTTCAGAATTATATTCTGAATAATTCATTCTCTAATTACGTGTCCTAACTTTTGAAGAAAAAAATCATTAGAGCAAGAAAAAATTAATCAGCTATTTCAGTTTTAGCAAAGGGAGAGCTCCAGCAGATGTCTACATTATTTCTACTATCTCATTTTTTGCCAGATTTGCAATTCATTTTTTAAATTCAACATTCTTTTTTTTTTGGGGGGTGATCTCTTGCTGTATTCCACAATATTGCTTGTATTTCTTTCCTAATTGATCCTAGTGCAAATGTTGCCCATCATTTCTTCCTCAAAGCAGTACATGAATTTCCTCTAATGAATATATGTTCTTAAAGTGTAGTGATACTTTAGTATTATTTTTGCCCAGTCTCTGCACCCTTCCATGACCTTATTCTATTAATGAGTCACACCCCACCAAGTCACACCAATACTTACAAGGTGAAATTTACCTTCCAGAATTTTGTTTTCTGACAATATTGTTTGTTCCTAATACTTTGTAATTGTATCATGATATATAATGTTATGGATTTTATTGCTGCCTGTATTCCTCATACTCATACTTACTGCCTTCTATGAATTACTTATACTCATCAATAATGCTATTTTTCCTCTTTCATATTCACTGTCTCTGCCAAAAAGGAATGGCAAGATGTAAATGACTCAGAGTCTGCTAATGTAAGGCAAATAGCTTGCTGATTCATGTGTGCAGTCAAATTAGAAAGCCAGAAAAATTAAGAGAAGGAAAACAATGAGCAAAATATCTATAAGCATGGACTTATGGTAAATATGTAGCCACACCATGGGCCATGCATTATATTTTCTGATCCTTTCACTTTTATTTTCTTAAAGAATTTTTTTGTTTTTACTTTTTCTAATAAATTCTTTCCTTTCAGAGATCCATTCCTTACAACAAAGAATAATAAATAGAAAAAGAACACATCATTAAGACTAGCACAAGCTAAAAAAAACACAAAAAAATTGATATTATATGAAGTATTCTTTTGTGATAAAAATTCTCTAGAGACTGTATCTTAATTTATATTTATTTATTAAATAATAAAAAGCAGACCAGAGAAAGAGAAGGCTCTGATCACGTGTGGCTGGATGCCTTCTCTTCTGAGTGCTGAGACTACACACCTACTCACTCTGGATTTCTAGGAAAAAATTTTCCTACTACCTCCAAGTACTCCAAGTTATGCTCTTCTGGACATCTCTTTTTTTAAGCCTCTTTGATAAGAGGCAGGTCTTCTGGATGCAACTGAACAGTGTGCAAGTCCACTTTTCTCTACCACATTATCTTGAGGTTTGTTTATAGGTAAACAAAAAGCTTTGTCTACACTCTCATTCACCAGAAAGTGGGGGGAGAAGAATGTTGTAGCTTCAATTTTAAAATTAAACATTTTTTCCCCTTTAAAATTCAAAGATTGTCTTGGGATGCCATTGGCTAATATTTTCACAATCCTGTGCCCAAATCCTCCAATTTTGAAAACAATATAGGCAGATACCTTTTAAAACTCTTAGGACAAACTTATTCATATTTCACTACTTTCATGTAATTTTTTTTGTTGTTGTTATTCCATTTATACAGTTGTAGAAATTATGTGTATGTTCTTCCTGGTTCTGCTAACTTACCATTAAATCAGTTCATATAAGTCTTCCCACATTTATTTGTTTGCATAATTTTTATTGTTTCTCATAGCACAGTAACATTTCATTCTACTTATGAGAAAGAGAGATAGTATTGCATAGTGAATAGAAAGCTAGTTTCAAAACTAGGAAGATTTGGATTAAAGACTTACCTCTGATACATACTATTGGCTGAATAATCTTGGGCAAGTCACTTTCTTTCTTTCTTTTTATTTTTTTATTTTTTTAAACGCTTATCTTATAGCATTAGTTCTAAGGCAGAAGAGAGGTAAGGGCTGGACAACTGGTGTTAAATGACTTGCCCAGGATCACATAGCTAAGAAGTGTCTGAGGTCAGATTTGAACCTAGGACTGCCTGTCTCTGGGCCTGGCTCTCAATCCACTGAGTCACCCAGCTGCCCCTGGTAAGTCACTTTCAAATGGAAATCTCCTCAATTCTCTCAATAACTTTCTTAGCCTATATATTGCAAAGCAAGTGCCAATGTACATTGGTGAAAGACAATGTTACCCATATTTACAGAGAGAGAGAGAGATGTGTGACCACGTCTCAGGTCATGGACCAGAGAAAGACTGACCACAATTTATAGAAAAACTCTTTAACTTATATAAAAATTTAATAGATTTATTTTATAAATTCAGACCTTCCTTCAAATCAGCATTTTAAAGAAATAGTCAAGAGATGCAGAAAAAGTTTTTAATCCAGAAATAAAGGACAGGAATATTAAGTTGAGTAGCTTTACAATGGATACAAAGAGAGAAGGAGTTCAGAGCTGGTTTACCTGGGAGGATCTGACAAGAGGATCATTCTAGCCATTGGGCTTGACCTCCTGGGAGAAGCCTCCAATTGGAGAAACTTTTAAGACAAAAGAGTACTTAAGATTTGATCACTGAGTACTTCAGGGTCTAAGACAAGATCAGTTTGGGATACCTGCTCAGGGCAAGTTCCCTCCAAAACTCCGAAGACCCAACTAAAAACACTTAAAGCTGTAAGAGGGTGGGGCAATCTTATCTTAAAGAGAGGTAGAATGGGGGCAGGGAGGGACCCAGCTTTACTAATTTTCAATTAATAACTTGAGAATAATACTAATTTCTCATTCTACACAGTCACAGGAAAAGAAGTATAAAACAAGACAATTCCACACAGATTCCAAGATTAGATTTGGTTGGATAAAATATAGAGTACAACTGCCATGTACTCATATCTGTCAACTTGGAAAAACACAGAACCACTAACATAGTCATAAAGCCAAATCTTTAATTAGGAGAGAGACAGGTCCTTAATAATTGGTCACCACACAGAGCCCAGTGTTAAATACCACAGTTAAAACTCTGGAGCTCGGAGGACAGTGTCTCTGAGAGAATCCCAAACTAGATGATTCTTCAAAGAACAACAGAATATAGGGATCTTATATTCCTTTTGAGGAACTAAAGACAGGGAAGTATGATTGATTGGCTTTGCAACAGCTACAAGGAAATGAGAAGTCCAAGACAGGATGAGAGGTTGATGCTTTACAAAAAGAAAGAGTCCATATAAGGGCTAGGCTACTTGGAAGAGGACTTTGAAATAATGGGAGAAACTTCTAATACAAAAAGCGTACTTAATATTTATGTCTGTTAGTCCTACCTAAACTGGGATCATTTAGTACTTTAAGGTTTATTGTTCAATCTGAAACAAGATCAGTCTGGGACTTCCCTTAAGGTAAGTAGTTCCCAAGGGATAGGGGCAAATTTGTGGTTTCTATATTTCAACTAGATATCTTTTTAGAGTCTAGGAAAGAGGAAATCAGGATAGAACCTGACTCTGGACACAACTCAAAATAATCTTGCATGATCCCTAGCCAGAAAAGAAAGGAGGTTTTTTTCAGGAATATAAATTATTCTGAAATTATATTATTTTATCTCGTTTTCAAATTCAGGTGATTTTTTTTTAACTTTTACCTTCTGTTTTAGTAAAAACTATAAGACAGAAGAGCAAGGGCTAGGCAAATGGGATTAAATAACTTTCCCAGGATCACACAGCTAGGAAGTGTCTGAGGCCAGATTTGAGCCCAGGACCTCCCTACTTCAGGTCTGGCTCTCTATCCATTGTGTCACATAGCTGCCCCTTCAGCTAATTTTACTTATATAGAATTTATGAATTCTTTTAACATTGATGGCTTGACAAATCTCCAATCACTTAAATATTTCCATGTTTCAAATGCATTAATACCTCTTTGTCAGGTACACTCAATTATTGGTCAAAAACCCATGATTGTTAGATAATTAAATTCAATAAATATTTGTTAAGCTCTTATGTGTGGGATGAAATAGACCAGTCACCCAACTTATAATTACAAACCTGGAGTCAGAGAGTGGATAGTAAAAGTTGCAGTCTTTATTCTTACTCATGAGCAAGGGGACATGCCCTAATGGCAATGGCCAATGTGGTAAAGTAGATGCTGGAGATACAAGAATAAGAACAACAATAATAACAGCTAACATTGATATAATGTTTACTTTTGTCAAGTACTGTTTTAAGTGCTTTGCAATTATATCATTTAATTCTCTTGCCCTCAAGTATGTCATATTAGCATACTACAATATATATAGCCAAATAAAAGTTGATTTGATAATGGATAGAGAATTAAGAACTAGGTATACTGGGGAAGGCTTCATGGAAAAAAAAGGTAAATTTGATGAGTCTTAAAGGAATTAAGGATTCTGTGGGGTAAATATGAACTTATTCTAGGCATGGCCTTAATTCTTTCAGTAAAATATTTCCCTTCCTTATAGGGAAAATGCTTTATTTAATAGTATTAGGCAATAGGCTTAGTATAGCTATGCATACTGCTTTATCTTGGCAAATGACCAGCACTATTCTAGCTTTAAGTTTCCAAAGCTGTCAATTAGACCTTATGAAGGTGTTTGTCAGGTCCTGCCATTGAACTATCAGTTCCTTACTGGGTATATGCATATAATACCAGCTGTGCAAAAATACCTTCAGGAATCTCACTTTTTTGTTGTCCTTGAATCATTTTCAGCCATTTTCAACTCTTTGTGACCTCCATTTGGGGTTTTCTTTGCAGAGGAAATCCAGTGGTTTGCCATTTTCTTATCCAGATCATTTTACAGTTGAGGAAACTGAAGTAAATGAGGTCAAGTGACTTTGTGATCCTAAACAAATCACTTAACCCTACTTGCCTCAGTTTATCCTACTTAGGACAAAGGGTTATTATGTTGTTTAGATTTTTTTACTTTACCTTTCTTGTAGAACCTAGAGAGTCAGAATTAAAAATCCAGACCCCTGTATAAACTAGAGTGAAACAGGCTGTCTTCAGCAATTCCAAACCTGGAGATCTTCAGTCTCTAGATCCTAACCCTTGCATGATAAAACAGCCTTATCTACAGGGACTCCCATCTTGCAGACATCCCCCTTATCTGCAGGAATTCCCACCTTGAAGACATCCCCCTATCTATAGGATTTCAACCTTGCAGACATCCAGTTCCCCAAGATCCTGCCCTCCCCCTGCCTGCTCATCCTTAAATATTCAGCTCTTGCACAGCTCAGGGTCCACATCGACTTGTCAGCGTGAATCCCTAACCTTAAGCTAGATAATAAAGTCCCTTTGCATTTTGCATTGCTGGCTTCAGACTCATTTTTTTCGGGATAGACTCCAGACACTTCATTCTCATTTTCAACAAGAAACTGAAAGATATTGAATTTTTTAAACCAATGTTAGATTTATTATATGAGGAAATTTAGATCACAAATACTCAGACCTGTACCCTTTTGAGTTTCAAGTTTATTATGATATTTCTCATGTGAAATTAACTAAATTTGTAAGTCTATTTCTCCTTTTTCAATACCTTCCCATATTCCTCAGTGGTTAGATAGCCCTAACAAAATGGTTTATTAAGTTATGTGATATGTATATATGTATGTGTGCATGTGTAGATACATGTACAGGAATATATGTATGCATGTATGTAATCTAAAGCTGTTATAGAGTGTATTCTCATATTGAGTAAGTGGCATTTGTGTTAAATCATGGTGTAGTACAAATGAGGTCCAGAGTCTAGAAAACTGATTTTGAATATTGATGTACATTGTATTATTGTATGATGAATATATATATTTACATATATGTGTATATATATATATATTATTGGCTATGTGATCCTGGGCAAAATAACTTTTAGGGAATAATTTTGATTACCTACCTCACAAGTTTGTTCTAAGTAAAGTGCTTAATAAACTTTTAAATATTAGGTGAATTAAGGTAATTGTGATTACTTTTTCATTATTCTCATTTTTTTGGTATTTTTGAGATAGGAATGGTACTGGAATAAGTCACTTATTAATTTTATTCTTTTATTTTTAATGTTCTAAAAGGTGCTACTCAAATGGACAAAAGATCACTTTTTATCAGTTGAATAAAAGTATTGGGTTTCAAGCCCATGTTATTTAGGCTTCCCAAACTTTGGGACAACTCTAATAGCAGACAAGTGGACTGGGATGTTGTTGACATAAACCTATTCCCATATAGATTTGATTTCTTCTAAGTTTCTATGCCTTTATAGTTTTTTATTCCATGTAGTTTAGAGATGAATATTTGGCATGGTGATGTCTATTCAATGAGTTAGTTGTTCTTACATTTTGAAGAATCAATGTTTTCCAGTAGATTGTAGCATTAATGCTTCAGTTTAAGGAAAGTTCATTTGTTGAACTTTAAAGGATATTTGAGTTCTTCACTACAAGAGATTTATTATCAGTTAAGATTTATTATCAGTTAATTTATATAAAAAGCTGATATATAATTCTGAGCATAAATTTGTATCTGGCTTGGTCTTCAATAGCTACTAAATTTTGTCTATCTACAGTGATGTTTTTTTTCCCTTTATCAACAAATTTCTTTGTATAGTCTGCATTGATAATACACAACTCCCTAAGGTATAACTTTTTCATAATTCTTGGAGGTAATGATTTGCTCTTCAATTGCTGTCACAAATCTGTCTATTTCCATAAACTACTCACATGGCCAAAACATTTTTTTTTGATCAACATATAGTTGATGGAGTTTATTTAGTTCTTATTACCTCTAAAGTACTTTCAAGTACTGAGTCACTGATACCATGAATGTGTAATTGATTTTAAGGAATCTTTAGATAGCAGAAAGAGAGATACCATTTCTTTGTGTCCTGCATAAGAAGTAAGGAAGAGTGCTCACTCATAGATCCATTCTATACTGTCTGGAGAGGATTTTTTTTTCTTATTATTTTCTCCCCTTTTCAGGCAGGAATTCAGTGGATTCAAAGATCCAATGAGACTACATGCCTCCAGGCTCATGTATTTATTAAAGGTCAAACATGATAAATATATCCTCTAGAGTACTTTTGTAGAAGCATTTAAAATTAATTTTTGACTTAATGCTTGAAAGACTTGAATTACATCTCCTTTGGGGATTTAGCTCCTACAAATATGACGTGTATTGAATTAGCTTTATATGGCTAATCTTATAATGTAAGTGTATCAATTGACCTGATAATTTTAGACCAATTACATAATCAAATTTGTTGTGCTACCTTTTCATCATTGTTATCTTCCCCGCTTTTCACTAAAATATAAGAGGAAATAATATGGAATTCATTTTAGCTCTATGAAACTACTATAATTTTAAAAAGTAGATATCTTATTAACTGCTCCTTAAAACAAATATATATAATTCATAAAATATTTTTTGTTTTCAATTTTATTTATTTCTCTCATTTTAAAGATTTCCTCCTGTGTGCTTTATATATTGATATTCTAAATTTGTATGTTAGTTATTCTATTTTTCCTCCTTTTGTTGCTTTATGTTTTAATAGATTTAATTTTTATTTTTAAAGGACTATGTTAGCTGCATCACAGAAATTTGGCATGCTAATTTATTGTTATCATTCTCTTTTACATAATAATTAAACATTCTCCATACTATTCTGGGCAGTGGTTAACTTTTGGGATTCACATATCCCCTTTCTTGGGAAAAAGGTACAATTCTTCTAGGTAGTATTAATTCCCAGAAAAAGTGGTCATCCCTCTCTCTCTTACTTCTTTTCTACTTGGGTATCTTCTCAATGTGTTATCTCCCCTGTAAAGGATAATGGTTTGTCAGTAGAGAAGCATGGGATTTGTTTCATGAAATGTCATTTCTTCTTCCCTTCTAATTCTTTTAATATCCCTTAAAATATTTAGCCTTTAAGCCCTTTTTTGTGATCCATTTTTGTTTCTTCTTTTATTACCCAGTCCAGTTTACTTTTTTTAAAATCACCTATAAACATTAGGCAATTGATTTTTATTAATGTTTTTTTGTTTCTTTTTTCTTTTTAAGCCCTTAGTCTTTGTCTTAGAAGTGATACAAGTATCAGCTCTTTTTTTTAAACCCTTACCTTCCCTCTTAGAATCAATATTTGGTATTGGTTCCAAGGCAGAAGAGTGGTAAGGCCTAGGCAATCAGGGTTAAGTGAATTGTGCATAGACACACCACTAGGACGTGTCTTAAGCTGCAATCAAATTTGGGTTCTCCCAGTTCCAGGCTTCCCATTCTAACAGCTGCTCCTAATGTTTTCTTGAATCTTAATTTTCTTGTTTCCATTTCTTTGTGGTGACTTTCAAGTGAGATTTTCTTAACTTGTTTTTGTTTCCTCAGAGAGACTTAAATGCCCCTTTGAAATGCAACTTTAGCACCTTTGCTTTTAACAATGTCTTTTTCTATCCCTTTCCTCCAATTTTACCTAAGAACAGTGTAATTTTGGATTCTTTAAATGGATGTTTCTTTATACTTCCTGATTTTTTTACTACTTTCAGAATTTGTTGTTTGCTATCAAAACTGTGAAAAATATATGTTACGAAATCTTTACTTGGTGTTTGAAACATAAGTTGTTTTCTCTTGCTTTTGCTTTTTTTTTTTTTTTTTTTTTTTACCCCTGATTATAACCTGTGTATTCAATCGGTGTTTGCTGTCTTTTCTCAAAAGTTTTAGACATTTTTCATTTTTTCTTGTGATATGTTATTTTGATTTTTTTAATTCTCTGAAGCTCTCATAAAGAACTTATGATTATTATCCTCCCCCTCACCCGCATACACTATTTTTAAGGTCATTCAGTTTGTCTTATATACCGGAGAAATCATGTATTTTAATATTGAGGCCTTTTGGTTTTCTTCTGCCAATTTTTCTCCCATTTATTTTTTTTTCTCCTGTCTTTTTTTCCCCTAGGGTTTTGACTTCTTTGGAGGGAACATGCTTTATATTTTATTAGTATCTACTCCATTGTTAATTTAAAAAAATTCTATGTTGAATACTTTAATTTCTAATTTAATTTCATTCCTGCATTTTCCTTCTTTAAAAAAATAAATCCTTACCTTCCAATTTAGAGTCAATATTTAGTACTGGTTTCAAGGCAGAAGAGCTGTAAGGGCTAGGCAAAGGGGATTAATTAACTTGACCAGGATTGTACAGCTAGAAGGTCTAAGCCAAGACTGTCTCTAGGCCTGGCTCTTAGTCCACTGAGCCACATATCTGCCCTTGTTATTTTCTTCTAATAGTTTTATTTATCTTTTGTTGTTGTTGCCATTTTTGTGTCAATTTGAAGGGGAGTGGGAATATTCTGAGAATTCTCTTTTGAATCACAGAATTTTGGTTCACTTTCTTTCATAACATTTGGCCTCTTTTTGACTCATTCTTATTTTTGTCTTTTCTAAGATTTAAATGTTCTTTTATGTGCCTTTATTCTATTTTTCTAGCTGTTGTTAGGAAGTAAATTATTATAGATCTTCAATTCTAAGAGCTAAAACTAACATAATTTGTTGATTATTACCCAAATTAAGAAAGTACTATGAATGTCTAAATACTGTGATGATTAAAACTTTTGAAAGCCTGGGTTTTGGATAAGAAAATCCATTTATTGATCAAGCTAGCAATAACCAATAAATTAATTTTGATCAGTGATTTCTCTTGGTGATCCAACCAAGATAGTCAACCTTACAGATCATTTTGGAAGCTCATTATTCATCCCTTCCCAAAACATTTTAAGACATCCATAATTGGTGACCAGCTAATGAGGAATGATGATGGAAAATCACATGTACTGTCTTAGGTAGAATGTCTCAAAGAAGAAATAAAATTCTAGTTCTGCCTGGTTAGGAGTAAACTTTGTTCAATACTTTTCAGTGCAAGATTCAAGGGCATTGCCCTACTCCTTCCAAACACTTTTGGGCTAAGTTGATTTTTATTTACCAGACAAGATGGATCCCATAATCTCATTCTTCTATTAATTTACAATGAGAGATACCTGGGAACACTCATTGAATTTTCTAGGAACTAACAAATGAATAGAGAGGTTTTAGGGACAAACTTGAGCCTCCATTCTAAACCCAGAAATAGAAATCAACATATTAGAAATACATCTTTTCAACAAGATGGTCATTAATATTGTGATATCCTCTCTATGACTTGATTTCCCCATTTTCCAAATAAGAAAAATATTATACCTGATTTACTAACCCCATAGAGCTATTGTGGAGAGTTCAAAAAAGAAAATACATTTTAAATGTTTTGACATATAAAAAATATCATTAATGTGTAAAGTATCATTCTCACTATAATCTTAAGCTTCTATTATTTCTACTACTATTACTACTGCTGCTGTTGCTACTACTACTCCCACCTTTAGGATTTATACTGTGCCCCCTCTCTAATCCTCTCCTAAATTTTAAGTGAAACATCTTCTAGGCACTTCATATTTTGCATGACTTTTGCTCTAGGCATGCCCAGAGGGAGGATGGCATGGCCAAATTTCCAATCTCTCTTCAGCCAAGTCAGCAGAAATCATTCCCAGTTTTTTGACTGAATCCATCTATATTCTTTCATACCTGTCCTTTCACATTTTGATTTCTCAGAATAAAATGAAATGACATTTCAGGGTCTAACATCACCATTTGTGATGCCAAAAGCACTTTTCCCTAAAGGAGAAACATATCTCAGGATACTGATTAGAAGAACCATTGTGAAATCCAGGGCAAGGGAGGCATTTGGGAAAAACTCTGTCAGTATATAGGGAAATCCTACATAAGTGTGTGCCCAACTTCAGTTTATGCTGTCATCAAATCCAATTTTAGAGGAGAGAGAAATACAGATGACAGGAAAGCTGACAGGAAAGTTAACTAGCTCCTAATTTCACTCTACATTGCTAGAGGGCATAGAAAATGAATCCAAGAACTGGAAGATGGAAGACATTGTCATGCAACTTTTGTCAAGGTCTATACTTAAGCAAAGCTCTTTTATTGTTTCAAAAAGCATTTTTTCCCCTTCCTAAGCAAATATACTTCTAGACTGTGGAAATTATAAACCATTTTTGGAGGCCAGGTGAAACAGGATAAAATGTAGTTTCAGATCATATTTCTCTTTCATAATTAAGAGATCCTTCATCTTTGTCTCTGTTCTTTCTGTTTTTTTTCTATCTCTTTCTGCCTTTTCTGTCTCCATCTCTCTTTTTGCCTGACTCTCTCTGTCTCTCCCTGTCTCTCTGTCTTTATCTCTAGCTTTGTCTATCACTTTCAGTGTGTTTGTCTCTTTGTCTCTGTTCTCTCTGATTTTCTATCTCTTTCTGTCTTTTCTGTCTCCATCTCTCTGTGTCTCTGTCTCTCTGTCTTTATCTCTAGCTTTGTCTGTCACTTCCAGTGTGTTTGTCTGTCTTTGTCTCTGTCTCTTTTTTGTCTCTCCTTACTAAGATTTGAGATCCTAACTAGAAGTATCTATATTTTCAAAGGAAGATAAATTTTGAAACTAGAATTGCAGTTGCATCTCAAAAATGATATAGTACAATCCATAAGCCCTATTACCCCTTTAAGCTCAAGAATATGAAAGGGACAGGTTTAAATAGAGAGTACCAGAGGCAGGGGAGTCAGCTAGGTAGCTTAGTGAATAAAGGACTGGGTCTGGAGTCAAGGACACCTGAATTCAAACCTAGCCTCAGACACTTATTATCTGTATGGCCCTTGGCAGGTCACTTAACCTCTGTTTGGCTTAATCCACTGGAGAAGAAAAAGGTAAGTCACTCCAGTATCTTTGCCAAGAATACCCCATAATGGTGTCACAAAGAGTGAAGCAAGACCAAACAAGGAAAGGGGAAAGAAAACTTCAGAAGGATCTATGTAGACATGCAATTTAAAATTCATAGATGAAGAATAAAGGAATTCAGGGGAAATTGAGTGCAACATCCTCATTTCATAGATAAGAAAACTGAGACCTAGAGAGGGAAATGATTTGTCCAAGGTCCCACACTAGTAGAATGAAGTTGTAGAACAAAAAATTAAACTCAAACACTGAGACTCTGGGTTCATCATACTTTCAATTACACTAGGCTTCCTTTTTCCTCCAGAATGTGGACCCAGAAAATTCTATAAAAAGATCAGATTTTCAAACCAAAGGGACAACCAGGTATTTGTTTTTATTTGGGGTCTTAATTTTTATTGCTTTTGACCAAATACTTTTTATTAGCCTTAGAGTATACTTCTCAAAACTAAGAAAATTCTTGGTATATGCCAACTTGCTCAATCTGTTAAAAACAAACTAAAACAACACAATTTGTTAAGTATCTATCATGTGTCAGGTTCTTTGCTAAATTCTGGGGATACAAAGAGAAAGAAAAGACATTTCCTTGATCCTTGTGAACTCACAATCTGATAGGGGAGATAATACGTGAATAACTATGTATGAACCAAACTACATATAGGACAAATTAGAGGTAATAAAAAGAGGGAAGGAACTATCATTAAGAGAAATTAAGAAAAGACTACCTGTAGGTCAGATTTCTGTTAGGACTTGAAGGAAACCAGGGAAGCCAAGAGGTGAGGATGAGGAAGGAGAACATTCTAGGTATGAAAGACAACCAGTAAAAATGACAAGTCAGGAGATGGGGTAACTTTTGGAAGGAGTGAGGAGGCCAGTGTCACTGAATCAGAGTATATGGGTGCAGAATATATGTGTAGGACTGGTTAAAGGTATAAGAATTTGAGAACATGAGAAGAGGATCATATTATGAAAAGCTTTGAATGCCAAAGAGGATTTTACATTTGATCCTCGGGATAATAGGACACTACTGGAATTTCATAAATTGGGAGTGGGGCTGGGGTGACATAGAGCTAAGCTTTGAGAATATCTCTTTGACAATTGAGTGAAGTTTGGGCAAGAGTGAGGAGAGACTTGTGGTTGGGATGCCAGCCTGTAGATTTTGCAACACCTCAGGCATGGAGTGATAAGGCTTGGCACCAGGATGATCAAAAGTCACGGACCATCAACTCTTCTTATGCTCCATGTCTTCTCTAGCTTTATGTATCTTTGCTTTGCTTTCTTGATACACATTATCAGTTTTTTAGATTGTCCCAGTTATCTTATTTCTATCCTCAGCTATTGTGCAAATTATCTGAACTCTGTTCTGAGTATTGATTTCTAATTGTTCCTTTTTGTTTGGTGATTATTTCTAAAAATTATATATTTTGTAGGTGGCATTGCGTCTTCATTTCTTGTTGTGGACATTAGACCATAGATAAGAATACTGGGAAATTTCTATCTATTCTTGGGACCCTTTTGCTATAACTGACCATTATTTTGGATTTTTGTTGATCTTTTACATCTTCTTCTTTCCTTTCCCATAGCCTTCATCAGCTGCAATATTGGAATATTGTAGTATCCTCTGTTCTGAGGTTGGTCTCACTCAAGTGAGTCCCCTGGTAGTTTAGGGTCAATATTGAAACAAAAAGAGAGTCTCGAAGGACTTGTAGGTCATTCCACAGTTAACCAAAGGAGATTGACTTAACCATAGGAGAAAGATATTGTTAACAAAGACATTGAAGACTCCTTGTGTTGATCATCTGATAAATGATTCTATCACTGCTCCCAAGAGAGCTCCTTGCTTTGTACTAAAGGCAATGAAGAGTGATTTTAAGAGTTTGAGTCCTTAGTCCCTGACTCTATCAAGTCTCAGAGCAATGACTTAATATCTTTTTAAAAAATAGTGGAAGCTGCATGGGGGACGTTGCCTCACATCATTCTCTACTTCAAAAGATGAGTGATTTTTCTAAAGTTCAATTTGGAGAATGTTACTGCATTATTAAATAAACTCCAGTGGCTTCTTAATATTTCAAGGATCAAATATAAACACCTTCCTTTGATATTTAAGTCCTTTAAAATCAGAGCTAACATACCTTTCTAGTCTTCTTTCCTTGGTCCCCTCCTTTTAGAGCTTTAAAAAGTTCTCTTTTACTTTTTTCCAAAAAGTTTTTTTTATTTATAACATTCTTTTTTTTAAAGCCTGAGTTCCAAGTTCTCTGCCTCCTTTTTGCCCCATTCCCATCCACTGAGAAGGCAAGCAATACGATATTAATTGTGCATGTAAAGTTATGCAAACCATATTTCTATATTAGTCAAGTTGCAAAAAATCCAATAACCCTAGAAATATAAAGAAGGTGAAAAAATTTGTTTCAATCTGTACTTAGAGTTCTCCAATTTTCTCTCTGGAGGTAGCTAGCATTTTTCATCATGGGTCCTTTGGGATTCTATTGGATCATTGTATTAATTAGAGTAGCTAAATCTTTCACAGTTAATCTTCTACAGTCTTCTTAGACTCTACTTCTCTTCACCTATGTAAGAATGGAAGGAGGGAAATCTCAGATCAATGAATTCCCACAGCCCACTTGAGGAAATCACAGAAAGTAAGGAACATGGAGCAAAAACAATGAACTGTTAAAGTTTTTCCCATTTAAGACTTAGAGTAGCAATATTTTCATTTTAGTACTATCACCATCTTAGGACCATTCTGAGTAGATAAAAGAATCCTTTGAATGGTTCACATACTGAGTGGCCTATTTACAGATTGCAGGGAAAATCAGAAATGGTTTTTACACTTTTATAGTTCTTTTAGGAGGGGCAAAAAAGTTCTTCCAGCAATTTTATAGATTGATAGAATGGCTAGTCATTGGCTGACTGAAGGGTCAGTCATTTCCTTTAAAAAGCCATCAAATTCTAGCAAAAACATATTTTCCAAGGCAGTCATTCCCAGTGTGTAAAAGAGTTAAATCTGAAGTAAGCTAGTTATTGTGGAAACAAGTAGCTCTTGAGAAAGAATTTCTGTTTGTCTTTTCCCTTGGCTCTCTATCAGAGTACAAAGGAGAGCATGAATATATGGGGATTATTATTCTGTCCTTTACCTTACCCCACTTAAGCTATGGAATCTTGCAGAGAAGCAATTAGCTCAGTAGGTGATGCTGTGCTTAGCAGAGAACAGTTTTAAAGACTTCAGTTGAGTTAAGTTGAGCCACAGAGAAGAGCAGGTCCTTGAAACTCAGTGGAGTGAATTGCTCAGAAGAGAATCTTTACTATTGAAGGAATAGTAAGAGGCTACCATGGAAAGAGAAAAGAAATTGGAACCTGCAGTATTGGATGACTTATATTTTCCAAATATTTAAGAGGAAAATAGATAGCAGAAGGGGTAGAACAATGAACCTGGAGTTAGGAAGACCTGAGTTCAAATCTTCTCCAGGACACTTACTAAGTTTGTGATTCTGGAAAAGTCACTTAGTCACTGTCTGACTCAATTTCCTCATCTGTATATAGGGAATATCATAGTCCCTGTCTCTCAGAATTGTTGTGGGAATCAAATGAGGTATTTATAAACATTTTGTAGACCTTAAAGTACTGTCAATGCCAACTATTTTCCCCCCCTACATATATGTATTTCTTCTGTTATGTTATTTGATGTGCCCCCTCTTCATAAAACTCTTCTTCCAGTAGAAGCTGTGTGTTTTTGAAGGTGACAGTGACCCAGGTTTATGGGGGTATGTTTTGTTACTCTTTGGATAACTATTACAGGTAAACACATTGATGGGGGCTTATGATCTGGAGATTTAGAAGAGCAGATCCACATAATACCCTCAACACAGCTGAGGTAGTCATCTTCTAGAGCAGTGGTTCCCAAACTTTTTTGGCCAACACCCCCTTTCCAGAAAAAATATTACTTAGCACCCACTGGACATTATGAAACTATTTATTAAACTCAGAATAGAATGTAATACAAAAAAAGTGTGCCCATCACCGCCTCCTGGATCGCTGCAGCACCCACCAGGGGGAGGTGGCACCCACTTTGGGAATCACTGTTCTAGAGGAACTCTGTTCAAGAAAGCAAATTGGAGGTGCAAGGGACCAATCACATATCCACCCTAGTCCAATATAACCATTACTTTTACTCATAAATGATACTCTATCTTCCCTCTTCACGGTTTAGTCTTGGCCATCCTCCATGTTCAGAAAGAGCACTGTTGACTTTGGAGTCAGAAGTATGGAGTTAAAATCCTCCCTTTGTCACTTATAACCTGTGTGACTTTGGATTAGTCATTTTCAACTTTCAATTTCTTCATCTGGAAAATGAAGGCGTTGAAATAGATGTTCTCTAAGGTCCCTTCCACATCTCAATTTACGATCCCTCCTCACGACTTTGCCTCATAGAATCTCTTGTTTCATTTAAGATTTGGCTCAAATGCTATCCAGTACATGAAGCCTTTCCTGATTCTCCAGTTTGTAAAGTTCTTTGTACGCCTAATTGCCTGGTACCTATTTTGTATGGATTATAATTAGATGCTCTTCTCCTCAACAGCAGGGACTATTTTACTTTGGGATTTGCCTACCAAGCATCTAGTAGAGTGTCTCACATATAACACTTTCTTGATGGCTGATGACTGAATGAATTAGAAGTGACTTTAAGTCTCATCCAGTCCAAGCCTACCATTATTAGAGATGATTCATACTGTCCAAATAGTCAGTTTATACTAATTAGCTTTTTACGAAGGTAAAATTTTACAATGAGCTTTTTTCCAAAATTTGGTTTATAAGTTTATAAGTATGATGGTGAATAAACAAAAACATAGCATGCCATATTATTATCAGGAGCTCCAAAAAGTTTGGTGAGATGAAACCTTCAATAATGATATTGGGAATGATTAGAAAATAGACCCAAAACAAATGTTTCTTTGCTCTAATTGCTATTTAACACTAACCTAGAGTCATAGTTTTTAATCTCCTCCAGTCTGCCGTTCAGCATCCAAATAATTTCAGCATTTCTGTTGTAGTCCGATGTCCTACGGCCCTCTTCTTCTGAATGGTTTAGAAATTTCCTTGAAACCGCTGCATAGGAGTAAAGTTAGAAGTGAAGGAAGAGGCTTCTAGTCCTCTGTCTTTTAGTAACAGCCTTATACATTGAGCTGTACGGTCAAGTAATGAGCTCTAAATTGTGTCATTAGGCAGGTAGTTTGGTTTCATTATCACCAATTCCTTCAATGTGGCACTGCTAATCTCTCCAATTAGTCCAGTGGAAACTCTGCCAACTGATTAGATAATTGGACGAATGAAAATGGTAACTCAGTAATGGCTTTAAAATGCAATTCCTTTTACTTGAACACTGACTTTCTCAGAAAAAGGACTCAAGGAAGAAGCTGTCTGATAAAGAATAATTCTCAGGGCATCCGTATGACATATTAAAGATAGTGTCTGAGTGTAAGGTCAGTTGCCAGAGGGGGAAAAGTATTAAAAAATAGAATATTTTCAAAGGTAAGTTACATTATTCTCTGTCTTCAAAAACCTTCACTTAAAGCCTTGACTTTTAGGTATCTAATGGCTCATATACAGAATTTCAAAAATGTGCATTTTTGTGAAATTTCACGTGTTTTATGATAAAGCCATTTTGAGTCCTGGCAAAGGTAAATTTCAAACATCTCAGAGTTTGATAACAACTAGAAGCAACCTGGTGTAGTGGTGAAAGAACTGGACGTAAAGTGGAAGGCCTGGGTTCAGAAATCAAATCTGTTACATAGTAATAAATGGTATAGACAAAGAAATAAATTAAGATAATTTACACAAAGAACATTTCTAACTAGGGGTAAGAATGTTGGAGGGGTAGGTCTGGGGGAATGGCATCAGGAAAAGCTTCATATTCTTGGCAGTATATATAGTATCTGAGCTGAACCTTGAAGAAAGTTAGGAATTTTAAAAGGTGGAGGTGAAGAGTGACTGCATTTCAAGCAAAGGAAACAGCCTGTGCAAAGGTGCAGAGATGGGAGATAAATGCCAATTTCTGAGAACTGCTTTTAATTTCATTTCAGTTTAACTACTTTGACTAGAATATGAATGTGTGAATGAGAGTAATAAGTAATAAATTTTGAAAGGTATGTTGGTGGAATCTGAATGATAGAGGGCTTTGGAGTTCTGTGGAAGGAAGAGACCATTGTGCTAAACCTGATAAGTCTATCTCAAGTGAAGCTCTGGATTAAAAAGTCAGGGACTAAGCCTCAGATATATTTTGCCTATTTACTATCCCCTCCCCCCCAAGCATATCAGTCTCTAGCTCCTTAGAAATAGTGGCTCAAGCTTCAGCTGTCATTTCACGGTTCCAACTTCAATGAGTCCAAATGATTAAATCTACATCAATCATTCTGGGTGACAGAAGTAAAGTTCTTGTAGCAGAATATTGTTACAAGATCAATTTCTCTTGCTTTGAAAATAAATGCCTTGGCATTACCCCAACAATTTTGTAGATGTAGGAGACCATTTACCAGCATAAACATTTTACTCCCATGGCATTTCTTTTTAATTGTATTGGAAGTTTGAAAAAAATATATGTAATCCCAAATTCTCAGATCCTGATTCCCTTGTGATTACACGTAAGAACAACCAGTTTTCCTGGCGAAATTCATGTGCTTCTGACTTCAAGGCTAGAGCAATAAGGTTTATTTTTAAATTGTTTTGAAAGCTGAACATTGACGAATGGCCTTCATGGCTCTCTGGCATCCACTAGCCTTACAATTTTGCCTGCTCTCCTTAAGATACATCTGAATCTTATTTCCACTTTATTGTAACTCAAATGTGCATGCATTGTATGATTTTCCTATTTTACATGTTCTTACTGCTGAGATTAGAGATTATGGTAATCACAGCAGCAAAACAAACTTCAAAAACTGTAATCTTGTTAGAACTCTCTTCTTTAGTCAGAGAAAATTTGGACCAACACGTTCAATAACCCTTAGACTTTTTCTGAAACTAACTTTTTGAGAATCAGCAAGTTATTTTCTTGGAGAAGAACCAGCCAAGGGGCACAGATTACATTTGCTCCCAAGCATAATCCCTTCTGGCATTATTTCTATCTGTCTATGCACAGGGCTAGAGATGATTGAGAGAAAAATAGGATTTAATGGGATTTAGTGACAATCTCAATGAAAAGCCTAAAGTCAAACCAAGAGTTCTGATGGGAATTCTTTCCTGAAAAGGTATTTTAAATTGTGGCTTGATATGAAATATTTATAAGTATGTTTACTATCATATGTGTGCATATATATGTATAAATGTGAAAAAAATATATATATATATGAATATAATGAAGAGAGGGTCATTTCTTTTAAATGAGTATTAATTGAACTTTTATGACCCCCTTGAAATACCATAGGCTAACAAGAGGATGAAGTCAGAATATCCTTAAGCCTTTGAAGTAACTCTTTTATTCCTGAGTATTGACTTTGCCTAATATATTCTGTGAATTTACACTCGATGTACCTAGCAAAGTAGAGTATAATTAAGCACTCCTTAGGCTGACTGTCAAGAATAATTAAGTCACATTGATCTATGAGGCATTCATGAACTATTGGCCTCCCACTGCCTATATCTTTGGCACATTGAGTTGTAATATTATTGCTAATGTTGTAGAGAATAAGTCTTATTTCCTTGTTTACAAAGAAAGGTATGTGTTCTTAGAAAAATTTAGTTTAGAAGCTAAAAAAAAATTCTCTTTGGCAGATGACAAGAAGTTAATTGAGAGAGTCAGTTGGCTCTAACCCAATAAAAGGAGGCAGTACATTAGTATTGACAGAATTCTAGCATGGAACAGTGTGAATAACATAGGCGTGGATATAGGTTCTATTATTACCTCTGATGCAATGTCAGCTGACCTGTAAAATATGTCACATATCATATATATGTATATAATGTCAACTGACAGCTATATGATGATTTATTTAATTTTTCTCAATCTCAGTTTCCTCATCTTTGAAATTAGGGTAATAATACCCTGTAGTATGTAGGACTGAAATATAAGAATTGATTGAAGAATCTGAGGATACTTCATCTGGAGAAGAAAAGGCTTAGTGAGATTGGGAGACGACTGGAGGGATAAGCAATAACTGATGGGGATGTTGCGGATTGGAGGGTCATAATAGTTGTCTTCAAGTATTGAACAGGGCTCTTACTTGCAAGACAGACTTGGCTTGTTCTGTTTGGTCTCAGAGGGCAGTATTAGAGGCAATCAGTGGAAACTGCAAAGAGGTAAATATATATTTGATGATATAAAATGTTTAGCATTAGATGTTACAGAGGGTATTCTTGTGGAGGTACAAATTGGACTTATTGGCCTCTGGAGTTCCTTCTAGCTCTCAGCTTCAATGGTATGTGATTCTATTGATTATTAATATTTCATAAAAGTAGAGAGAAAAGAGATACCCATTAGAATTCAGTGAAAGATACAGATAACCAATTATTATCCAAAAAAAGTCATGAAGTTCCAACTCCGTCACTACTGGAAAAGAATTAAGCTTTTTTATTATTGGAAAAATAAGAGATTTTAAGTATAAAATAGGGAAGGAAAACAGTAATAAATTAAGTAGTGCTTAATAGTACGTCAAGGGTTTTTCTCAAGTCTCTTTAGGTAAAAGGACTCTCTTCCTCCTCAGATATTCTTAGAGCACTTTGCTTAGTCCCTATTATTTTTAACTTGGTATATATTATATTTCAACTTCCCCTTCCCACCAAATTAAAAGAAAATATTACAATTATCTTGACAAGAACTGCCATTTTTATCTTTGTACTTAGCATAATACATTCAATAGAAGAGGTACTTAATACCTATTCATTGAAATGAATTATCATTCAAACCTTGTGAAGTAAATAGTGCAAGATTTTCATAGATAAAAATTGTAAAATATTACATTATTTTGCAGTCAAGGAGCCTAAGCATTAAAGAAGTTAGGTGACTTGTCCAAAGATTCACAAAAAGCAAATAGGAAAGCCAGAACTCAGTTTCCTCATCCACAACTGGGAGATGTGCCATAGTAATATAATGGAAATGATGCTGGATTTTCAGTCAAAATCTATGTGAGTTCAACTGATCCCTTTGTCATTTATAAGTGGTGTAACTAAGTAAGTCACTGCACTTTCTCAGACTCCTGATTCTTCATCAGTAAACAGAAGAGATTGTATTAGATGCCCCGGAAGATCTCTTCCACCTCTAAATTAATGATCCTCTCATTCTACATTACTTCTAACCCTCCTTCAAACTCTATATCTATGATTCTATGACTTGAACTGAAATCAAAACAACTCTGAGGTATCACCTCACACCTAGCAGATTGACTAAAATGAAAGAAGGGGAGAGTAATGAATGCTGGAGGGGATGTGGCAAAATTGGGACATTAATGCATTGCTGGTGGAGTTGTGAACTGATCCAACCATTCTGGCTGGCAATTTGGAACTATGCTCAAAGGGCTATAAAAGAATGCCTGCCCTTTGATCCAGCCATACCATTGTTGGGTTTGTACCCGAAAGAGATCATAATAAATAAACAGACTTGTATGAAAATATTTATAGCTGCACTTTTTGTGGTGGCAAAGAACTGGAAAAGGAGCGTATGTCCTTCAATTGGAGAATGGCTGAACAAATTGTGGTATATGTTGGTGATGGAATACTATTGCGCTCAAAGGAATAATAAATTGGATGAATTCCATGTGAACTGGAGAGACCTCCAGGAACTGATGCAGAGCGAAAGGAGCAGAGCCAGAAGAACATTGTACACAGAGACTGATATACTGTGGTAAAATTGAATGCAATGGACTTCTGTACCAGCAGAAAGCAATGACACAGGACAATTCTGAGGGATTTATGGTAAAGAATGCTACCCACATTCAGAGGAAGGACTGCAGGAGAGGAAACATATAAGAAAAACAACAGCTAGAACACATAGATTGAGGTGGACATGATTGAGGATATAGACTCAAAACTACCACACCAATGCAACTCTCAACAATTTGGAAATAGGTCTTGATCAATGACACATGTTAAAACCAGTGGAAATGTGCATCGGCCATGGGTGGGGGGAGCGAGGGGGGCGAAGGGGAAAGTAGGAACATGAATCATGTAACCATGTTAAAAATGAATATTAATAAATGTTTAAAAATAAAAAATAAAAATAAATCTTCTTTTTATTTTATTTCATATTTTAGAAAAAAATTTTCCATGGTTACATGATTCATGTTCTTACTCTCCCCTCCACCCTCCCAACTCCCCTTCCCACGCCCCCCAGCCAAGGCACATTTCCACTGGTTTCTTCATGTGTCATCTATCAAGACCTATTTCCATAGTATTGATAATTGCACTAGGGTGGTCATTTAGAGTCTACATCCCAAATCATGGCCGCATCAATCCATGTGTTCAAGCAGTTGTTTTTCTTCTGTGTTTCTACTCCTGCAGTTCTTCCTCTGAATGTGGGTAGCATCTTTACCATAAATCCCTTAGAATTGTCCTGGGTCATTGCATTGCTGCTAGTACAGAAGTCCATTACATTCTATTTTACCACAGTGTATTGGTCTCTGTGTACAGTGTTCTTCTGGCTCTGCTCCTTTCGCTCTGCATCAGTTCCTGGAGGTCTTTCCAGTTCACATGGAATTCCTCCAGTTTATCATTCCTTTGAGCACAATAGTATTCCATCACCAACATATACCACATGAGAAAGTGTTCCAGATCTCTAATAATTAGAGAAATGCAAATCAAAACAACTCTGAGGTATCACCTACACCTAGCAGATTGGCTAAAATGATAGCAGGGGAGAGTAATGAATGTTGGAGGGGATGTGGCAAAATTGGGACATTAATGCATTGCTGGTGGAGTTGTGAATTGATCCAACCTTTCTGCATGGCAATTTGTAACTATGCCCAAAAAGATCTAAAAGATTGCCTACCCTTTGATCCAGTCATACTGTTGCTGGGTTTGTACCCCAAAGAGATCATAGGGAAAGACATGTACAAAAATATTTATAGCCGCACTCTTTGTGGTGGCAAAAACCTGGAAAATGAGAGTATGCCCTTCAATTGGGGAATGGTTGAACAAATGGCTGAACTGAAATCTTCTAACTCCTCATCTCGTGCGCCTTCTATTGTACTAGACAATCTCTCAAAATTCCTTTTTATGAGAGTGGATTATAGTAGAAGGGGAATGACCAACATTATGCTGTTATCTTCTAACAGTTTTTAGATGAAAAAATACACAGAAAACTTTTTTAGAAATAAATATAAAAATAAAGCACTGATTAGAACAGAAATTACTTATAAGATTCCATTCCATTCTATTCATTGAGAATATATATATATATATATATATATATATGAAATGACCTGCAAACCAAGGATGACAAGGATGACTTCTCCCAAATATGTTCTGCAACTAATGAATAGAGAGAGGAGACAAATGAAAAAGTCAGTCATGCCGCTCTTATTCTATGGCTGATTGAGGTTGCCAAATGCTTTTTCCACTTTAATCTGTACCTATAAATGGCCTGTGGCAGGATAATATTAATCTATAGTAACTCTCTGTCAACAATATGAAACTCCTCTTGATAGACAAGCTGCTGCTTGATGCAGAACATTATGAGTAATGCAGATAAGTATTATTATCGCGCATCCTAAGCAGAAGTGTTCGAAAGGGATGACTTGTCTCTTGGCTCTTTCCAGTTCCATTTCCCTTCCGTATTAATCTTCTACTGGCTCCTCTACTGTACATTGAACCCTTGTCCTATTTACTGATCTAACTTGGTATTCAGAAACCTCTACTACATTATGACCAGTTCCTAGCCTCTTATCTGGTTAAAGAACCTGGACTACATAGTAGAGGCTTCCATGTTTCAGAGTCTCTGCCTGTCTACTAAAATAATAATTCTAGATGATCCCTGGTCATCATCAAATAGTTGGCCCCTGGTGGAATTACTTTGGCTGTAGTTTATGGGATGACCTATGTTGCTAAGATGTATAGTGGCAAACCCTATAGAAGAATATAAAATCATGTCTTTTGGTTGTTTAAATTTGTGGTCTTCTTAGTCAATTTGCCCATCTGTGTCTCTGTATCTACCTCTAAAAATGAAGAGAGAGTGGATCCCCACTAAGGCCATCTCCAGCTTTAAATCTATGGCCCTATGTTTTATTAATTTATCCATATGGAAGAGATATTGCTAAAATACAAATAAGATAATACAAAAAGGGACCGCGAATTAAACTTTTTTACTTGTGTAAACAGCTACCCAAATAGAGAGCTATGGTCAAGTTTTCCTTAAGCTTCCACAAATAAAAACCAACTTATCTTCTGGTACTGCATCATATCTTACCTAAGGCTGGCAGTCTGTATATTTGTATGTCAACATATGTAAATATATGCTAATTGAAATGGGATGTTTGGCAGGCTGGAGGAATCCCCATTTAGCAGCTGCTGGGCAAGCTATCCCCAAAGAATACAAATTAGAATAAAATTGTACCGAAGCCTGATTAATTTTTTGTGGTCTGGATGTAGCTGTCTGCTCATTTATCAAATTACTTGCAATGAAGCCCTTTCATTCCCTTCTCCTCGTTTGTAGAAAGATCATACACAAACTTTGTCCTGTTCATCCTTTTTATTCTAGCACTCAGTCATGTGTGGGCCTGGAGCAAATGTGAGAAATTCCTTTAAGCTGAAATGGTTCATGTTTAGAATTAAATGGAGGTCATACAATTTCTAACTAAGACCATGTTCCACAACCTAGAGTAGACTTTGTAGAAAGATTTTCTTCAGAGTAGCAAATGTTGAACATATTTGTATTTCTGCAAAGAAAGATTTGGGAAAACCAGCACTAGATCTACCCCAAGTATCAGGACATTGAAGTCTAAGACTTATCCTAAGCTCTAAATGATGAACTTAGATCTTTACTTACCTAGCCAGGGACCATCACGGTCACTTCCCTGCACATTTCCGAGACTCTCCGATGAATTCATCCTTTCCTTCTCCCCAACCCTTCTGACTTTTGCTTTCGAATGTTTTGTCTTTCTCTGAACAATGGTAGCTTCTTCAGGACAGGAACTGTTTTACTCATTTGTATTTGCATCTGCAGTACTTTGCATAATGTCTGGTATATACTAAGCCCTTAAAAGGTATCTTAATTTTGATACAAGTATATCTGCTTCATTTCCAGTAGAAATGTAGAGAAAATCAATATACAATATCTCCAAGTATAATGTTTATAAAGTTTATTAATAATAACTAAAGTAAGAAATCTATCTAACCCAGCCCAGTCATGAGAGAAAAAGAGAAAGAGCTAGAGGTGGAGCCTCAGAACTTATTACCAATATGTGAAGATGCAAATGTGGACAAAGGAAAAAGGATGCTGGAAGAAAAAGGGAATTCTGTGGAATGTAGTCCAAAGGTTCAAGTATTTCTAACTATATAGAAACCAATTATGAGATGACTTGTTGTTCAAATATTTCAATGGTGTCCAACTCTTTTGATCCCATTTGATATTTTTATTTTTGACAAAGATACTGGAAAGATATCTTCCTTCTTTAGCTTTTTTTTTTACAGATGAGGAAACTGAGGCAAACATGGTTAAGTGATTTGCCCAGGGTCAGACAACTAGTAAGTGTTTGAGGCTGGATATGAACTCTGGTCTTACTGACTCCAAGTCTTGCACTCTATTAACTGTACTACCTAGCTGTGCAGACTTGCCATTCTACAGATTCAAATGTTCTATCCCCAAAATAGGACCTACCTTGAGAGAAAAAAAAGCTGGATTCTGACATAGTTTATAAATAGGATGAATTATTTGAAGTTCTCAGTGCTCCAGGCAGCTCTCAAAGCCTATAAGTTTCTCACCAGATCTACTTTGGTAGAGGGATTTCTATGATAGGGGTCTTCACATAAATGAAATCAAAGATCCAGAAAGAGAAAGAAAAGGAATGGTTGATAATCTTTCCTGTTCTTACCTCAGAGGATTTCTATAATGCTCAAATGAGATGATGTTGACAAAGGCCTTGCAAACCTAATAAACCTGTTCCAGTTATTTCATATGTTCATTCATATCTTAAATTACCTCCGTAATTATCAGAGTTCTCTGATTTGCATTAAGAATAGATATAGATATGAAGTCAAAATTCAAGAAAGATCTTTGTTCCTTACATATTCCTTGTCTACACAATGTTCCAGAATACATTCTGTAGGGAACATTTCATCTGATTTTTTTTTTTTGGTTTGTTACTACATTTGTTAGGCATCTAAATTTTGATTTTTTTAACAGACAGACTATGGTTCTAGTCATTTTGAATGTTTAACCTTTGCTAGGTTCCAATCTTCAGAGATTCATACATTTTGCTAAGAAGTTGTTTAGTTTCTCCATTCCTATGTGCCAGATGAATTTAGAATATTGTTATTCATTTTCATGTTCATCAAGGAGATTGGTAATATTTAGACTCAAAAGGCATATATATCATGATATGAAGAAAATTCCTTTCTTCATCAGAATATATGGAAACGTTCCCTGTTACAATATATACAATTCATCGAAGTCAGCAGTGATAACACTATTATGTTTGTTAGGGAGCCAAATAACTTTTCCCTTTAATCTAGAGATGTTATCTTTTTTGTTGTTGTTTGTTTGGGGGCCCCTGATTTATTGTTATTGGGAATATAATGTAAGCAAGTTCCCTCTGATAATGCAGAATAGCATCTAATTTGCAATTTTCAATCTTGGAGAGTTTCTCAGGGTTTGCCCAGGGCTATAGACAAATTCTATAACAGAGGCAGTACTTGAACCCTCGTTCTTGATTTTGGGGTTAATTCTTTATCATACTACTGCTACTAAGTGTATAGTACTTAAACACTATAATTAGAAATAGTTCCACTGTTATCTACATAACAAATAGTGATGAATGATAAAAAAATCATTTTTATGAGAGGACTATATCATAGTATGATTTTTTCCCTCAAACAGCCATTTTCTTGCTCATCTTCATATTTATAGAGCTCAATGAAAATAATGGGAAAGGAAGGAAACAATAAATGTTTGTCGAATGGAACTGATTTAAACTGAGTTGAATAGGTAGTAAAGCATTCAGAGAAGTGCAGCCCTCATCATAGAATGGAATTGAAAACCATTTATTAGACAATAAGGGAAGTAGAAACCATGCTATTTGAGGATCAACTGATGGAACTAAGAATATTAAGTTAGAAGAAGATATTTGCCAATGAAGAGTGGGAGAGTGTTAGGTTTAGATGACATGCTAGCAAATATTTGGAGAGCTGTCATATGGAAGACAGGATATATTTGTTTTTCTTGAGCCTGAAGGAAAGTACTAAGGGAAATGGTTGCTAGTTTCAGAGACAAATTTAGGATTGATTTTAGGGGGAAAAAACCTTCCACCAAATAGAGATATCCAAAAATGGAAATGGAGTGTCTTGAGGGTACATTCATTCCATAGGTCATTTTCCAGAATTATGGAGATCAGTATTTTGGTCAAGTATTTGGGGTTGACAAAAGGGGAAAAGCTGTGCTGATTTTAAGTACTCCAACTGTGAGAAAAGAAAGCTAGAGCCCTTATTTATAACCAGATTTCATGAAATAAACGGAAAAACAAAACATGGCAGATGAAGAAGCCATTCAAAGTGTTCCTCTGGGCATTCTCCTCTCCTATCCAAGTGTAAACTGAAGCTGGTTATCCTACTAGGACCTCATCAATGGTGAATGTGTCTCTTCCCCTGATTCTCCTTTGGGTTTGGCATTCAATTTCCTGATGCAAGGACCAGAGGTAATGAGCCATTTGGCAGGATTTACAGGGACAAAACGAAGACAGTGATTTCTCCTTCAAGAGGCAATGGAAATGTCACCTGCAGTGGTCATATATTTAGAGACAAGGAGGTCATGCACTTGGGCATGTGAGTGGTGTGATTGAAATAAAAAGAATTCCCTTTTATTGAATCTTATCCTGCCTGGGGGATATCACAGCCAGAGCCAAAGAAGGTGTCACTTTTCTGAGGCTCTTGAATCAGATTCAACTGGAAGCTGTCAATATGTGGAGCATTACTTCAGCTTGATGTTTTCCTGGATTTAACCAGAGCACGATTTTTCTCTGATCAGCATGTGTCCCACAGCCCTGCATATATATATATATATATTTTTTGATGAAGTGGAATGACAACAAACATATAGAAGTCAATAATCAAGAGCTTATTAGTACTTTAAATCCCCATCCCATTCTCCCACTGCTATTCTAGGATTAGAGGTAATTAGTGATTGCATTCATAGTTATCATTATCTTCTTCTCTTAAGTTATTAGAACTTGATAGCAGTCTACCACTATTATTATTATTTATTTTATTTATATATTACATATATAAATAATATAGTATAATACTAGAAATATATATTCATTATATATTTATTATTAATGTATTTATACCCAGATTTCATTAAATAAAAGGAAAAACAAAAAATGGCAAATGAAGAAGCCTTTCAAAGTGTTCCTCTGGGCACTCTTCTCTCCTATCCAAGTGTAAGCTGAAGCTGGTTAGCCTACTTTACCTATTTAGTCTTTTATTTCTAACCAACGGGTCATTGTAATGGTCTCCTTCCAGCTCTCCCCAGCTGCATTCCCTCTGACCTCCTCGCTGTCCTTACTGCTACAAGAGTAATCTTCAGTGCATACAGTTGTGCTCATGCTAGTTCTTTGCTCAGTCAGTCAATTAACAATCATTTATTATTTGACAGGCACTGTGCTAGGTCCTGGTAGCCTTTGGCTTAAAGGAGTTCAAAATCTAAAGGGAGGAGACAACACTCAAGTAGCTTTGCCCAAACAAATATAAACCAAGGAAATGGCATGTAACTAACTGCAGAGGGAAGACTAAACAGAGGAGCTATGTGCAAGGGGGAACAGTGAAGAGGCCCTTATATAGAAGGCAGAATTTAAGTTGTCTTAAAAGGAGCTGGGGAGTCAGGAAGCAGAGATGAAGAAGGAGAGTATTATAGACACTGGGACAGTCAGTGATGAGGAATAAATCACACACAAAATAAACACAGATGAACAGCAATAAAGCCAGTATTGCTAAATTAAAGATTAAAGATTATAATTTAATAATAAATATTAATAAAAATTATAATTGTAAGAAGACTGGAAACATTATAGGGGTTCAGGTTGAAAATGACTATAAATGCATTATATATTTGGTTCTGGAGGTATAGGAGGTAATAAGGTTGAGAATGCATTGACTATTTCACTCACTTAAGTTATAATTATATTTCTTAGGTAAGACTTTTTGACTGAATCAATTAATTAAAACTAAGTATGAATAGTTCTTGTATGCATCCTTGAATCAATCAAAATTATTTTGTGGGAGATTTGGCCATGTCCTAAGGAATTTACTAAAAAAGGAAGGTGCTATCTCAGAACTAGAGAGAAATTGATTATCTTCTTCTGTATATTTTCTCTGTTCCAGGTTTATGTGACATGTATATTTCTTAGTTCTGTCTTTCTGACCACTGTCTCTCATTTTCCTTTCCTTGTTTTTCATCTATATCAATCCTGTTAACTCCAGGTCTCCTCTAAGATTCCATCCACCCTGAGTTTTTTCTCTTTTTACCTTATATTATCTTGCTTATCGGTCTTAGAAGTTCCAAGTTTTTTGAGGATTGTCTCTCTATGTGATTCCCAGCTTTATATATATCCAACTTTAATCTCTTTTCTGAACTATGGCCACATGCCACCAACCAACCTTTGATGTCATAGGCATCTCAAATGAAACACATTTAACTCAGAACTCATTATCTTGTCCCCCAAGTCCTCTTCTTTAATAGTCTTTCCTTATTACTGTGTAGGGTAGCTCAGGTCTTCCTGACTCCAAATCCAGTGCTCTATCCACTGAACCATCTAGGTAGACCACTTAAAGTTTGTTGAGTGTTAACTTGTCCTATCTCCATACCTTGGCGTCCCTCAGGTCTAGCATCTTCTGCACCAGCACTTAGACCTCTTAGATTCTCTGCCTTCTTTCAAGACACATATCAAACCTCACCTTCTGGAAGGGACTTCTCCAGGTCTCTTCAGATGCTAGTACCTTTCCCTCTCAGATTATGATCTGTGAACTTTTTCCATGTATCTAGTTACTTGTATGTTTTCTCTCCCATTAGAATCTAAACTCTTGGAAGAGAGAGAGAAAAAGAGAGAAAGAGAGATAGATAGATAGATAGATAGATAGATAGATAGATAGATAGATAGATAGATAGATAGATAGATAGAAAGAACGAGCATTTTCCCCCTTTCTTTGTATTACCCATCATTTATCATGGTACCTGATACACAGTAGGCACTTAATAAATCCTTGTGGATTGTTTAACTGACTATCATCTTAGGCCATCAGTCAATGAATAATCACAAAACAACTTCAGTTACTGGGAAGAACTCATTATGTTCTCTCAGCAAAATTCATGCACTTTAGAGAGGGACCAATTGCAGATATCCAGCTCTGTAAGAGGTATTCCCCATCAAACAAAAGTCCATAAACACATAATCTCCTCAAGTACCTAGAGTAGAGGGATTATGGCAAATCAATTAGTTTCTCCTTATCTACCCTCCTATACAAGCAAGATACACTATTTGTCCTAATGCACATTTCATCTTATGGGTATAACTGAAATGCAATAGAATGGAATCTATCATTAAAATTCAGTTCTCAAATGTTATCATTTACTCTAAAGAAACAGGGTAGTTAGAGGTATTGTGTATGTAAGCATGCTATGTTAAAAAAATCATGATATTCCATCATGTAATCAAAAGATCTACATTATTAAATTTCTTTGTAAACTTGGGCAAGTCCTTTCCCTGTAATGGGCTCAGCTTTTCTCTTCTGCAAAAAAGAGAATATTGAACTAGGTGATCTCCAAGGTCAATTTTATGACCTCAGGCAATTCAGTTCTCTTATCTTGGCCACAGGTTCTTCAGAGAGGAGAAGTAAAATGTAGAGGCTGAAGCAGATGAACATTAAGTTCCCTGCTTTGGTTAATTATTTCCCTTCCTAGGTCTCATTATCCTTTCCTATAAAATGAGGAGATTGGATTGATTTTAGTGTGTATTTGAACTTGCATGAATCATGCTCATCTATGGGCCTTGGTTTCCTCATCTGTAAATCAGAGAGTTGGGTTAAAATGGACTCTAGGTTCCTTCTCACTCTAGATTTATGATACTATGACTAGAAAACTTAAAAATAATTTTTACTTTCTCTCTGAGAATTGATATTGAGTATTGATTCCAAGGAAGAATAGTAATAAGAGCTAGGAGAATGGAGTTAAGTGACTTGCCCATGATCACATAGTTAGGGACTACATGAGGCCAGATTTAGACTCAGGATCTCCAATTTCCAAGCCTGACACTCTATCCACTGAGCCACCTAGCTGTCCCTAGAAAACTTTTAAAATCCCTCTAAATGCTACAAGCCCTCACTTGTCAGCGCTCCTTTCCTCCTCCCCCAACCACAGCTTGTGGAATCTTGCAAGCTAGATAGCTTCCTTTTACTCTGTATATATCTTGGGCATACTTGTCACTTTGTGTATGGGCTCCCCTTTTTGAATGTGAGGGCAGGCAATACCTATGAAATTCACAGATGACACAAACCTGGGCAGAGATCATTTAAAAACGTTCAGGATCCAGGAAGATCTTGAAAGGTTAGAAAGTTGGACCAAATTCTATCAAATGAAATTTAATAAGAATAGTTATATGGTCTTACACTTGGATTCAAACCATCAACCTCACAAGAACAAGATTGGGGAGTCATGAACAGAAAATGTTTCTTTAAAAAAAAGATTGGCAGATTTTAATGGACCACAAGGTCAATATGAATTATAGCTAATATAATTATAGGTAACAGGGGTCAACTAGGTGGCTCAGTGGATTGAGAGTCAGGCCCAGAGATGGGAGGTCTTGCTTTTCATGGTCCCAGAGGGCCACATTGGAAGCAGTGGACAAGTGGTAAATCTGAGCTTTTAGTAAGGAAACACTTCATAATAATTAGAACCATCCAAAAGCTGAATAAGCTTCCTCAGGAAGTAGAGGATTCCCCCTTGCTGAGGCTTTCAAGGAGATGCTGTATATCTCCTTTTTGGGATGTTGTGGAAGGAATTCTTGGTCAAATTGAATTTGGTGCAGATGTCCCTTATGCAATCAAACACCTTGGAATTTCTACCATATGGTGATTCTGACTTGGCTACCATGAACACGGGAGTCATTCTCCTCCTCTCTATTCTGTTCTTTGCATATGGCAAATTCTTTTTTTTTTATTTTAAATTTTTAAAATTTCATTTAATTGATTAATTAAGAGAACTTTTCCATGGTAACATGATTTATGTTCTTTCCCATCCCTCCTCCCAAACCCCTGCCCGTAGCCAACACTCAATTCCTCTGGGTTTTACATGTGTCATTGATCAAGACCTATTTCATATATGGCAAATTCTTGAGAAGAGTCTATGTTCCTTTTATTTTAGGAGGTGTCAGGGCTATTCTGAAGCTTTTTTTAATTTGGCCACTAGTCCTATGGGGATGATGTGACTCAGGCACCCTAAGGTGTGAGAAATTCCAACATGCTTAGTTAGACAACTTCAAGGTAAAACATTTCTTGAATTCTTTCTGCACCCTTTCCAGGAAGAACCAACGGAGACCGAATTCCATACACTGAAGTCCAGTTCCTATTCCCCTGAATATTTATATACATAGCAGAGTTGGAAGGTAAAAATTGGGCTGGAAGTTATGGAAGCTTTCAGTGGACTATCTTGAAGCTCTAAAATTTTTATTTTATTCACCAAGTCCACTATGTCACTTGAGGCTAAGTTCAGTTGTTTCTATGGTGCTGTGGGTTTTAAATGACTATTCTCTGCCTGAAAATTCTCTGCCCTGGAGTAAAGCTCCAATTGCAATGGTTGAGTTATACTGCCATTAAAAGGTAAATGGAGTTGTAGATAGTTAGCACAGGCACATCCCTTAGGGAATTTAAGGAAGTAGAAAATAACAATGCAGCTAGGATATCATTCATCAGCCTATATATAATGATGAACAAAGATTGGAAAAAAAACATGCAGACAATGTGGTTGAGACTCAAAAGAAGGGTTACAGAGTCAGGGTGTTCTGAGCAGGCAGAGGACTCTTCTTTCTTTCTCTTCACATTCCTCCCAGGTGGGAGGTTAAAAGAAGAAAAAGAAAGGTCACCTTCTAGAAGCTGATTTCAATTATTCCTCTAGCTTAGTCTGTGAAATACAATTGGTGCTGGTTCCAGGCAGCTTTACACATGCTCGAAATCTAAATTTTACATAACTGTGAAAATAAATTAGAACCTTCTCACAGTGATATTCTCTGAACTATAAATCTCCTAAGCAGTTACAAGTTCCATCTAAACAACTCGGCATTAAAATTTGCTCAAGAGGAGCTGCATTATAGCAGGTGTAAGCATTGATCACAGTTAACATAAACAAAGAAGAGGAAAGTGGAGACAGAGAGACAAAGAGAAGACCAGAGATGGAGAGAAGTTCAGAGAGAGAGACACACACACAGAGAAGTACAGAGACAGAGAGATGCATGGGGAAGGGAAAAGAAGAAATGGAATCATTAGAAGCAGAGTGAGGGAGCTTAAGAGAGCTGGAGTACATGATGAACATAGGACCATGGGAAACATTTATAGCAAGAATTTAATGAAAAAATGCTCCTATAAAGTACTTACTTGTAAATGATTGCAGTTATTCTTTCTGTTCACAGTTTTCATCTGTTGACTTTGGTGTGTGATTTCTTTTTGTATGTCAACATTATGATGACAGGACTGAGGTTGCCAGATGGGAGAGGCTGTTATCCTTTGGTTTCATAAGAAGGTGGCAGGACTATGTTTTTGGAGGGTAGGTTTTATAGTAGTCCAAATAATGAAAATTTTATCGTAGAGGGGTAGCATTGGGAATAGAAAGAAGGGGAACCTATATGAGATCTAGCAGAGGTGGACTTGGTGTCTGTGGATTTTAAAATTAATATCCAATATTCCAAGTATTGTATTTAAAAAGTTTACTAATAATAATTAACATAAGAGATCTAGCTATTTCAAACTGCTCACGAGAGCAGAAGAGGAAGAGGGAGGGGTTACAGCAAACTATATACAACTGTGAGGATGCAAACATGGACAAAGGGAAAAGCATTCTGGGTAATAAAGAAAGTTTGGGTACATGGCCTTTTAAAAAAAGGACCAGGTACCTATTTTTTTCTCAATATAAAAATGAATATTACAATGAAAGACTGACCTTTCTTGCACTTTCCTCCTTTTATTAAAATGATTATTTTTACAGTCTGTTAAAAATAAATACAAGAAATAGCTTCTGGTATAGTATTTAGAAAATGGGTTTCAGAGTATGGACGACATGGGTTTAAATTCCACTCCTGATACATTTGTCAAGTCACCTAACTATTTAGTGCCCACACAGCACTCTAAGAATATAAGGCACTGATTTGCATTGATAGAAGGAGTTTCCCCAGTGGGACTTCTCTCTCCTAACAAAATAACAGATTTGATTAAAAAAATACACAACCATTTCTCCTAATGGAAGTCCTGCCAATTCTACCTTCACAACATGCCTTACAAATCCCAAGCCAGAGACCCTCACAATCCAAATTACTGTTTCCTCATCTGTAAAATGGGGTTAATAACAACTGTGGTATCTGCCTCACAGAGTTGTTTATAAGGCTTGAATGAAATAAAGATGGGAGTAGCAGCTTCTTTGCATCAGCCATGTAGCTAGAACAGGCTGCGTCCTTAAAACTACCAGACTGGGATAGTCTCTCTGGTTCCAGCTGTATCCAGATTGTGAAGGTCCTGTTTACTCTAAGATGCACCCCATGAACTGAGCTGGGTCTCATCTCTAGTCTAAGGCTGAGAGCCCCAAAAAACAGGCTTTCAATTGCTTTCTCTTTTGTTTTGTTTGTCTTTTTCCAGCTCGAGGCACCAATGATGGAATCCTCCCCAAACCTGAATTAGAGATAGGATTTGTCCAGGCAGTATCAAAAATCAAGACTGGAACAGAGATTCACTGATTTCTTTTCCACTGTGGTGTTATTCTAAGCACTGAAACTACAAAGATGAAAATGAAAGCCTTCACCCTGAAGGTTTCTTTACATTCTATTAGAGGAAACCAATGATGCAAATAAATAGATACAAATCACATATAAAGTAAATACAAAATATGTGTGTGTGTGTGTGTGTGTGTGTGTGAATGCATGTGTGTGTAAGTGTAGGTACTGGAGGAATCAAGAAAGGTCTTTTGTATAAGAATGCTTCAAAAAAAGGCAAAAATCTACATGGAGTGTATTTTAGGCATATAGAACCACAAATGAAAAGATGAACCAGGTGATACAGTCATACTGATGAGGGAAAACGCTTGACTGCATGGTCATTCATGTGTAATGTCTTGAAAGGTAGACTCGATTGTGAAGGAAGGGCTTAAAGTGCTAAGCAAAGGATTTTGTATTTTGCATAGTGCCTCCTACTTATTTATGTGTCTTCTAAGTGGTTGTTGATTGATTGTTAATTGTTTTTCTAAATCTAGAGGCCAAAGGGAACCACTGGAATTTCTTACATGGGGAATAACCCACAGCTCTAGGAATGCTGTTCTAAAAGCTACGGCGTATAGATTGGAGAGGGGAGAGACTGTAGACTAATTTAGAGTCTATTGCAATAGTCTAGGTGAGGGTAAGTGGACAAAAGGGAATGAAGATGAGAGTTGTTAGAGAAAAAATAGAATCAATTAGACTTGGTAACTGATTGGATTTGTAGGGCAAAGGAGAGTGAAGAGCTGAATGAATGGGAAAAAAAAAAAAACATTTAGGAAGGACTTACTACATGCCAAGCACTGTAGTTCGAAATGCTTGGGATACAAATTCAAAACAGCAATATTTCTTGTCTTTGAAGATCTTTTATATTCTAATAAAAAGAGGCAATTTAGATGGATGAACAAACTGTGCTACATGATGGTGATGGAATACTATTGTGCTCAAAGGAATAACGAACTGGAGGAATTCCATGTGAACTGGAATAACTTCCAGGAATTGATGTAGAGTGAAAGGAGCAGAACCAGAAGAACATTCTACACAGAGACAATTCTGAGGGATTTATGGAAAAGAACACTACCCACATTCAGAGGAAGAACTACAGGAGTGGAAACACAGAAGAAAAACAACTACTTGAACACATGGGTTGATGGGTTGGGGATGTAGACTCGAAACGAACACACCAATGCAACTATCAATAATTTAGAAATAGGTCTTGATTGATGAAACACGTAAATACCAATGGAAATGCATGTTGGCTAAGGGGGGATTTGGTGGGGAGAGGAGAGGAGAGTAAGAACATGAACCATGTAACCATGGAAAAATTTTCTAAACAAATAAATAAATTAAAAAAAGAGACAATTTAGATGGAAGGGTGGTAGTCATGTAGGAAGGGTGACATCCCAAGGATGATGATTGGAATCACAGGACAATTGATTAAAGTGCCCAGTGAGAAGCAAAGATAGTGATGATTTGGTTACTTTCTCAGAGCAAGAGGTGGAAAGTGGGCAATATTGTAAGGGTACATATCCAGTGTCTTGGCAAGAAGACTCCATAGTTGGTTGGCTGGCTATATGTAGTGAAATATCACCAGTTAACATGATCCTAGGACAAGAGATGGAGCTCCAGTTGGAGGGGATGCCTTGAGTGGCATGGTAAGAAGATGGAATGGTCAGGAGCATGTAGATGCACTTTGTGCCTACATGTGATTCTCATAAGTAATATGCTATGAATACAATTATACTATATGCTACTGCACAAAATGGACCTTCACATGGCCCATACATTTCATTTACTTGGTATAAAACCATATTTTGTCTAATTTGAATGAATGTTGTATATTTTGGTCCTATAGACTCTTTTTGTAAACTCTTACCTTCCATCTTAGAATTAATACTGTGTATTGGTTCTAAGGGAGAAAAGGAGTAATATGGCTTAAGTGACTTGTCCACAGTCACAGAGCTAGGAAGTGTTCATCCAGATTTGAACCCAGGAACCCCTGTCTCTAAACTTAGCTTTCAATCCACTGAGCTATCTAGCTGCTCCTAATCCTATAGACTTTATAACTGTTTTTTTTAACCCTTGTACTTCGGTGTATTGTCTCATAGGTGGAAGAGTGGTAAGGGTGGGCAATGGGGGTCAAGCGACTTGCCCAGGGTCACACAGCTGGGAAGTGGCTGAGGCCGGGTTTGAACCTAGGACCTCCTGTCTCTAGGCCTGACTCTCACTCCACTGAGCTACCCAGCTGCCCTCTTTATAACTGTTATAACTGTGTGCATATGAACATATGTGGAATATACAAGATGTATAATTTACAGGGATTGCAAATCCTTAACTGAAGAGGGGAAAAATATAGAGAGCCTTCTCATTAATAGAATTTTTACAGTCATGAAATGGATGTAGGTAGAAGCCTAGAAGAAATCCTGGGAAGAGATGTTCATAAGCACAAAAAATTTATAATCCAGGACTGCTAGGAAAAAGAAGCCACAAGGTCTCTTAGAAGAGCCATCAGCATCTTTCACATTTTGATAATGAGAAAGTCAGTGGCTTTGTCAGAGGCAGTTGGCAATTGGGCAGTCACTACTCAAGAATATCTGTGCTAAATTGAGTGCTCTTGAAGTTGCAACCCTATCACAGTGATAAATATAATGTGGAACTAGGAACTAAAAGATATGATAGAAAATGGGCCTTCTTGGGAAGAACTGCCCTGGAAGAAGCCAGAGAAAACATAGATGCAGGTGTTGCCTCAATTAGGTTACCTAACTCCACTCATGCTACCGAGATTGCCCCTATTACTGAGAAATTTTTATTTTGGGTTGGGAACTGATTCTATGATGAAGTGAGAACATTATTCTTTTGCCACCAAAGCTAAGATGTGAATCCTTTTTGCTGTTCTTTACATGTTTCATAATTATTCTTCTTTGTTCAAATATTTATTGGAAGATTGCTATTTGAAGGGGCGAGGGAAGACTATCCCTCGAATAGAGCTAGAAGTGAGCCAAATTTGGATATTTTTAGAGTTTCTTTGAGTAGAGTGATGAGCCAAAATATATTAGAGGGAAATCTTTAAGTTGAACTAATTTATCTGTAAGTGAAGAAGTGTCTGGCACTCTCAGTTGACACATTAACTATAGATACTGTCTAAAGACAGCTCCTGACATTCAGCTGAAATGTTAGAAGAGAAAATTTGGCCGCCCTTGTATAATAAGTGGAGATTGCATTTTTAAGTAATTCTATCAGAATAGTAGGTTTTCTATTTGCTTTTGAATATGTTTCATACATCATCCTGTGGGTAACCACTGGTTCTTGGAATATTTTAAGTTGCTTTGCTTAAATACACTCCTTAAATTCATGTACTGTGACTAATCCAAACACAGCACCTATCAAATCCTTTTCATTAAGAAAAGATTAGGTGGAGAATCAGAAATTTTCCCCTGACACTTTGATGCGCAATTTATGCCTTAATTAAAAGTAAACAGTCTTGCTTTGGGGGAGCATGTTAACTGGGAGAAGGGAGGGAGAATATGCTAATGTAAAGTAGGTATAAGTAAAAAGAAAAGAACATAACTTTAAGAAACCCAACTTTTAGATAGCTTTGGATGAGGCTGTGAATCAGCAGAATCCCTAAACTAACTTGGAATCCAAATACTCTGAATTTACACATCATTTGAGGTCAGGAATAGTTGGGTGAGCAATTCAGACAGACATGTCTATAGAATATGAATTGCAGCTCTGAGAGTTGCATGACATACTAGAGGCTAAGTAGGTAAATGGATCTAAGCTTTGAGAACTTGATTTTTTGCTCTTCCCCCGTCACATTCTATTACCATAGGCAAATGAATTAATCTCTCTATGAGTCCATTTATACCTATGTCACATAGATATAATAATACTTACTTCATAAGAATGTTCAGAAGCTTAATTAAATTAATGCTTTGAACTTCTCAAATGAAAGTTGTTATAGAAATGCAAAGTACTGATTGCAGTCATTTTCCTCTTTCTAGTATGACATAATGATTGACTTTCACTTTTATTTTAATTGGAAAAGTGACTAATTGTCTAATGAGTGTTCTATTCTTGCTATATTGAAACACTGGACCAATTGTCCCAAGTCTATTAGAATGAAAATAATACAAGCATAAATTTCTTTCTAACAATTCAATTTAACAAGCATTTATTAAGTGTCTACTATCTACCAGGTATAACTTGCTTCTGGGGATATAATGTCAAAACCAAAATAACTCCTGTTTTCAAAGAGGAAATGACTAGCTTGTTAGAATCAGAGAACCTCAGAGTTGGAAAGAATCCAGTCTTTGAGGTCACCTAGTTCAATGTTAAATTGAATTGGAATCATCTTCCAATCTTTGCTGTGAGATTTTACATGATATAGAAATCATTACCTCTAGAGGCAGCCAGAGGCAAAGACAGGATACACTTCATCTTCTTTTGGGCTTGGTGGTAACTTGAACTCATCCAAAGCAAGCAGATAAGGGATAAGGTCTCTCTCTCCCTCCCCCCCCCATCTCTGCCTGTCTCTGCCTCTGTCTGTCTCATATTTTGTTCTGTTCTTTCATAGCCAAACATCATTCTACTTGGGATACAAAACAAAAGCAAATAAGAAGAAGACAGCTTGACCTTCTGTCTTTCATTTTTAGTTTTATATCAGCTACTGTGAAGAGCAGTTTAATTCTTTATTTGTTTTTCCTCTTTTCCCAGACATAAACAAGTATATTGCTTAATTGTCCTTAGATCTCAAATTCAGATACTTTTGAGCTTTAACATCCCTCATTCTATTCTTATAAGACAATGCAACCATTTTATAATTTTTCTTTCCTTCTATGTGTATACTTTCATCTTTTCCATACATCTTAAAAAAGATAATGTTTGATGTGCTCCCATGAATCCACATTGGTCTTATGTAGCCCAGATTAGCAAGAGGATGTGGATATTAGTTCTCATAATTTCAAGTCACAAGGTTTAGTTGAACTATATTTCAGGGTACTCAAAGGATGTATGGATATTATTGCTGAGCTGCTATTGGTGATATTTGAAAAAATGTGGAGAGTAGATTTGGAACAAAGCAAGTATTCTGATTTTTTTTAAAAGAAAGATGATAGATACCTCAAAGGATAGACTGATGACCTTGACTCAATTTCCTGGAAAAAATTCTAGAATCTTAGTTATTGTGAGAATATGTTAGTTATTCTGAGAATTTACAAAAAAGTGTCATTTGCCTTTTTTTGTTGTTGTTGTTGTTACTAATTCTCCCTCTCTCATCCAGGTTAGAATCACAGTGGTCATTAATCCTACTGCATTATGGGAACTTTCACCTGATTTGTTTCCAGCCTGGACCAATTCACTTTTATCTTGGAAACTTGGTCCCAAACCCTTCCCTTTGCTCGAGTCTTACCCTATTGACGTGAGATTCTAGCCTCCCCAATAGTAGAGATTATAGGCATATGTATACCTCACAACTCAAAAGTGATACTTGCTAAAAAGCTTCTATGGGTTAATCAAAAATAGGTCATGATAAATTTGTTTCATCTCTAAAAATGTTAAAAATATCATTAAAATATCATCAGAGAATTATCACATTTGATTTACATGTGAGACGTGATTAAAAAAGGAATCTTTTGGGATAGATAGATATGATTGGAAAAGAGGGTAGGTAGGTAAGAAAGCAAGAATGAAGGAAAACAGATAGACAAACTGAAGACTCCTGGTTTTCAGCCATTTCAGACATGTCCAACTATTTGTGAAACTATTTGGGGTTTTCTTGGCAAAGATTCTGAAGTGGTTTGCCATTTCCTTCTCCAACTCACTTTATAGATGAGGAAACTGAGACAAATAGGATTAAGTGACTTATCCAGGATTACACAGCTAGTAAATGTCCGAGGCCAGATTTGAATTCCAGAAAATGAATCTTTGACTCCAGGGCCAACATTCTATCCACTGGTAGCCAGTGGTACTAGTATCACTAACATATATATTTATATGTTATGTATATGCATATATATATGTATGCATTTTTTAAAAGCATGAGAGTAAAGATTCAAGCAACTTGGAAGGATCTTCTAGAAAAGACTTATGGAAAGACATGAAGACAGATGATAAGCATTTTAGGGATTAGGAGTAGTGAAAAGAACAGTACCCCCACTGGTAAGATCAATGCTCAGGCTAGGTGGCACTATTATCATAGAGTCATAAGATTAGAACTAGAAGGGACCTTAGAAGAATCTAGTCCAACTACCTAATTTTTATATAAGGAAAACAATAGTACCACTGAGGTATGCAAGGGACAGACTGGGAGTTAGGTTTCATAGACAGATTACCTCTGAATTATCATAGGACATTTTGCAATATTTAGCAAGATGTCATTGACAGGTTAGAAAACTGGAAGTCATTTAAAAATAATTTTTAATTTTAACTTACAATTTATCTTATATATATTTATAAATATAATTTATAATTTAATTAAAATGAATTTGGAATAATATGGTTGTATCAATTAAAGACTGGCTCATTAAATAACAGGTTTAGATTAGAAAGGACTTTACAGACTATCATTTTGTAGGTGATGAAAATGAGCACCAGAAAGGCAAAGTGATCTACCATTAATTGATTAATGCCCTCCTGGAAGGAGATCTCTCTTGGAGTCATCCAGGTTCCTATCCTTATCCTGTGGTGTTAAGCATATTCATAAAAAAACTTACATGAGGGAAGGAGTGAAAGTCATGCTTATGAAATTTATAGATGCCATGAAGCTGAGGGAGAGTCTAACCATCGGAAAGAGTATTAGAATCCCAGAAAATCTTGACAGACTAGTGCACAGTGCCAAAAGAATGACAGAATCTAAAATTACAAATAGTCCTCAGAGCCCAGTTACTTTAATTTGTAGCTGAATGACAGTCTTTTCTGTGACAAGTCCCACCAGTGGTCATTCAGCCTTTACTTACAAAGACCTGTAAGGAAGGGGGCCGACTATGTGCCATAGCAAACACTCCATTTTTCTTTAATTTTAAAGACATTTTTCCTCCCAGGGAAGTTAAAAACTGCCTTTCAGCAATTTGTAACTTTTCTTTCTGGTTCTGTCATTTTGGGTAAAGCAGAGTGAGTCTGTTCTACCTTCTACATGTCATTTAGTTCTTTAAGTAATGGACTTTTTGTCACTCCATTTGGGGTTTTCTTAGCAAAGACACCTGCCACTTCCTTCTCCAGTTCATTTTATACATGAGAAACTGAGATGAACAAGATTAAATGACTTGCCCAAGGTCACACATCTACTAGTTATCTAAAGCCATATTTGAAACCAGGAAGAAGTCCTGCACTCTATCCATTTTACCACTAAGTTGCACTGTCTTGTATATAACTAAATTAAATTAAATTATAAATTAAATTAAATGTTTAAACAAACTTTCATTTCCCTTTAAGTCTTCTCTTCTTCAGACTAAATATGTCCAATTACAGTAGCAAGTGATAGATTGAGAGGAAACCCATTATTCATTTAAAGAGTATTTATTAAGCATTTCCTATGTGATAGGCACTGGAGACATAAGTATGAAAGGGGGGTTCACTGAGACTTTAAGTTACAATAAAGGTACAACCTGGCTGGGAGAAGAGTGTCTCTTCACCTTGAAGTTCTTGGAAGCTAGAATGCCCCAGTGGATACTGTGCTGGACCTCAAATCAGAAAGATCTGATTAGTTGTATGACTGTGGACAAGTCAGTTAATATCTTGTCTGGGAAAATATTCAAAATAAAAATTAAAAAGATGATCTTGTCTGTCTTAGCTTCCTGGGCTGTAAAATGAAGACTATCTTGGCACCTACCACACAGAGTTGCTGTGTCGATCAAGAGATATAATTTGTATCATTTATAGCATAATGCTTGAGACATAGTAGGTACTTAATAAAAGCTACCTCTTCTTCCTTTTGCAAATGAAATAATAGTTCCAGTCTCAATCCTTATACCCATGAAGAAGTACGAAGAGAATAAAAAGGAATAAATAAAAGGAATAAAATATAAGACAGTGAGAATCAAACAAACAAGCATTTATTAAACACCTATTATGTGCCAGGCTTAGAGAAGGTGATTAATAGTTAATAGAATTAGAAAGGGATTTAAATAGAAGATAATCCTTGCATTTCAGTATGAAACAACAGAGGGATGCATTCCAGGTAAGGATGAGAGGTGAAATATCACACATGAGAAACAGACAGAAGGTCAGCTAGTGAGATCACAGATCCAGGATAGCAAGTAATACATAATGAGTGTGGAAAGATAGCTTGGGTCTGAGTTGTGAAGGGCTTTAAGAACTAAATAGAGTTGTTCATTGGCTTCTGAAGGAGTTAGAAAACCACTAGAGATTATTGAGTAGGAGAATGACATAGGTTTGCACTTAAGGAAAACCATTTTGGTCTAAGTGTGAAGGATGGACTTGAGGAAAGAGAAACAATGGAGGCCTTTGTAATAATATAGATGACAGGTGATGAGAGATTGAATGAAGATGTTTGCTGCATGAATACTAGTTTTGAGAGATGTTGTAGCTATAGAAAAAAAACAGGATTTGACAATTGACTGCATATGGGTAGCAAACAACAGTGAGGGATTGAAAAAAGTGATGGTTATAAACCTGGAAGGTGCAAAGGATGCTGATACCTTTGGAAGAAAGTTTGTTGCTTCTGCTCTATAAGCCATATGCTACCTTTAAGATGAAGATAGTACCTAACTCAAAGTGATGTGAAGAACAAATGAGATAATTTACCTAATTTCTATGGAAACACAAACTCTATATACATATCAGTAACATTATATTTATCCCTATTACATTTTAGTTTGATGGATTCAGTCCATCATTCCAGACCAGAAGTTCATCACCATCGATGGTCCATGAACTTGTATAAATATAAATGCATACATAGATATATATGTATAATTTTATATGTATATGTACACACATATATATGCACATATACATGCATGTATGTATATAGACACATAGATACATATATTTAAATATAATTTATTTCCTTTTTAATTCAACATATTTTATGCCTTTAAAAACTGAGAATGAATGAGATTGAATTCATTGGTTTCATCAGACTGCCAAAGAAATCCATGATACCTGAAAAAAAGTTTTAAAACTCCTAGACTATTACAGTTTGGAAGGTAGGGTGAGATATTTCTATTAAAATATCATAAGGTCACATTATGGAAATGGAGCAATGTGATATGGTGAATATAAGTGTGGTGAATAATATATAAACCTGATTTGGTATAAAGAAGAATTGGAATCAAGTCTGACCCCTGTCATCTGACTCTATTGCCTTGGGAAAGTGACTTAAACTCTAATTTCCTCATACAACACTCTAAAAGTATAAATTTCAGAGCAATAGAATAGGAGTCAGTTATACCCCTGAAATGACAGATCTAGTAAAATATATGGATATTTATACACCTTATTCACCACATATCTTCACCACATACATATACCACTAGATGTGTATCCATTCAAATATGTGTACATATATACATATATATATATACACATATATACATGTGCATATATCTCAAAAATGGGATCACATATATAATACCTTTGATTTTTTTTAAACTCCCCTGCCACTTTGGAGAGTCATCTCTTTGGCAAAGCACAAATCTTTTGATGTTCAGTCTGCCAAGCAGGGACACTTGAATATTTCTATGTTATTGGTGAAATGGGACTTTATAACTCCTGCTGGCTTTGAGGGTGTTAGTTACAGAAAAGACAAATGTGCACCATCAGCAGGAACAGAATGCTTTATGGGGCGTGATTTAAGAACAGAGGAGCCAAATAAAAATGGAAGCAGAATTTGGATGTTGAAGATAACCTTCTGGCACATTGCCTTGTGTTTGGCATCTTTTTTTTTATGATGTGGTACTTCTGTAGTATTAGGGAAAACAGAACTGATATGGGTTGAGAACAAGAGGAAGTGGCCCAATACATCTAATTTAATCAGAATCAATGCTTATGTCTTGCTGTATTTCAAATTTGATGTCTTCTTTACTCAACTGTATCCCATTTACTTTACTTCATCAAATGACTCTTGCAAGAAGAATTTTTTTATTAGACTGAAGCAACTGTATGGGTAAAACCCTGCTGGACCCATTGGGATACTCAGCCAACTTAACTGAGGACTGCAACAGATGTTACTGAATTTTAGGGAAGTGCTGACTTTATATCATGCATTTTTCTCCCTTTTTCTCTCTGAGGAGAAATATAAGGAAGTTCACATTACCTAATGCTCATTTGGAACAGGAGCACTAAACAGCTTAGTGGTAAAATAATAATGATAGCCAATGTTTACATGGTGCTTTAAGGTTTGCAAAGTATTTTGAATATACTATCTCATTTGATTTTCACAGCAATTCTATTAGATTGGTGTTATTTTGTTAACTGTTTTAATATCTGTGGCCTCGAGGATCACAAATGAGGTAAGTTACTGAAGCAGGATTTGAACTTTGGGATTCCTGAACTCAAATCCACTACTGTATCTAAGTTGATGCCTCATTGCTTCAAAAAAGTAACTTGTGACCTTCTTGTATTGTAGGTGGGAAGAGAATTCATTCTTGAGGGATGGTCTGATGATGTCTCCTCCTGTGTACTCAGGAATAGTCTAGAGAGGCAACAAGATTAAAGGAGAATATTTTTTAACATCCTTACTTAGCTTAGTGCTTAGCATATAGTAGGTTCTATATAAATGCTTATATCTTCTCCTCCCTTCAGTGATATGGACTCTATTAACACTTGAAAAGTGAATAATGTAGATATTATTCAAGAACACCTTCAAACTATGGTTAGAAATTCAGTTGACAACATCACAATGGAGTTATAGATGAGGAAGATTCCACTGATGTGAGGGTACTTTGTGCAGGGTCATTGTTCTTTTTTTTTTTAATTTTTAAAGTTCATTTATTTAATTAATTAATTTAGAATATTTTTCCATAGTTACATGACTTATGTTCTTTCCCTTCCCTCCTCCCATCCCTCTCCCATAGCCAATGAGCAATTCCACTGGGTTTTACATGTGTCATTGATCAAGACCTATTTCTATATTATTAGTATTTGTAATAGGGTGATTGTTTAGAGCAGTGATTCCCAAAGTGGGTGCCACCGCCCCCTGGTGGGTGCTGCAGTGATCCAGGGAGGCGGTGATGGCCACAGGTGCATTTATCTTTCCTATTAATTGTTACTAAAATTTTAAAAAATTAATTTCCAGGTAGCTAAGTAATATTTTTTCTGGAAAGGGGGTGGTAGGCCAAAAAAGTTTGGGAACCAATGGTTTAGAGTCTATATCCCCAATCATATCCCACCAAACCTTGTGATCAAGCAGTTTTTTTTCTTCTATATTTCTACTCCCCACAGTTATTTCTCTGGATATGGATAGCGTTCTTTCTCATCAGAGTCATTGTTTTATTTGGTAACATCTGACAGGAAGAAAAGTACTCATATTTATATTGTCCTAGCTAGAGTACTTTCTTGGTTAATTGGGATAAGACATCCCCCCAGATGATGTCATATTTCACTCAAGGTTACACATTACTCTTCTAAGCACTCCATGTTCTTGCCATATTGACCTTTTTGGAGCTCTACAACACATGGCTTTCCATCTCCAACTTTCATGTTTTTGTACTGACTGTCCCTCATAACTGTAATGCAAATCCTTTTCATTTCTGCCCTGTAGAAGTCCTAGCTCCCTTTGTCTCATTTCAAGTATCCTCTTCTTCAATAAACTTTTCCTGATTTTCTAGTTAGGACACTCTTCTTTGGGGTGGGGGAAACCCTAATAACAACATTCATTTGGTATATATTTGGTTTTTACTTTTTTGTATGCATGTTTTTGCTTCCTTTTTCCTCTCCTCAACTAAAGACCATAAATCCTTCTAGAACACAGTTGGTTTCCTTGTTGTCTTTGCATCCTGAGGACCCAGTACAAAAGTTGATCCACAGAAGTCACTTAATAAATGATGTTGAATTGAATTGGACTGAATCACAAGAAAAGGAGTCATAGTGGCTACCCAGCTAATGGACAGGCTGGCAGTGGTTAACTAGCCTCCAATATCCTATGAAAAAGATAAAAAAAACCTAACAACACAGCAGAAATATGATCTTGCCTCTTATTAATGAAGAAGCAACATTTTCTCTCACCCGATCATCTTGTTTTGTGGCTTCAAAAGGAAACTGAGCTGAGGAAGTACAATAAGGATTTATAGTAACATCAGTTCAGAATGCTCATTTAAATTTTTTAGTTCAAATAGATAGAATTGATAGTGAAAACATAAACATTATCTAATAATCAAATGGCTTTTTGGTTGCCCCTGCTTTATCACCTTTATTTCTTCCAAATTATCCCCTTTGACTGGGAAGGGAGTGAAAAGACAGTATTGGGGTTCATCAGAGATTTCATTGGACTGGAGGAGCCTCAAAATCAGCCAGAGAGAATCTCTAGGGAGGGACTAAACTCCAAGAAACAATTTCAACGCAACCCAAACTTGTTTTTTACTGTTATAAACATCCTTCTTTCCTTTGGGGATTCATTAGAGAAGAGCTTCAGTGTATTTCTCAGAACTGCTAGAAATTGTATCATTCCTCCAGAGTAACATAACCAATGTGAGTTGAGCCTAGTGAAATGATGGTTCAAACGTGGAGTTTCATTTATAGAGGTTTTATGGCATCATTAATCAGTTCCTGACAGAGGTTGATGTAACATAAAGACTAGGGAGCATTTTGGGAAGTAATTAGTCAGTGTATGTAGGTGAGGGCAGTGGTGTTTTGTTGCTCCTGTCATCTCTAATGGGGAGCTAGTCTTCTTTCCACACATATAATCCAGATGTTTTGTTTGAATCATTGTGTTCTGTCAAATTGAAACTTGTAGATAAGAACCTTTCAGTTGCCATACTATATGTAAATTCAGAACAAGTATGCTAATTTCCTCTGTATTTTACTTTTTATATTGTTCATAGATTAGAGTAGACAGTCAATTAACAAGCACTTATTAAACACTTACTGTCTTTTGAGGGATATCTGGGGATACAAAGAAAATATTTAAAAAATTGTGATGATTAAGGAGGTTAGAGTCTAATGGGGGAAAATCATAGAAAAAATTAATTATGTGCCAGATAGTACCTAAGTAGGCACTAGCATCAAGGGGGACTGAGGAACAGCTTCTTGTAGAAAGCTAGATTTTAGGTGAGAATTGATGGAATCTAGGAGATAGACAAGGAAGGACAGAATTACAAGTATGTGAGACTACCAATGAAAATGCAGTCAGGAAACAGAATTTGATATGAAGAATACTAAGGAGGTTGAGTATCACTGAATTGTAGAGGATACTAGAATGAGTAAAGTATGAGAAGACTGGAAAAGAAAGGAGGAACCAAGTTATAAGGGACTTTGAACTCCAAGTTCAGAATTTTACATTTGATTCTGGAGACAGCCACTGAATTTGTTTAACAGAGGGCTAGCGTGATCAAACTTGTGACTTAAAAAAAAACAAACAAAGAAACAAATAAAAAAAAAACCCTTTCCTATCTGAACAGGAGATTGGCTGGAGTGAGGAGAGACTTCAGTCAGGTAGACCAGCCTGAATACTTTCAATTACCCTGTCCTGAGTTGATGAGAGAGGGCCTGCTCAAGAGTGGTAGAAGTATTAGAGGAGAGGAAGAAAGAAAAGATATTATGAAGGAAGAATGATATGTCTTTGCAACAGATCATAGTATGGAAGAGGAAGTGAAAGAGGAGAATTAAGAAAAGGAGAGGGTTTGGGGAAAAAGGTAATGAGTATATTTTGAGTATGTTGAATTATGTCTCCAGAATGTCTAATTCTAGATGGCCAAGAGGTTGTTGGAGATCTGAGACTGAAGGTCAGAAGAGAGGCTAGGACTGAATAAATAGATATCTGAGAATTGTCTATATAGTGATAACTGAATCCATGGGCACCATTTAGATAGTCAAGTGAAATAGAACAGAGGTAGAAAATAAGAGGGATCAGAAGAGGACCTTTAGGGACATCCAAGGTTAGGAAGAGTGATCTGGAGGAAGATCTAGCACAACAAATGAGAAAGAATAGTAAGACTAGTAGGAAGAGGAGTAGGTGAGAGTTGTTTCATGAAAGTCTATAGAGGAGAATTTATGAAGTGATCTGTAGTATAGTTTCTAAATAAAAGTTTATTTTAAGAAGGTAGAACTTTTACTGGGACTAAAGGGATTAATAAAATTTAAACAAGAAGCCATAAGAAGGGAGACATTTAGGGATGTAGGTGCAGTTTACAGAAAGATTTGCAAGGAGACTTTCCTTATTTGAGGAAAGACAAAGTTTCTGTGGGAGAAGGAGGAGAGAAGAAAAGGAAAATGAAATGGAATGATGTGTTTGGGAGAGAAAGGGCTTTGTAATTGTGAAGGAATTGAGGAATTGAATTGGGGAGGACAAATTTGGGAGGATAAAAGAAGTGGAAGGATTGAAGTTGAGGACATGACCTTCAATGAAGGAAAAGAAGAGATAAAATCATAGGACCAAAGGAAGAAAAGCAAAAAGTGGTAAAGATAAAGAAGTGCATTTGATGAAGAAGAGTAGATAGAAGAAGGAATTGAAGATTAGGATATAGCTGGTAAGATAATGTAAGAGATTAATCAATGAAGGAAATGAACTTGGAAGTGGCTTTCAAAGAATTAACAAGGTGCTAAAGTCCAAAAAAGGCCCAGGAGTCTGAGACATCATTATCATTATCTCAAATGTTGATTAACATTTATATATTTCATACTGTGTGTCAGACACTGTGCTCAGTATTTTACAATTATTATGTCATTTGATCCTCATAGCATCTCTGGGAGGTAGGTGCTATTATCATTCCCATTTTACAGCTGAGGATACTGAGGCTAAGACAGGTTAAATGACTCACCCAAGGTCATATAGCTAGTAAGTGTGTGAGTCTGGATTTTGAGTCTTCCTGACTTCAGACTCAGTTCTCTATCCACTGCACCACCTAGCTGCCAGTCCAGTTCTCCTAATGAATTCCTAGTACAAAAGATAAGCAATCAGAATCTAACTTGCACCAAGTATGAGTAGCAGAATGAATTTTTCAGGCATGTTCCTGAAGTAGACAATACCTGTGTTTCTTTCATGGCCAAGGGACTGCTATTTATGTTCAAATCTTAAATTGGCTTCTCTCCCAAAAGAAACTGTAAATGCTCCTGAGGAATTCCTCAGGAATTCTCCTTTCATTGGATTATCTGGGAGAACAGAGAACATCTTTGAAAGAAAAAAAAAAACAATCCCACTTTCAATATGGAAAACAAAGGAAAACAAGGACATGAAGTGGCAAAGAGGAAGCTTGAAATGTCAGAGGTTGGGAGATGGAAACAAGATGGATTCCCCAAAGGAGAAAAGGAAAAAAGAACATTTAGTAAATAATATCAGGTCCTTTGAAAAGAAGAGGGACGTTGATACTTAGAGGAGCAAGTAACTACTCATTTCCACCTTTTCCTTAAAACAATAATTTGGATAATAATAATAATAACAATAATTTCTCACTTTTAATTCTTTCCTATTTATCCTGTATAGAATTTACCAAGTTTTCACTTGTCTCCCTTTAGATTGTAAGCTCCTTGAAGGCAGGGACTGTCTTTTGCCTATTTTTGTAATCCTATCACTTATCACAGTGCTTGATATTTAACAAATATTTATTGTACTCAATTGATAACAATAATAGCCAATATTTACAAAGTTCTTACCTCAGGCCAGGCACTGAGCTAAGCACTTTATAATTATTATGTCACTTAATCTTTGCAACAACCCTGAGATTAATTGCTATTATTATCCCCATTTTACAGATAAAGAAACTGAGGCATATGGCGGTTGAGTGACTTGATCAGGGGTCACCCTGCTTGAATTGTCTGACGGCACATTAGAAATCAGTTCTTCCTGATCCAGATTTAATAGTCTACCCACTGTGCCAGGAAGGTATGATAAAATGAATAAACAACACACATCTAATTTGCAGATGAAAAAAAGCTGGGAGAGATCATCATCTTTGGAGGACAGAAACAACATTCAAAAATATCTTGACTAAAGATATTCTGTATTCTATAATATTATTGAGTCAAGTAATATTTATTTGACATTAGAAAAATTACTTAATCTCTCCGGGCTTCAATTCTATCATCTGTAAAATGAGGACACTGGAAAAATCTATCTATCTATCTATCTATCTATCTATCTATCTATCTATCTATCTATCTATCTATCTATGCCTGTCTATCTATCTGTATGTTTGCCTGCCTGCCTGCATATCTATCTATCTGAGAACTGAAAACAAAATGAATATACATAATTTGGGGGTTGGCAAAACAAATTAGTATATATAGTACCATAAAAAGATATTACTCTGCTGTAAGAAATGATATTCTGAAAAGAAAGAAATATAGGAAGATTTCTATAAATTGGTATAAAGGAAAGGCAGAAGAACCAAGAAAACAAGATACATGATGTCTGAAGTCATTTAAATGGAAAAAAACCCCAACTATCTACTGTTTGTCAGGTAACATATACTTTTCTATAAGGAGTAATTTAAAAATACTTATTAAAGTGTTTACTTTGATAATTTTTCATGTTTTTCTTATTTCCCTCCCTGAAACTTAGCAAAGACAAATTTATGAAGCCTTATAGAAATCTAAGTCTTTATATAAAACAACTGACAATATTTTAAGTCTCACTTGGATTTGAAAAAGAACAGTGGCCCATCCAAATATAAATGGTGATTAGTTGTTCCTTTAAATCTAGGTTGCCAGGGGGCAGCTGGGTAGCTCAGTGGAGTGAGAGTCAGGCCTAGAGACAGGGGGTCCTGGGTTCAAACCCGGCCTCAGCCACTTCCCAGCTGTGTGACCCTGGGCAAGTCACTTGACCCCCATTGCCCACCCTTACCACTCTTCCACCTATGAGACAATACACCAAAATACAAGGGTTTAAAAAAAATCTAGGTTGCCTATTATTTCTTCTTTTGTTTAGTAATTATTGATAGAAAGCAAGGTAGTGATGAGGAACACGGGAGGTTCCAGCCAGAGGAAAGGGAGGAATGGGGCTTCCCGGCCTCACAAAGAGTGGAGAATCAAGATCTCTAGCAACTGACCACTCAGGGATACAGATTGCTCCTTTTAATTAAACCTTTGTCTAACTGGAATAGGGAAGGCTTGGGTTCAAATTCCATCTCAGGTTGTGTGATCTAGTTCTCTGTGTTTCAATTCTCATCTACAAAATGAGGGGTATTGCTTCTAAGTACCTTGCAACTTTAAACATAGGATCTAGGACTTAGAGAAACCCTGTGTAGACAATTTGAATGTTGTTTAAAGTCAGAAGGAAAGAAGATAGTGAGGGAAGGAATTACGTGGGAGGAACATCTAACTTTATTTTCTTTACAGAATATGTTTGGAGAAAAATAATACTGATGAATAGGGATTATACAAATCCTTACAATTTACTCTTCTGGTATACTAGATTCCTGAATGGGAAAGAATGAATTATAAAAAGCCTAACTGATTCTTTTAGAGTAAATGAAATGTAGTTTTGCTTTCTCAAAAGTTTGTTGATGAGCAATTTTGACATGATAAGAGACAAATAATTTTTCTCCGCATAGAACAATGGAATCAAAAGTTAGGCTGTTTCTTTAGATAGATTGTAGAATACACTGTGTTTATAAAGCCACTGAAATTTTATTTGTGTTCCCAATCTTTCACCTGTTGAATGTATTAATTTATTATTTTTCCTGACATAGCAGTGTTTACAGAGCTTTGAAGCAGGTTCTTGAAGAACCCTAAACTAGGTTCTTGGAGAACCTTACTTCTAATACTATTTGTGTGACCTTGGGTAAGTCATTGAAATTCTTTGCCTCTCATCTTGCTTGTTTGAAAAAAATGGAGTTTGATAACACCTGATATCTCAAAACTAAGTGGCGAGCTTCCTGATGATGAACTTGTTTAGTCCTTAGAATGAAGACTCAGTCTGATTTCAAGACATTCTTGGCACCCATCATGATAGAACTTACCAGAGCTTACTCTCCATCGGCACAAGTTTTAAGATAGCAAGGTCACCTCTCCACCATAATAAGATATCTAAGCAAGAGGATAAACTAAGGAAAGACAAGAAAGCTCTTTGAAGAGTATAAAGCACTATCAAAATATAAGGTATCTAAATAGAAAGTTATATGAGGTTAAAAGAAAAAATACTTGTAAGTAATAGAATAAAGACACCACAGATGATATGTCTAGATAAAAAAAGTGGGAGAGTCACTTTGAGAATGAAAATACAAAAAATGCTATTTGATACACTAGTATGCTTGAGATATAAAAGGAAATGTGAAGCCCATCAATTTTCTTTGTAATTTCTCTCTGGAGGATTTATAGTAAAATAAAGATTTCCACAGAATAACAGGGCTGTAATTTAAATTATTGGAAGGAATACTTACAGATAAGATCAAAGAAACTCCATCAGCATGCCAATGTAAGAAAGTCCCCCAGTACAGGAAAATATGACCTCCATTTTCAATGATGTTTTTGTTGTTCAGTTATTTTCAGCCATGTCTGACTCTTGGTGACCCTATTTGGGGTTTTCTTAGTAAAGATATTGGAGTGGTTTGCCATTTCTTTCTCCAGCTCATTTTACAGAAGAGAAAATTGAGACAAACAGGATTAAGTGACTTGCCCAGGGTCACCTGGCTATTAAGAGTTTGAAGCCAGATTTGAATTTAGGAAATGAGTCTTCCTGACCCATGGGCAAAGCACTTTACCCACTGCTCCACCTAGCTGCTATTTTCAGTACATAAACTATATTTCAGGATCAATTGCTAATGTGAGCGAATGAAAACCTTGAAGAGAAAGAAAAAAAATATTTATATTCATTATTTGAGTTTCAAAATGAAATAAGAGCCTGGGAGTATGTATAATCAATCTAAGATTAAAAATAAAAAATCTATCCCATGCTGGAAGCAGCCTCAATTCAATATCTAATGAAATTCACATTGCAAGGATTCCTGTAGATTTTTAAAAAAATAGACACAAAACCAAAAAAGTACTTTTTATTTATTTTCTTTTTCAAGAGATTGTATATGTCAAATGCAATCATTTCTAAGATAAAGAAACAGTCTAGGCACCTTTGTTGCTTCAGGGATTCTACAGCAGCTAATTTCAGAAGTTTGGAATTAAATTTGATGGGGGCACGTCCCATCTGCTCAGCACCAGTCAGTATCTAATGGTTATGCCAAAAGACTGGCACAGAATTTTAAAAGACTACTTCTGAAGTTCAGCAAGATAGAGACCAGGCTTCATAGGGATAAGTCCTAGGTTCCTGAACCATGGTGAAAACAGACCCCTGAGGTTGCCTCGTCTACAATACCTTTACTGATTCTATTCTAAATACTGAAAGCCTCCAAGTGTCCCCTTTTCAGACAGCTATTAAAGGGAAGGGGGGAAAATCTCTTATTTTTACAAGCTGCATCATAGAAAAAACAGCTAAAACTATGAAACCTGACTTTTTTTCAATTGAAGCAAGCTGATATTCTGAAAGATTAATAGGATCTAAGAATATTACTGAGTGAGATAAAACAATATTGGAGTACACTGATATTCACTGACAGAAAGAGAAAGATTAAATATATTTGAAAAATATGATGGTCACCTATTTAGAGACAGTATGGCATAGAGGTTCACAAGACACAAAGTCAAGGAAATCTGGGTTCAAATGCCAGCAATAGTACGTATTAGTCACTTAACTTTTCTGTCTCAATTTATTCATCTGTTGTAAATTGTTGTTCCAATTCTTTCTCAAGCCAGCTTCTCTACTTCCTATCTCTAAGCTAATAAAATAATACTTATTTTCTAATATCATCCTTATACTCTAAAATAGGAAAAATAATACCAACAATTCCTACCTTACAGAATAGATGTGAGCTTTAAGTGATATTATATTTATAAAATGCTTTATAGACTTTAAAGCATTATATAAATGACAGTCATTATTATCTCTTGAATGTCCTTCCCATTTGTTACAATCTCAAACAAAAGTTCCTAAAGTAGCTCCTAAATCCCCAAATCAATATATCTCATTTGATGAATCACTTGAGAGTTGAAGACTTGATTTCATAACTTAGCAACAACAGGATTAGTTTAATGAACTCCAACCTTTAAGGTTCAGGACATTTTTTTTCTTTAATGGAATTTCTATGACATTGTAAAACCTACGATGCATCACATTTCTTTTTCTAGAAATGTTCAGTGACATACATTGTTTCAAATATATACTACACATTTGCTGTGAATAAGATAGCATTGCCATTTTGAATGGTATTGACCTATTCTTTTACAGTACTTGTGTAATTGTCTCCTTAAAATGTCATTGAGCACCTTTTACTATATTCTAGCATTAAGCATGGAAACATAGAATGTACCAAGTTGGAAGATTTTACATATTTGCCAGGACACTGTTTTTTTTTCTCTGTGAGGAGTCTAGCCATATGATTTCTTCATCATCATCATCACAGTTTCTACAGATTGTATATTCCTTTGTGTCATTTATAGTCTTAAATAGTTGCTGGGGGGGGCACTTCAAATTTAAGTGATTTGAAAATGATTGGAACCCAGGTAATTCTTGATTCAAAGGTCTGCTGCCTAGCCATCCTGCCAGTATCCTATTTTTTTCCCCATGAGAATTCTCTTATGCCAATATCTAATTCTTTAATGTTAATCTAGTCTATCCCAGATTAGATCTGGAGTTCTAAGAGGAATACTATGTAAAATCACAGGTGTGCATAAAATAGGCTCGAAATGCTGACATTCCCATTTATCATGGTCTTGGGAAAGGCCAGTGGAAAATTTCCCCCAAGGTGTCCTGACCAAACTTGACTCACATTCTTTGCAAAGTTACTCACACACATACACACACATACAATTACAAAAGCTTAGAATATTATATGCTTATCAGGTATAGTAATACCTTCCTTTTCTAAAAAAAGTTTCTGTTAACAGAAACATGAAGGTGAGATATTGGCTAGCTATTTTGATCTTGTATTTTTGGAGGAATGAAACTCATATTTTTGGATGAACATTAGACAGGAAAAATCCATCCATATGAAAAATATCTGATTAATTATTAAAAGGATAAGTTGTAAGTTGTATTTTTCATAATTCCCAACTTCAGATCAAATTGACTTAGTAAAGTATGTTTTTTTTTGTTAGGCTAAAAAGACTGAAGTAGAACACACACTTAAAAAAAATCTCTAGGGGACTTCAAATGTCAAGAATCTTCTTCATAGGACATGAATACCGAAAAGATCAGTGTGATCTGGGGTAACTTTGAGGACTACTCTTGCAGCAACCTCTTCTACCAAGGCAGAACACAACCTGTATATATTTCAGAAAATAAATTTCTAGGAAATAGATGTGCTTAACCTGGAGTTAGAAGGGGAGAATCTGTAAACTGGCTTTTATTTGAAAATTTTTATGATGATGATAACTCTACTTCAATTTATAATACAACACATTTATGCATTTAAATTATTATTCTATGAGGGTACATTGAGCTTATCTGGTTTCCAAAGGGGTATATTACACACACACACACACACACACACACACACACACACACGCACACAGATTAAGAACTGTTGATCTAGAGCAGGGGTCAGCAACGTATGGCTCTCAAGCCATATCTGGCTCTTTTGAGGGCCAGATATGGCTCTTTCTGCAGGAGCCATAAAGTCAATTTTTTTTCAGGCGCTGTTACAGGAGCTGCACTGTGAGCACTGTAGGGCTCTCACGAAATTACATTTTAAAAAATGTGGCATTTATGGCTCTCATGGCCAAAAAAGTTTGCCGACACCTGAACTAGAGCATTGTCTAAGGCACAGAGAAGTCAAATGATTTCATGGAAGTGGTCATTTGCCCCAATTCTTCCTCACTCCGACTCCAGCACAACAGCCATTATTCCTATTGCTTCGAACTTTGGGCACTAGAGAGTTCAATTTTTACCACATGCTTACAGTTTATATCATACTCTACTTCCCCAAACAGAGCTCACATTAATTCAGAACACCTCATTTTGTTGAATCCCAATCCTATTCTCCATAATTACTGACCATAAGAAATTATTATCTACCAGATTTCAGTTGGATGTAGACAACTGTTAGAACAAAGCTTTCGTACCATGAATTTGCATTCCCTGATGAGCTAAATGATATTTAGCACCTCCAGTTCTGTATGGAAATGAATTTTCCCAATTGTCAGCAGCCAGTATTTAAGGTATCGTATCATTCTGTCCCACCATACTTTTAATTCATTACCATAAATGGTTCAGTATATCCAGGGTGTCAGGAGACTCCCCTCTCGTAGCTCTTTCCATGGTATACTTAGCTGGCTGTGATAGAAAAGATGAAATGAACTCAGTCTATGACAGTGCTATTAAAACATGTATTAGGGATATTAGATGTCTAGTTAATTATGAGAATGAATCATACACACTTCCAGAAGTCAGCTGAACACCGCTTTCAGATGTTCTGACTTCAAGTATAACCATATCATAAGCAGGCAGCTTGGAATTGGAATGGTAGACATGGTGGGTCTCTCTTCAATAACAGATTTCGAGTTTGCCGTGACTCACATTCATGTCAGGATTCTTGAAAGGACAATTTGATGTTTTTGAGCTCCAAGTTAGCCAGGGAAGTTTTATTTTAAAACCTATCCTTCAAAGTGGACAAAAGGAAGAGATTTTAGTATGCAGTTAGTTAATGGAATGGAAAGACAGGGGTTGAAATCAGGAAAAAACCTGAGTTCAGATATTGATCTCATACATTTTACTAAATATGTGAGTCTGGGCAAACTGACTCTAAGGATAGTTTTCCTTCTTATCTTGTCATTCATATAGCACTTCAAAGTGGGAAAAGTACTTTTTATAGCCTTGTTTCTTTATCAGAAAAAGAGAGATAATGAGAGCATCTATCTATCTCATGGAGCAATTGTGAAGATTCAGTGAGTTAGCATATATAAACCGCTTTGCAAACACTAGAGCAATATTTGAATGCTAGTTATTAGTAACTATTAGTAATAGTAAATATAAAATTTACTTCTATCAAAATGCTATTTATTTTAAGGAACAAAAATAAAAACTTTGAGTTAACTTTTCTAAATTATAAAAGAATCTTTTGGTTAGACCAGTGATGATGGGCAAACTACAGCCCGCGATGGGCAAACATACAGTCCAGATGTGGACCCCTGAAATGTTCTATCCAGCAGCACTACATTATTCCTAATCTGACGAATACAATGAGTAGGATACAGTACAATGAAACTTCAAAAGAGTTGCCATAGAAACAGACTGATAGATGAGCATTTCCTTCCTTTGGCCCCCTCTTTAAAAAGTTTTCCCATCACTAGGTTAGACCATGTATACTATTTCTATTCTATAAGTTAGGTGGTTAATGATGACTTTCAGTTTTTATTTCATAGGAAAGAAAGGATAAAGATTCGGACTTCGATTTCTTTCTGAAAGATAATTCTAGGATGAGATGATTCCCGATCCTAATGCAAGTTGGTATCTTCTCTGTAGTTTACAGCCTAAGAGAGTTTCCTAATAGCTCTGAGAAGTCATGTTACTTGTTTAGTCATGTAGCCAGTATTTGATAGATGAGGACCTTGAACCCTAATATTTCTGGCCACCAGAGCAGATCTCTTTTGCTGCCTCTGGGAAAGAGAACCAGAAAGACATTGTCATCTTTTCTTCTTATTAAAAGAAAACAAATATGGATTTGTCATCAAGGATGTCATTAATATTATAATTGAGAGAAATTGGATGCTATCTGATTAAATGAAAAGATTGATTTATAGGAATACATATGAACTTTGCTTTAAAGGATCTTGGGTTATTCTAATAACTTTGTCTTTTCCCATACTGATTTTAAGGTACTGTCATTTTATTTCCATCTTGGTGAAGAAAAACCTATTTCAGGGATATATTTTTTGTGAATTGATAAGTCACCATACCCAGAATAATCATCAGAATCATTGTTCCATTGTCTCTTGGATAAGAAGATATAGTCTTTTTTTTAAAAAAAACTGTTGCCTCCTCTTAGAATTAATAATGGATCTCACTTTCAAGGCAATAGAGTGGTAAGGGCTAGCCAACTGAGGTTTAGTGACTTGCCCACGGTCACACAGCTAGGAAGGTCAAATTTTAACCTAGGACCTCTCTTCTCCAGGCCTGGCTCTCTATCTACTGAGCTACCTAGGTGTCCCTGAGAATATATAGGTTTAATCCCATCTTTTGCTCTTAATCATTATGTAAACTTGGGCAAAACATGTGATCTTTGTGATCTTAGTTTCCTCAACTATTAAGTAGGGATAAAATCTATAGATAAATATAAAAATATAAAATAGGAATAAAACTAGTCCTTATCTCACAAGGTTGTAATGAACCTCAAAACAGATGCTTAAAGTACTTTCCCCACTTTGAAGTGCTATATGAATGGCAAGATAAGACAAAAAACTAGCCTTAGAGTCAGTTCAACTACTGTTTTTGATACATATTGACTGTACAGTCCTGAGCAAGTCATCTAACCTTACAGTGCTCTGGGTAATTTTCTACAACTATCAGTTTCAGATGAAGTATCAACCTAAATTAATAGAAGAGGTTCTTTCATCCAGGAATCCTTTATATCAAAGATTTCAAATGTGTAACCCTGCATTGCCAACAACACTCTTGACAGTTGCCCCCAAAAGATTAAATTATAATACAAAAACGTTTAAGAAAATAGATAAAAATATAATGGGACATAGATAATATTACATGGTCTTCTAAGTCAAGATGAGATCCACAGGGGTCCTCTTATAGGTTTTAGTGCCATCCCCATTTCTATTTGAGTTTGATACCACCTCTTTATAACAATAAAATGATAGGGATTATAAATATTTTTTAAATTATTAAATTGAATTTGTTAAATTTAAATCACTTAATATAAATTTTTAAAAGATATTAAATACGATTGTTGTTTCCTAGGCTATGGCTACATATTTTATTATAACATCAACAATTACCAATCATATAGCTAATTTGATTCATATCAACGGGGACATCAGTGCATAGAGATTTAAAAGGATTCACTCTAGTCTATGAGTTACCTGATTTTGCTGTCTCACTGATTAGTGTGGCACAATGGATCAAGTTCTGAATCTGGAGTATTGGGTAGTATAGGTGGTCATGAACACATCATCTCTACCAGCTATAAAATGCTGATAATATACAGAGTTACTTTGAAGAGCAAATGAAGTAATCTACATATCCATCTAAACATACATATACAATGCTTTACCTACCTTCAAATGCTGTGAAAATGTTAAATATTTTTATACATCCATTTCCATCAGTCCAGCTTTCAGAAATGCCTACTCATTCTCTTCTTGGTTGAAGATTTGAAAGTACCAGGTTTTGGGGTAAGTTGCCTTTTATCTTAGGTGCTTATCATCATTTATTGAGAAAAATTGAATTTCTATTTGTAAGTATTTAATACAAATCACATTGGAACTCATTCTATCCCCAATCAGTATAACAATGAAGAAATCTTATACTGAGAACCTGAAGTACTTCAAGAGCTGTATAACTGGCAAATAAACAGCAATCACCTTGGAGTTGAATGTACCACATGATAACCATTCTGGAAAAGGAAATGAAAAATCATGTATCTAATTGAAGTCATTCATTTAGAAATCTATTGCTTCAGAAATCGATGTAGCTTTTTACCTTCCTCACACAAAGACTTATAAGTCCAAATCATCTGTATCTGGTATTGTGTTTTTTTATTATTATGATAAGCAATAAATGTCTTGGTTGTTTGAATCTTTCAAGATTTTTCGACTGTTGCTACCTATATTATTAAGGATAAATATCTTGAAGGAGAAGTCACTATCTTCTCTATTATAGAGGGCAATAGTTTTCAATACAAGCAATCAAAAATTTTCCAAATTAAAAACTATAGATTACATACTGAAATTTTGCTACTTTATGTAAATATGGATGCCATTTTCATTAAGGAATGAAAAACTAGTTCAATAGAAGTATGAATGATTTACGCTTGTAATTTCCAATGTCATTAAATGTCATTATTTTTGCAGATGAAATTTGAGTTTAGTTTGAGCTGTTAACTTTCAACATTACATTTATGTTTTCAATACTTTGCAAGACTTTCATCATTTATCAGTGTAAATATGGCATTATGTTTTTTTCCTGAATCTTACACATCATTAATATATTTTTAAACTGTAAGATAAAAGGCTAAACTAAATATCTCCTCTCTGCCATTGGCAGTACATATAAATTTTCCAAAACTGTATTTTTAAAAATTGATTAATGATCACGGGGAAGTTATCTTATGGTAGTACTTATCTTAAAGTACTTGTAGGGCTGGCAGCTGAAAAGAGTATTAGACTTTTTCTGCTTGGTCTGAAAAGATATAACTAGGATCAATGTGCGGAAATTGAAAGAGGATCCTCACAATAAAATCTATCATAAAGTAGAATAAAGGATCTGCCTTTAAAAATAGCAGTTTCCCCCTCAAGGTCGATCTTCCAATGAAGGATAAATGCCTACCTGTCAGATGTGTTATAGAGGAGATTGTTATTCAGATATGAACTGAGTAAAATGTGCTCAAAGATCCCTGCTGATTCCAAATTTTAATGATTCAACGATCTTCAAATTTGGAGAGTTATGGTTAAAATTTAATTATTCTCTTTATACTAATTATACATTATGTGTTTTAGCAAAGGAAAGTAGCATTTTGCAAGGGGTAAATTCACTTACTAAAAACAATGGGTTAAAAAAACAACCCAGAACAATGAACTATGTCAGATAAGCAGGTGGTAAGCTACCACTTAGAATCTCTATAGGACACGTAAACATTTGAAACCCCCAGATAATAAGCAAGACTTCGCTTTTTTTTTGTACCCGCCTACTGCATAGCTTTCTGGTCCTCATATTATGTTTCTAGAGAATATTTTGAGTCATTTACAAGGGCAATTTTCTTATGTTCCTTTCACAGCATGAAAATCCAGATAACATGAACTTATTCTTGCGTCTGCTTTGTTATCAGTCATTTAAAAAGGAAAATATTTGTCCATAATGTGCAAACTTTCCTATTGCCTGAGATATGATGGGATGATTAATTTTGGTATCTGATTTGGGGAGTTGGCAGCCTCTGCAAACAACTACAGTGAATAGTTGCATCAGACCAGCTATACTGAGCTACTTTTTTCATTCTTAGATGTTAGTTGTCCATCATGCACAGGGAAGGTAAAAATAGTGCTTTGAGATCACTTGTATATTATCTGTGTACAGCATGTATTCCTCCAGGAGAATATAAGCCATTTGCGAGTAGGGATGGCTTTTCATTTTTTTTAAACTGTATCCCTACTGCCTTATATGTGTTACATAATTAGGTGATTCATGCTAAATCCATTTGAATTAAATGAATGGAAAAGGAAGTTTTTCATTATCTTTTTGAGGTTTTATAATTCTTACTGAATCCTTTCTTGACTATATTTCCAAACCCATCCATAGTCAACACAGATTCAACTTCAATGTATTTTATAAAAAATAGTACTTGGTTTACTTTCACAGAAGTGAAGAGATACAATTGCACAATGGTGGTTACAATGGTAGAAATACATATTGCCAATAAAATGTTAGCAAGAGGTTTAAAAATGTACTTTACAGCACCTCATCAGAGAATTAGATAACAGCAAAATGAGAGACATTACTTTTTCCAAGTAAATCAGATCCTTGAATCTTTGTGTGTGGGTGTGTCTTTTAAGAAATAAATGGGGGATGGGGGGAAAGTGCGCTTTTCACTTCCAATTACTACCAAAATATTCCTGATGTGGAGCAACAAATTGACAGATTAAAAAAAGGACAGAAGTAAAAAAAGACATTCATGCATTTAAGCCACCATTAGTCTCTGACTCAAATATAAGGCAGATCATTAATGTTTTGAAAACTATGACTTTAGCCACTCAAACTCTCTCCAGTGCTTTCCACACAAGGTCATGATAGGCCTTGCAGATCCAATAATTAAGATGCATTTCCAATGAGTCATCTTAGGACAGTCGGGTGTTTTTGTGACACACTATAGTATAAAATGCTTTTTGGCAAATGATGAAAAAAAAACACATACTACAGAAAAAAAAATAAAACAAACAACCATGAGATGCTATAGAGTTTATCACAAATGACACCATTAAGATAATTGGAAAAAATAAAAAAAAATTTAAAATTAAAAAAGAAAGCAACGCTTATGTGTCATCTTCGGTCTTAATAATATGGAAAAGGGTGACATTGAACAGGACCTGATGACCATTGTTCCAGGCATAGAGAGCTCTATCTCTGGCGTTGTAGTCAAGCATGGATATGTGAAAGTATTGATTATGGAAGGGGATGTCCGTGTACTCGTACGTGGAGGTTTTGGTGGAATAGGAGTAATAAACCTTGGCCCCGGTGAGATGGGAGTTGGTGACGTATAAGGTCCCACAGATCATGAAGGACTCCCCGGCGCTCCTCTTGGGATAGCCCGTGCTCCAGCTCTTCGTCACCTCCAAGGTGTCCTGGTTAAGCTGGCTGATGACGATGTTTCCTGCGTTCTGATTGGTCGCGTACACCGCCCACAGTCCAATCTCGTCAGCCATCAGGTCGATGTCCGAGAAGCCGCCCCACGTGTAAGGGTAGACATTGTGAAAGCCGGCGTACTCGAGGCTCCGCTGGGCGAGCACCCTTCCCGTGTCGAAACTGTACCTGATGATGATGTTACTCTGATACTTGTTGAAATAGAGGGAGCCGTTGTAGACCACGTGGTTAGTCCCTGCCCATTTGAAAGGGAGGTTGTATGTCCTTGATTCAGCTCCGCTGACAAAGTCTGCAATCGATTTATATTCACGAACAATCTTATTGTTGGTATAGCTATCCATGTACCAGACCTGTAGGGAGTGAAAAAAGATCAACTCAACTTTGCATTCTCATCCAACAATATAAAAACATGACAATCATCAGATAGGAATATGGATTTGTTTTTGTCTAGAAGATTTTGGAAATAAAATTATTTTCCTGCTCTGAACTACTTTTTTTGCTTTGATTTTTATTAAAATGTATTTATTACACATTATTATGGAGACACAAATAATCCCTGCCCACAAACAGCTTATATCCGAAGAATAGAGAAAACATGCACAAACATAACTATCAATATTTGCCATCTTGGGGAGGGAAAACAGAAGGGAGAGAGAATTTGGATGCCAAAATATCAGAAAACAATTATTGAAAATTGTTCTTACGTGTAATTGACAAAAGTTTTTAGCAGAATGTAAAAATAAAACTACATACAAAACAAAACAAAAAACAAAAATAAAACATCAGTTCAGCAAAAGGCACTTTGACCAAAGGCAGCATGGATTGTATACTGGCTTTAAGTCAGAAGATTTGTATTTGAAACCTGTATTCTTTAACTTATACCTACCTGTATTATCTTGGGCAGCTCTCTTAACTTTCCTAAGATCTAATTCTCTGAACTACTTTTATCTTACTGCCGTACAATATAAGCTCCTCAAGGGCAGGAAATAATTTTGATTTGGTATATCTTTGGTATCTAGTCTTGTAGGTAGTACCTACTTAATATAATTTTTTTAGAATCATTCAGTTTAATTATGTTATAAGAAGGATCTGAGAGATATTGTGCCTCAGTCAATAATCAGCCATGGAGTTGAGAAGAATTGGACTCAAGCCCTGCCTATGACACCTCTGGGTTATGTGACCCTGGGTAAGTCATATGATCTTTTCAGTGTCCTTGACAGTTCTACAAGAAAAAGTTGATAATCTGCATCTGGCATAGAGTTTTGTTTTTGTAAGCTTAAAAATTGATATACAATATCTCCAAATATATTTAATAAGATTAATTAATAAGAATTTGAAGTAAAGGAAAATAAAAAGCTGGAGTAAAGAGAAAGCTAACCCAGCTGTGTTTGGAAGAGAAGAGAGGGAAAAGGTGGAGTTATGGCCAACTTCTAAGCAAAATGTGAGGACGCCTCATGGTGGCGAGAGAGGAAAGGAATTTTGGGATGAGAAAAAGAATTCTGGGAGATGGAGTCTTTAGAGTACAATATTCTAATTACACATTTTACTAAGTGTTTTTTCTAATGGCAGTGAAATCACAATTCTTGACTCTCATCCAAAAAAAAATAAAATTAAAAGAATTGTCCAAGGCATTTACAGATAGTAAATAGTTTACTCTCTTATGTACTTATTATGTTCCTCCTACAATATGAAAATCTAGATACATAGACTTACTCTTGCTCCTGCTTTGTTATCAGTCTATTAAAGAGTAAAATATTTTACTATAATGTGCAAATTTGGGAATAGGAGAAAAGTGTGGGGAGGAGAACAAGCACATCTTAAGCATCTAGCATATATCAGGTTCTATGCTAATTGTTTCACAAATATTTCATTTGATACGGACACTATTTTAATTGATTAGTTGATAATAAATTTCTCTCTAATTTGTTGTCATTCTAAATTCTTTTTCATATAGTTTTCGTATAGTTCACTGTTCTAATCTTAGGATAATACATTAGGACTGGAAAAGACTTCAGAAGTCATCTAGTCTAATACCTTTATTTTCCAGATAAGAAATGTGAGGTCCTAGAAATTTATTTGTCTAGAGTCACACAAACAATAAGTGGCAGAGGTACAACTTAAATCCAGGTCCTCTGATTCATAGGCTTTCATATAAAATTACATCTAAAATACCAGAGGTCATCATTTTCACTTGGGCAATTCAAATATCAATTTAAAACTAACTTCATGATCCATGGAGAAAATGTCCCATAATATCTTCTATTTTTCCTTTTATTTCAGTAATTAAACACTTTTTGTTAGGTCTCCAAAGGGTTAAATTATATTAACTTCTAAAATTCAGATCACATTCTACCAAGATTCCATTAGGGTGGTTTGCCATTTTTAATTCATGAAAATATCAGAGGGAAGAACAAGAAGAATTCAATTCTGATGAACATAATGCTACCTCAAGGATTCACCTGGAAAGCTAAAAGATACTTTAGAGGTGAACTAATCTAGTCCTTTCATTTTACAGGTAAGAAAACATAGGATTATTAGTTTTAAACATCTTGGTCAAGGTCATTAAAGTAGTGGGAAGGGTCAGTTTTCATTTCCAGATGCTCTGATTCAAAATCTACCACTTTTCATTACATCGCTTTTTCTCACTTGCAAAGTGAGTTGCCTGACTCCTATAGTTCTGTTATTTCTTCACTTCATAAGCTCATAGAAGCTTATAGAATTAATTATGAAGTATAGAGCTGGAAGAGACCTTGGAAGTCATCCAGCCCAACCCCTTCATTTTATATATAGGGAAACCGAGGTCCCAAATAACTTACAAGAACAAGTGGTGTAGCCAAGTGTTGAGCCTAGTTACTCTGACTTCAAATACATCCAACTTTCTACTATATTAGATAACCTTTCCTTCAATAAAAACAATTTAGAAATATAAAGAATCTATATAGTTTCAATGGTTTCTCAGGATTATTCATGCAAATAAGACTAATGAAAATTAGATTCAATGATACCGAGAATTTCTAGGGAGGAATATTGCACCACAATAATTTTGACATCCTCCTTCTGAGGGGCTAGTATCATAGATTAAGTAAAATATGCCAAAGAAGGTGTATATTCCTTAGATGACTGTATACCCCTGAAGAAATTTTATCTTTGTGAAGCTAAAATATAAAGAAAATTCCAAAGAAAGACAAAGACACTTGGGACAACAACATACTCGATTATTTTTTTCTGATGCTAAAGGATCTGTCATCCAAGCTCCAAATCGGGTTCCAGATGTCTTGATTGTAATGGGACCTGTGATTTTCATCAGCTTGCCACATGCTGAAATGAGAAGAAACAAATACATTTCATGGACATAGTCAACAATTCACACAGACATAGAATAGGACAAAAAGGTAAATGTTCAGACACAAGCATGGGTTTTTCATAGAAATACCACACATAGCAAACACATGGAGGTTTGAGATAGGGAGTTTACATTTTTAACAGTTTGGTACCTAGACATTTATATTTTCATTGTTGAAGGTGTTACAAAGTCGACTTTTGGTTGAGAAGACTTGAAAGTAAATTGTTGAATGTTCTGGGAAAAGAAAAGAGGAGACTTATGCTAGTTCAGCAGCTATCTCTTCTGATGTGCTTTATTCAAAAATATATTTTTCAGTAAGAATTTATTTTCCATTTTCTCTCATCCTATTATCCATTAACTGCCAGTATAAAAAGCCAAAAGTCCTCAATGACCTTGATTTTCAGTTGATGAATAAATATTTCCTGAGAAAGCCATTCCTGAAATAGAATTCCATGAAATTTCCTTTCTGGAGTAGATGAAACAGAGGTAAAATTCTTGCAGGATAAAGAAGTCTAGAAAGAATAGTATAGAATAAGCAAAAAAATCTTCAGTCTCAGACCTGTGACTTTATAGAGTGTGCCAGTTAATCCAATGACAGAGTATTGGATTGCTAGGAGAAGCTGAAAGGTGAAAATGTAATGACTTGGCTGGAAATATATAGTACCATCCAGGAAGGAGTTCAAAGGGGGAAAAAAAGTCCTTAAAAAATGCAAGGGTCTAAGAAAAAAAAAAGAAACCTGAAATATTTATTGTGAGACTAAAGAAGTGATTTTTAAATAAAATCTGTATAGTGAACATATTTATAGCCAGAGGTATGTGGCTGTAAATGTAGACTTTTCAAATGTGTCCAAAGATTGCCCATCTACCAGAGAATTTAAGATATCTCATTTCTCTTTTATTCTCCTTCTGTATCATCTTGTCTGTATTTGTCCTCTTTTATTGCTGTCTTGTTTTTCACTCCTTTCATCAAATAATCCTGCTTTCTTCACTGCGACAGGGAAAAAGCTTAATATTTCTCATGACTTGAGAAGTAAAGTGACCAGATTCTAAAAACAAGGAAAAGGAACTAGTTTACTTAGCATGACATACATCATGGTGTACAATCTTCCCTTAGTGTTTTCCCAAAAGAAATCAGTTTATTACTGACAGAATCTGGAGTTGTACATCCTTCCATGCTATGTAGAAGTGTTATGTCTTTCACAATGTATAAGCAGGAACAAAGGAAAACATTTAGATATAATCTTGACTTTTTCATATTAATATCACATATATAAAACAAATGAAACATTGAGATAGACAGTTCACATTTTAACGGTTTGGCTTTTTGATTATTTTTTATATTTTGCTCAAGGGGTTACAAGGTTGACATTAGTATTTTTTCCCCCTCTTGTTTTCCCCAAGGGATCAATTTCTTCCTGGAAGAATCTTGAGTTGCACATTCTACAGAACTATGTGGAAGTGTTGTGTTTTTGACCCATTCATTCCATGATAATTAGTCAATTTGGTCATCCCTAGTAAAGTAACTCAGGGTAACCGAGTTTCAAAAAGTAATCATTAAAAGAAATTACTTACGTTAGCATGTTTTTAAACCATTTTTTCTAGTTTCCTTGAATTTAATATATACTAGGTGATAGACTCTATGAGAAATGGCCATTTCTTCCTTAGAATTCTTCTAACATTTTGCATTTTTCTTAACACTTTTTGTCAGCACTGACTGAGGTTCCTTGGCAGGTCATTGTTGGGTAAGCAGAGCAGGCTTGGAAATAGCTGGTTGCTCACAGCACAAGATGATTTGTCTAAATCATTAACTGTAGCTGCCAGTTCTGCAGAACAACTACCAATCCTGCTGATTTCTAAGTTTATTTAACTGGTTGATACTTGTTTTGCATATCTCACTACATCCTATCCCTGGACCCCCTGCTATGCCTACTCACACACACCACTGCTATGGATGAATCTCCTACTCACAGCTTAATGCTTTTTTTTTTTTTTTTTTTTTTTTGCATTCTAGTTTCATTCAGGTTCTCCTCTCTGGCCCTGATTTCCAGATAAAAATCTGGATGTATAGAACTAGATAATTAAAATAACTTTATGACCATTAAAAGAGGATGGGTTGAGTCGAGTGTTTATATCTATAATTAAATTTTTTTCCATCAGTTACTGGTGCACATATCTGATCTTGAGAAAGTGTGTCTTGTACATTTTTGTATCTTTTTGAACAACTTAGTAATGTGCATTTCCCATAGTAGGTAATAAGTGCTGAATTGAGTTGAATTAGTATGTATTATTAACTGAAGATATATTAATAATGATAATAAGAGCTGACACTTGTGTAGACCCTTAAGGTTTGCAAAGTATCCGTACAACAACCCTGTGAGTTAGGCACTATGATTATTCCTTTTAAAATTTGTTATTATTCTTTTTTTTTTAAACCCTTGAACTTCGGTGTATTTTCTCATAGGTGGAAGAGTGGTAAGGGTGGGCAATGGGGGTCAAGTGACTTGCCCAGGGTCACACAGCTGGAAGTGGCTGAGGCCGGGTTTGAACCTAGGACTTCCTGTCTCTAGGCCTGACTCTCACTCCACTGAGCTACCCAGCTGCCCTTATTATTCTTTTAATTAAAAGTCTCCTCTCCTTTTTCATCCTACTCAAACTCATCAGTGAGTTTATACTTAAGGTTTTATGTAATTTTCTTTGTTATTTTTAATAGATAAAATATAAATAATAGAGTGGAATTCTGAAAAGTTACCAATGGTTCACTAACATTTAATCAATGAATATTTTAAGGATTTACTTTCTGATATAACATGAAGAAAATACTTAATTATTTTATAAATAATAGACCAGAAGCCTACCATCTTTAGGGTTGTTCTGTTCTACTTAAATAGTTTAAACTACCTCTTGGGGTCCTTGTTCTGAATGGAGACAGAGGCAACGGCAGAGCCAAACCCTGAGCCAAAGGCAGAATATCCTTAGTCACTGCTGTTATGGGGACTATTTGGAAGTGGGAATCAGATAAGACCCAGGCAATGAATACTATTTTCGGGGATCATGACTATTCAAGCTTCCCTCTGGAATTTTAAAATAAATTTCTCATTGGAAAACAATTCTTAGTATGCAATAATTGGAAATGCTCTATAGCAAGCTACCATGTTGACCTCACATGCAGTCTATGTTTCACCAGAAAAACTGAAGCAGAAATCTGTTTCTAAAGTGACATCTCTTGAGACTTTTATTCACTGATTGTGGATAATTCATATAGTGACTGCAATTTTTACATGGAGAGAGGGAGCAAGGATGATATATCCAGTTGTGCCTATCCTCTCCTGGAAGTTGATCTGCAGACTGATCAAGTAAAACATTGACTGCTAGACCATAGAATACTCTGTTAGTTTGCTGTCTTTTACTGATTTTTGAAAATGATTTAAACGCTGATAATTATAGATGAGAAAATTGCTTTGGCTATTGCATATATCACCATACTATCCTTCACTTTATTTTTCATTTTTCTCGGGCTCCCATGTCTGTAGAGGTTCATTTCTTTCTTTTTTATTGATTAATTAAGGAAATTTTCCATGGTTACATGATTCATGTTCTTTCCCTCCGCTCCTGTCACCCCCTCCCACAGCCAACATGCAGTTCCACTGGGTTTTACATGTGTCGTTGATCAAGACCTATTTCCATATTATTGATATTTGCACTAGGGTGATCATTAAGAGCCTATATCTTGTAATGCAGGGTTGCTACAAGAATCCCTTGCATTTGCAAAACTAACTGAAGCAACCCTGACAGTTGAAAAAACAGAATGTTGACCCAGCCAGCTGGGGATCTCATGGGCAAAAACTGTTATATAAATATTCTTGCAGAACCAACTGTAGGGGCTTTTGCTTTTGGGCTTTTTGGCTTTGGCTTTTGGGCTTTTGGCTTTTTGGCTTTAGACTTTTGGGCTTTGCCTCTTTCCCTTGATCTCTCCCTTGACATCCTGCTATTACCTGGATTTCCCCATTGGGCCCTGGGTGGAGGGTATTTTTGGTGGGTGGATATTGTGAGAATTAGCTTCTATAGACAGGCAGGGACAACCTTAAACCAAGCCATCACCTCATCTAGTAATCTGCTAAACCTTGTTACATCAGGGCAGTGAATTTATCCCTGGCTGAGGGGTCAGTTCCCTCAGCCTGATTCCCATCTTCTGTGACCCTCCCCCAGCACCAGCTTCTCCCTTAGCAGCAGTTACCAGACCTTAACCCCTTTTCCCTCAGCTTACCCTTGGCTTTAATAAACCCCTTTGGCTTTTCTACAAAGAGCTTTTGGTGATTCATTATACCAACTACGAGGGCAAATGCTCAAGAGGGAAAGAATAACTTTCCTTTATTTCTTGAGGACTAAACCAGGCATCCATCTTGGGCAGGAAGTGAACCAGCTTTCACTTCCTGTAAGCTGGGAGTTGCTCTCCAGAAGGGAGGGGCTCTTTACTCCTCCCCTCTAGGGAGCTTAGAATAACAGCAGGGAGGCTGAATAAAACCTTTTAGCCAGAAACTCACAATCTGTGGCTATCCCAATTATCTTGTTCTAAAGAGATAGCCTCTCTGCCTGATGACCCAGCTGATACCACCCAGAGCCCCTCAAATACAAGCCCAAGTACAAGCCTCCATTAGCATCATATCATAGTCCCTTTTTCGTTACAATCCCAATCATATCCCCATCAACCCACAGTTCTTTGTCTGGATGTGAATAGCTTTCTTTCTCATAAGACCCTCAGAAATGTCTTGGATCACTGCATTGCTATGAGTAGACAAGTCTATTACATTCAATCGTACCATAATGTACCCATCTCTGTGTATAAGGTTCTTCTGGTTCTGCTCCTTTCACTCTGCATCAATTCCTGGAGGTCGTTCCAGTTCACATGGAATTCCTTTGAGCACAATAGTATTCCATCATCAACAGATACCACATTTTGTTCAGCCATTCTCCAATTGAAGGACATCCCTTCATTTTCTAATTTTTGCCACCACAAAGAATGTGACTATAAATATTTTTGTACAAGTCTTTTTCCATATGATCTCTTTGGAGTATAAACCCAGCAGTGGTATGGCTGGATCAAAGGGTAGGCTCATTTCCTTTATATTAAAAGATTATGATTTGATGATAATGATAATGATAATGATGTTCAGTGTTCATCAGGTACATCACCCCCACCCCTCACCCCTAGTTGTGAGATTTTCTTGGCAAAGAAAGATACTGGACTGTTGTGCCATTTCCTTTTCTAGGTCAGATGAGGAAACTGAGGTAAACAGGGTAAAGTGCCTTGTCCAGGGTCACACAGCTATTGTCTAAAGCTGTATTAAACTCATGAAGATAAGCCTTCTTGATTCTAAGCCCAGTTCTCTATCAAAGTACCTCCTAAATACCCTTAATGCTAGAAACAACATTATCATGGAAATCTGGAAGCTGGTTTTCTAACATCTTGCTGATAATACTTATTACCTGAGTATTTGAAAAAGAGTCACTTATCTTTTCTAGACCTCGATTTTTTTTAATCTAGAAAATTAAAAGGGTTGGATTAGAAAGCTTATGAGATACCTTCTAACTCCAAATCTTTGATAATACTCCCCATGACTTTCTTATTTGCCCCTCTGAGGGGAACTAGAGAATCAATCTTCCATGTCTTCAATGTCCTTTTTGCAACTTTACTTCTTCATTTATAGCAAGAAACGGTGTAGTTCTGCTCTTACAATGATGTGACAACCCAATGATCATTGAATAAACATCCCAATATAAATTTTAAAAGTGTGATTTTTTTTGTGCTCTCTGCCCACTTTTCTATTATTTTACCACTGTCATTGTAGGAGTAAGAGATGGCTGCATGAATTCGAGAACTATTTTATAATTTTGTTTTGTTTCGTCTATTGATCACTACAAAAATGCATCATTTTTTAGACAGTGTTCTATTGATCAGGCCTGCTGCTGTAGCTAAGTTGGCCCTTAGATTGCAAAGTCCATCACTGGACCTATACACAAAGTCTTTATAACATGGAAGGTAGAACATATGAGAACTTTTGCATCATTGGCATAAGTTTCAAGATCCTTAGATCACCTCCTTATCATAATGAAAAATGTGTATAATGCATATAAAGAACTTAGAAGGACATCTCTCATCAAGTAGTTCCCTGTGCCCATTATGTCATTCTCCCTCCAAAATAAATAGATTATGATGTTCTATCAGTGAAACTAGATGCCTTCTTTGCAACTTATCATCTTAGAGAGTTGCTCAGGGCACCAAGCAATTAAATAACTTTATAAGGGTCATATTGTCAATTTGTGACAGAGAGTATTTGAAATTATGTCTTCCTTACTCTGAGGCTGATTCTCTGGCCCTATGCAATTCTGCTTCTCCTGATGAACATTTAGCAGATGCTTATTAAAATCAAAGTTTAAAAGAAAGAAGGTTGTGGCTACAGTAAGCAGAACTGCAGCCAAAACAATCTGTGGTCAGATTTTAAACTTGATTAGGTCTATGCTTTTCTTTGCTTTCCCTCCATTTCCTCATAAAAGTTTTGTTAGAGAAATTCTAAATCTGTCTTCCTACCATATGTGCATCTATTGAAAGAACATGGAAGCTTTAGACCAGAGAAGAGAAGACTCAGTAGAAAAGAATTTTGATGATTATATTAAAAGATCCAAAAGGTATCACATGGAAGGAGACTTATTTTGATTGATCAGAAGGCAGAATGATAGAACCAATGGATAAAAACCTCAGAGAGGTAAGTTCAGGTTCAGAAAGTGGAAGAATTACCCAACAGCTAAAACTGTCCAAAAATGCCAGGAGATTCTTCAGAGGTGGTGATCTTCCTGCCATGCAAAGTTTGTAACATTACCCAATTCACTTTACACTCGAGGAAATCAGGATCTAAGAAACTTATCTAGGACCATAGAGGTAATAAATATCAGAGCCAGTATTTAGACTGAGTTTTGTGATTTCTATTCTATTTGCATTGTACCATAGTCATATAGTCTTGGAAGAAAGAGTAGAGTAAGGTTTTCACTTTTCAAAGATTTTTTCAAAATAAAAACTTTTGCTTTACATTGTTGAATTAAAGGAACTCATTCTCATTTTTATACTTTAATGTGGATTCCTCAAATATCCCTTTTGAATATTTTGGTTAGTTTTGATCCTTGTTTAATTCGTTGATTCTTAAATGTCTTTCTTCTCCTGAGAGTTCCAGAAACTCCTGAATAGAGTGGCTAAACTCAATATAATATCAGATATCTTGGCAAGACATATTGGAGCCCCATTGTAAAAGAAGAAAAAAAAAACAGATGGCCATAAAAATAGAAGAGATAAAGAGGTTATATTTCCAAATTTCCTTAGGTTAAAAATAAGATTTGGACAGGTTTTTGAATTTACTATATATTGATTTGCTGACTTGGAAATGATAATAAATGTTTTATTTGAATATAAGAATACTGTTTCTCTTATCCACAATAGTAAGACCATTATCATACATAATATTTAGGACATTTGCTATATTTGATTACTAGCTACAAATAGAAGTGATAGGATCACAAATCAGAGCAGTAAGGAGTAGTCTTTTTTTTTAGGATAAGTCTTTTTTAAAGTAATGATTTTCCTCTCAAATTTCTAATCACCACTTATATTTCTGTTAAATATTAATTCTCATGAACCTCTATGTAAATGGGAAGATACATCTGGGAATTCACTAGATGGCACCAAACCATTGCCCTAACAAAGTGCTATGTAGTGTGAATTTTTAAAGGGATAAAGAAAAGAAATAGAATACCTAAGAGTCATAATTTTTCCACACACATACACAATCTCAAAAAGGGGAAAAAACTTTAATCATGATGTTTTAGCTGAATTCTAAAAAGCATGTAATTATAGTATTTATTTGAAAGAATCTCATACTGTTGAATTAATCATACTACCTCTACTCAGCTCAGTCCATCCATAACAGTAATCTGGGTGCTTAATGAGGGGTCCAAGAATTGTAATGACAATTGATTTAGAGGTGAAAGTTTGGACCTTAGGTATTAACTAGTCTTACTCTGTGATTTTAAAGTTGAGGGAAATAAGTCTCATACAGATTAAAGGACTCATCTAAGGTCACACAAGTAAAAAGAGGTTGAGATAGAAAAGGTACCCAGGTCTTCTGCCTCTAACTGCTTTATTTTTTACATTGCTCCATAAAACATCTCCATGTTCTCTCTTTGGGGCCAATAGAGAATGTTGCTACTAAGGTATTTCTTTATTTTATGTCTCCCCACCAAATATTTAATTTCCTAACTGAAATGAACAAGATGTATATGTCAGTGACTAAATTTACAACCAGAAGATATTAAGTGAGGCTATTTTGTGTTGTACATAAAACCAATATGTGGCATACACTATTTAACATGCCAGAAACAAACTCATAAACATAGTGTATAGAAATGCCACTATCATCTCTTCAAATTCTACTCTTCCCTTCCTCAGTCTACTTCTACCAGCAAGGTAGCCTATCATTAATTAATTTTAGGGTATTGAGAGAGTTTAATGGATAAGGAACAGTTCTCTGATGGGTGGATTTTAGGAACAAAAGATCACAAATGTAGAGTTGGGAAGGAGCATAGAAATAATTTAGTAAAATGTCCCCTTATTTGACAGTTTGAGAAACTGAGACTCAGAACACTTGCCTAGGATCCTACCAGTAATATGTAGAAGAGGAGCAATGATGATGATGGATCTTTTGATTCCAAAGCCAATGCTCTCTTCTAGGGTATCATACTCCCTACTTTCACTTACTACTCTACCACTTGCTCCAGGAATCCATACCACTGTTTCACAAAGTAGAAATACAATTTTGGTTCCTGCACTCCTAAAGGATGAGCACTTTAATCAGCATTTCTCCCTACTTCTAGCCCAGGTATAATGGATAACATGGTATTTCTTATTATTTTAGTTCCATGTTATCTATACCTGTAATAACTTAAATTTCTAGAAGCATTTTCCTTACAATGAACATTATACAAAGTATTATATTCATCTTTCATAAGAGGAAATAGGTTTTGAGGAACTAAATAACACAATAAGTGTTATATTTGGAATTTGAAACCACATTTCTTCTCACTCCAAGTCCAAAGCTCTTGTCACTAACTTACAATGACGCTCAATAAAAGTTGATAGAATCCTGGCTTTGAAATTCATTATTGGAGTTACCTTGGTCAAGTCATTTAGCCTCTCTGAGAGAATTTTTCCATCAATATAGTGAAAAGGTTGGATTAGATATTCTCTAAGCTATATTCTAATTCTCAATATATACCCCTTCTCCCTTCTGATGTTGCCACTCCTCTGCCACAGGTCCCTATCACCTTATGCCTAGACTACTGTGATAGCCTCCTGATGGGTCTTCTTCCTGCCTCAAGTTTTATTATTCTCTGATCCATATTCCATTCAGCTACAAAAATGATTTTCTAAATCGGATCATGTCACACACAGTCCCCACTCATTAAACTCTAATATCTCCCTATTGCCTCCATGATCACACGCTCCTGCTTGGCATTCAAAGCCCTTAAAAACCTAGTTCTCTCTTGTCTTTCCAGTCTTCCTATACCTTCCTCTCCATCTTATACTCTCCTATCTAGTGAAACCAGTCTTTTTGGTATTTGTGAACAAGACACTTCATCTTTAGGGGCACTTTCTCTGACTGTCCCTCATGTTGGAAATGCTCTCCCTCTTCATCTCTGTGTGCTGGCTTCCTTAGTTTCCATTAAGTTTCTACTAAAACTTCATCTTCTACAGGAAGCCTTTCCTAACCCCTCCAGATTCAAATTTCTTCTTTCTTTTATTCCCTATTACATAATGTAATAATACATTTATTACATAATTATAGTGTATATATGTATATTTAACGTAATTCATTTTATTTAATTAAATAAAATTAAATTTAAAATATTAAAAATTCAAATTATTTAGTGTAATATATACATATATAATTACATTATAATTATGTAATATATACACTATATTACATAATGTAATATATTATATATTGTAATTATATTATAAAACATACATATATAATTATAATTATATAATATGTATATATATATATATATAATATCATTACATTATATAATGGGGAATAAAAGAGGATATAGTCTGCCCTCTACCTTTTTTCCTATCCCAGTACTTAGCAGAATACCTGGTACAATAAATGTTTATTGGTTGACTAAATACTATCATTCTATGATTTTAACATTAAACTCTGTGAGGACATTTTGTAATACAATACAAACTATGGGTAGAATTTGAGACTAGATAGGGGCCCAATTGCATCCTTTTGTGTTTCTGGGAGGTGTCTAACAAGAAAGAGCATTCCAACTGGTATTGAACAAGTTAACTGGTTTTGTTTTGGTGGAATGCACACGGAATGGCAAAATAAATACCAAAATTCTTATATTATAAATTGTTCATATTATTTCTCATCATTAGGGCTGTGAACACAGAATGGAGCAAAAACTAACATTTCAATGCGTCTAAACAGGGACATTTACCCATCTTTGAAGGTATATATTTAAAGTCTCAAGTTGCTATCTATACTCAATACTATAATATTTTCTCTTTTGGCAGGGAGGAGATCAATTTGGCTAGTAGTGATTGTGAAGGTGCATTCCAACTCTAGCCTTTTTTGCACACACATATTTGTATTCCAAATTAATAAAAATGGTTGTTTGTATTTGACTATGTTTTGTAGTTAATGGCTATTTTACACCCTAGACCTAGATGATGTTCAGTGTCTGCTTAGAACTGACATGTAGTCTACATAAATCATATGAAGAAAAATATTCAGATAGTTTTTTCTCTTCATAAAGCAGATATGATTTAAATCAAATGCTAATGATCCCATAACAACACTGCTTCAAGGGAAAAAAAAACAAATTCTTACTTTTTATATTTAAAATCCGTCACAAAGTGGCCCAAATCTGCCTTTCTAACTTATTTCCTATTATTCCTCCTTACAAACTCTGCATTCTAGTCATACTGACTTACTAAGGACTGCATAGATGATTTTTTGACTCATCACTGTTTCTTTTGAGGCTAATTTCCATGTTTAGAACCCATTTTGTCTTTTGACTTAACCTGTTACAATCCCTTTTTCTTGTTCAGTTGCATCTTATTCTTTATTAACCCATTTATGGTTTTCTTGGCAAGGATACTGGACTTGTTTGACATTTTCTTCTCTAGCCCAGGAGGAAACTGAGATAAAAAGTATTGTGATTTGCACAGGATTATACACCTGGTGAGAGTCTGAAGTCAGGCTTGAACTCAGGAAAATAAGTCTTGATTCCAGGTCTGGGCATTCTATTCAATCTGCCACCTAGCTGCCCCCAAAACCTAAAGTTGTCTTCACATTCAGTCTATATGTTAATGAGATCTTCCCTGATTTTGCCCAGTCCTTAGTGCTTATTACATTCTTTTATCACTTTGTATTTGCTGTCTGTGTACATTAAACATAGCCTGGAAAAATGTGGGCTGGTTGGGGAGAGGAGAAGGGTTGGAGGAAAAGCAAGAACATGGATAGAAAAATATTAGAAAAATGAATATTAAGAAATTACATTGACAAGGAATCTGGAAAAAATGACATAAAAAGTAGACTGATGACATGTTAAGAATAAGCAATAATAGTTGGATGGTCTGTGCACTTCGATGGCATCCTGGCAATGTTGAAAGGATAAGCAAGGACTTCAGCACTCTCTGTGATGACTTTATGGGGAATATGGAAAAAGATGAAGAGATATGGCCATCTTATGATCATTATAAGAAGAAATATCTACATCAATGAAATTATAGCAACATATATAATAGATCTGGAGCTGAAAAGGACCATAGAGGCCACTGTATCTAATTTACTCTCATTTGACTGATGAGGAAACTGAGGCTTGTGGATGTCAAATGGCTTGGGACTTTTGATCTAGAGCTACAAGGACTTTCAGAGGCTATCCATTTGAACTCCATTTTAAAGTTGGAGACTGAGATAGAAGGAAGTGGAATGGCTTATCCATTGCATCTCAGATAATAATATTAGAAGCAGGATTTAAATCCAGTTCCATGGATTCCAGAACTAGTGCTATTTCTATTTCTACCCAGCTATTTGAGTGTTTGAATGCTGCGCCCTCCACTTTACCTACTAGGGAGAATGAAAACTTTGTGATGGCAAGGACTATTTCACTTTTCTCTTTATGTTCCCAGAACCTGGTAGTATACCTGCCACACAAATTGGTGCTTAATCAACATTTTGGAATTATTGAACTGAGGGACTTTTCATTCCAATAATAATTGAAAGAACTTTGAATTATTGGCCATGCAGGTTATTATCCCTTTTAGGTCTAAATACCAAATGCACCTAGTTAGTACAAGAGCAGAGGCAGAGGGGCAGAGGTTCATTCCCTCTGGATTATAATGCTAAGAACTGAACCAGCTGAACAAACAAACAGGAATGATTTCTAGCACAATAAGGCCAGGGATGCCCAGTGTGAAATGCTAGAATTCAACCCTATTCTCATACTAAATAGTTTTCCTCTTCAACATCCCATGAACCCTCTTTCTAAATCTCAGGATCTTTCTAGGTTAGAACATTCTATTGTCTGCCACACTGTTTTAGGAGAGTCCATCTGTCCATAACAGATGCCGAGGCTCTACATGGTGGGAGGAGCTGTAGGCTAGCATTTATGGTATGAGCCCAGGAAACAAACAATGAACTCATTCCCAGAGCCTGGGCTCTTACATTGGTGACAACAAATCCATGGGAGCAAAAATAGGTTCTTACAAGGCAAACCAATAAGGATGGGAGCCAAGATGAACTGATATTTTGTATTAGTATCAACTGAAAATATAACCAGATATCTTAAAGTGTAATCATTTTATAACATCCAAGCACTTGGTAAGAGATTTGATCATAGTAGATCATCTGAATTTTTTTGCTGTTTACTTGATTTGAGAGTCTGCTTTTGTGCTTTGGTGTGATGCCAGTTATATTGGAAAAAAGACAAAAATGAAAACAAAACAAAAATACCCAAACTATGTGGTAGGTAGAGGTGATCTCAGGACATTTCTTCATGCTTTAGAAAGGAAGAATATTTAGGTTTGATTAGCTAGCACTGAAAGGTAGAATTAGGAACAAGGGGCAGATATTACACAGAGTTCTATTTTAACATGATATAAACTCCCTAATGATGAGAAATATTTAAAAATAATAAGATAAGAAGTTCTTTGTCATGGAAAGTATTTAAAAAGGGATCGAGTGAATTTATCCTTGATATTTCAAAGGAGATTTCTGTTCAGTCAACTTGATGACTTTTGAGGTCCCTTCTAACCCTAATTAGATTTTCAATTTATAATCTTAGATGTTGGGGCACTGAGAGGTTAAGGGACAAACCCAGCTCCACATAACCATATATCAGAAGCAGGATAAAATGGAAAGGTCCTAGAAGCAGAGGACCTGTACTTAAATGCTGCCATTGACCTCTAATACCTATGGACCTTGCGTGAGTCTTTTATTATTCCCCAGTCTCAGTTTCCACATTTGTAAAATGTGGGAATTGGAATAAATGTTCTCAAAAATTCTTCCTGTCTCTACATTTATGAATATAAGTCTTCCTATGTCTTAGGCTATAACTCTATTATGTCATGATGATTCTCATATTTTTCTTTATCCAAGATAAAAATAGCATCAGTTATCAAATAACCCAAGCTATTCTTATCATGAAGGAAGAATATAACAAGGAGTAATTTAATTAAAACAATTCTGTGACAAAAACAATTTTTTCCAATAACTACTGTATCATTTCTGTTTAAAAATGAAGTAAATTTTTTTTCCTGAAGAATGACAATTGCTTCCTTATCTCTCTAAATAATAATTATGAAAAACTATTTCATGGGTTATACCTAAAACAATGATCCCCACTGATAATGAATGAGATGTTGGATGGTATTTTTGTTACTAGTTTTGGGTTCCTTTTCATATTCTTAATTTCACTGATGTCATTTCTTATTGTTCATAATGAAAAAGAATATTCTGTAACAACTATGATAGTGTTGTTCTGGGATTACCGCAGTAGGGGTCAGCATAAAGTAAAGCTTTCAGATTTCATTTCATTGATGGGTCAGAGAGGAATATATGTGTCATCTAAGAATTAGGCTGATCTGAAACCATATCCTTCTACTATGACAGTACATTTTATTTACAAGCCAATTGGCCTAGGTCTTTACTGGGGCAGTGCACACAATAGATTCTGCACTGCATTTGGAATCAGAAAAATCTGAGTTAGTAACTTCCTCAGACACTTACTGGTTGTTTAACTCTGGACTTCAGTATCCAAATCAGAAAAAGGAAGTCATCAGACCTGATGAGGTCTAAAATCTAAATCTTTCATCATATGACTAGGGGGACTCTTCATTTAAAACTGAAATACTCTATATGCCTGAAAAACTTCCATTCTAACCTTTGATTTGGTTAAGAGGAAGCTTTGTGCATCGATTTAAACAAGGCATTTAACAAAGTGACTAGGATGGTAAAGAGCCTTCAGTTCATGCTTATGTAGATTATTAGAAGGAAAAGAGATTCAAAGGGTAATGGGAGCTATCATGAAACATTTTAAGGATATGGAAAATTGATCAGGCTTATTTTGCTTGGCTCCAGAGAGAAGAATATAATAGCTTGAAGTTGCAAAGAGGCAAATTTAGGCTTGATTTAAGTGACTACTTCTTAATAAGCTGTCTGAAAATGAAGTGAGGTGCCTCTGGATCATAGCTAGATAAATAAAACAAACCTGACATAACTATGAACAGGTCAGAGATGGTTCTTCCAAATTGTTTAGAAGAAGCTGAGCCTGAGTTGCCACTTCTTTGTCATTTTGTAGAGAGATATTTTATTTCACCAATAGTTAGACTACCTGGTTTCACAGATCTCCTCCAACTCTGAAATTCCATGGATGTTTTTTTTCCCTTTCCCTGGTATTTATTTTCTATTTCTAATAATGAGAAATATAATTTATATAGTACTTTGAGGTTGGCAAAATGCTTTGCAAGTATTATTTTACTTTTTCTCATGCTAATCTGGGATTCAGGTGCCATTATAATCTCCATTTTATAAATGAGGAAACATGAAAAAAGGTTATATTACTAGTCCAGACACAGGGGTAGTAAGTGTCTGAGGTCAAATTTCAAATCAGGTCTCTCTGACTCCCAGCCCAGCACTCTATCAACTGAGCCACCAAAATGGCTATTTTCCCCAAACTGTTAGTCCTTCCTTCTCTTTGCTCTGTGTTTTAGCACATAGTCTTATTCTACTCAGGGGAAACACTTCTGAAGTTAATGAGCAGCCAAGTGCTCCCTGGAGTACCTTCTATGTGTAAGCATTCCTTTTTCTTAACAACATACATAGAGTTAGTTCCTGAAGAGGCTTCACCTTCCCTCCCATCTCAGGCCATGACCAACCGCTCATTTTATATCTGTGCTGTAGACATGAATCCCAGGAGGACCAAAGTGAAATCACTAACTCATAAAGTTTATGAAGTAGTCATGACTAAATTTTGATGTAGCTACCAACAAAATCCAAGCCAGAGCCTACCGTGGAAGAGAGCAGTGGTTCTGTAGTCAACTTATAGTTAAATGCTGTAAATTCTGTCTGTGAGCCAGGCATACCCTCTTCCCCTTTTATCCCCTCCCATGCATTTGAATCACTGATATCCCTGATTCTCCAGGATACTGAGTGTGCTTTGGTGGAGTGGTTTTGACTACTGCTCTTTTCCAGAGAGTTCTAAGATATTGTCCTTCAGTAATCTTCCCACTATAGTTCAAACATTGAATTATTGGCCAAATCTAGCATATTCTCTTCCATCAACAAGGCTATTAGAGAGATAATATGGTTATAGCAGTTCCTGCTTTGCTGCTTTGTTTGTGGAGTCATTAGACTAGAGTCCTGGCACCAATATTTTCAGGCTATGTAATTCTAGGCACTTCAAGCATCCCTTTTCAGAGCCTTGGTTCTCTAATCTGTAAAGGAATGTCATCAATTCATAGATCCAGAGAAAGAAAGGACTTCCTAGGTAGCCTAGCCCATTCCTTTAGTTTACAAAATAAGACATTAGGACTCAGGGATGATAGGTGACTTGCCCAAAGTCACAGAGGTATGTGCCAGGAGCAGAATTTTAATCCAAGCCTCTGACTTTCCAGTCATTATTCTTTTTCCTGTGTAGGTTGAGATTTTGTTTCCTTGCCTCCTATAGAGTTATGAGGAAAGTACTTTCTAAAGGTTTAGAAAGCACTTTCAAAATCATTGTATACATTTTTTATATCTTTATTACTTGATATAATTAGAGTTGGAAGGAAATTCAAAGACATCTAGATCAAGCACATATCTCAACTCTATTCTGTGTTTAGTTCCATTTGTTAGTTTGTGATTTTCATGTCACTGAAATGGTGGCAAGCTCTCCAGAAAGTTAGTTATTTGCTAATTGAATATCAAAATGTACTTAATTCATTTGAGGCACACTTTATTCAGAGAGGGACATTGATTTTTGTTAAAGGATACCTAGAGGAAGGCAATTGGAATGGTGAAGAGCCCTGAGTTAATACTTAAGGTGATCTCTTGAAAAACCTAGAGTATTTTTGCCTGGAGAATAGAAAGTTTAGGAGGGGTAAAACCCCTTTTCTCAAGGATTTGTAGACTTGTCTGTTTGGCTCTAGTAGAGAGACTAGCAACAGTATTTGGAAGATACAAAGAGCCTAATTTAAATTTCATGACAAGGCAGAATTAATAAATATTAAATCTACTCAAAAGGCTTTTTTGGGAAGTAGTTGTTTCCCTCTCTCTGGAGGTCACAAGGAAAGGGATCATTGCTTCTCTGATGAGATAAGAATATCTTTTTGTACTGGTTGTAATGAGACTAGGATCAGGGATGCAACTGGAAGAACAGAGAAGTAAAAGCAGTAGGTCACTTTCCCAAGGTTATCCAACCAATATGTGTTAGAGGTGGGACTTGAACTTGAGATTTTCTGACTCAGAGGTTGAATTTCTATCCACTCTTCCAGGATGACTCTCATGATATATTTGAGGAGAGACAATGTTACATTATTCCATTATTAAACAAAACAAAACAGTTTGCTTTTGAAAATATATTTAAATCGAAAGGACTTCCTTTTCCTAATCATTTAGCCTCTGTTTGTGTTGAGTAATTTATTTTCATTATCTCAATACCTGAAGTTAAGATGATTTCCTTGGCCTCTTAGAGTAGCTATATTCCATATTACCAAAGCAAATGATTTAGTTTTAACAAAGATAAACATATAACTCAGAAAAGTAAATAAAAGTATTCAACTTACTTAGCTTCTTCATGCAGTCTCGAAGTCTGGTTTCTAAGCTGAGCACCCTCTGATGTAGTTCCTCATAGTCATAGGCCCCAATTTCTTCCTGAATTCCCGTGAGGACTGCAGACAGATTCCTAATTTCCTCTTTGAACTGGGTGATTAACTTGGCATCCGTTTTGTACTGTTCTAGGACTGGGATCAAGGGCAGGAGCTCATCCATCTTTTCTTTCAACTCCTGTGAAAAGCAGCCAATTGTTCCTGAGAGCAGTTTAAAACAGATCACACAGCTAAATCCCTTTAATATGATACTTAAGGGTGATTATTGGAATGGTTTCAGAATTCTTATTGATTTTAGGTAGAAATTGATGTTTAGGGAAAATGTAAGTGACCCCATAATTATGAACCTTAAATCTACTTATTCCAATATGGCAGTATAAGAAGTCTCTTAGTTTTTAAAAATAAGATAAAATAAACATTTCCTGAAAAGAAACATATATTTATTGTAGTTAGAGAAAAATACGTTGATAACAATGAAGGATTTTTTTTAGGGTCTAAGTTTTTGTTTTGTTTTTTCTTTTTCATACTTTGTAATATAAAGTATAAGAGAGAGCATGGTGAAGTAGTTAGAGTGTAGACCTTGGAGCCAAGAAGAACTGGGTTCAAGGTCTGCTCTTCTCAGTTACTAGATACGTAACAGTGGGTAAGCCATTAAAACTTTTAGGGTCACTAGACAGCTTTGAAGGTCGATGCTCTTGTCTATATATTTAAGGAAGGCATTTTTTATAATGGGAGTTCCCCACACTGATGAAATTATAGGTCTGAACTTGACCAATCATTACTCATTCAAAAAACAAAACCACTAAAATTCCTTCATTCTTAATTTTCTTTGAATATATAACTTGTGAGCAACTAGGTTGTAAACTATTCCTAAGCACAAACAATTTATAGTTGATTATCAATTATCCATCAGTGAATTACACATTTTGGTAGACTGCCTGTTGGAAATCTTAGATCTAACTTCTTCTTTCATCCAAAGTTCTCTACAAACCACTTTTCTCTCATACCTTCACCCTTTACTATGACCATCCCCCTTTTAAAATATGCTGTCATATTATGAAATTAACGTATATGCTCATATAATATATTATTTTTCAAGTTAAATAAAATGTCAGCAAATAAAGAAGCAAGTCTGCCACACATGCAAAAAATATTATGTAATTCTTTCCAAGGAGAGGCAACATGGCATGGTGGAAAGGAGTGTCTTAGAGTGAGGAAGACTGAGTTAATATTCTATTTTTGATATAATTCCTTGTGTGCCTTGTGCAAATCACCGAATAGTGCCTTAGGTAATTCCCTAAAGATTATAAGTTATGGTCTAATTAAATTAAAAAAATGTTTTTCAAGTCTTCTCTTTTTCCTCAAATTATTACTCCTTTCTCCAAGTTGCTCCCTTTGTTAGCTCAGGGAATTACTGCAATGTTGGGGAACACTTTTATGGAGTTATTGAACAACCAATTGCTCCCCAGAGTACCCACTATATGCAAACCCTCCTCTTTATTATTATTATTATTATCATCTTCATCATCATCATTATCATCATTATCATCAATTTAGAGCTTGTTCCTAAGAGTAATTTACCATCCCTCTCACTTTGGTGCATGGTCAAAAGTTCATTTTGTGTTAATGTTATGGATAATGAATCTTAGGAGGATCCAAGTTAAATCACTAAATCATAAAATTGATGAAGTAGTCATGACTAGATCTTGATGCAGATGTCAACAAAATCTAAGCCACATACTCCAGTAGAGGAGAGCAATAGTTTTATAGTTGACATGTGGCTCAGTGATTAATGATTGCTACAAATTGTCTTTGGTCCAGGAACATCTCTTTCTACTCTTTGGATATGAACTACTGACATCTTCATTGTTCAAGGAACTCACAATGCTTTGGTAAAGCAATTTTGACCATTCTGCTTCCCAACTAGTCTCTGCATCAGTGGAAGGAGTTTCCTCTCTGGATAATACACCCATATGAGCTGTTCAGATGATAATAAAGTCCAATTTTCCAAAGCCTTAAGAAATTAATGCTGGCTGAGCATGGTGATGTGTATTTGTAATCCCTACTTCTGAGGGAAACTGAATAAAACTTGGATTTGGGAGTTCTGAGTCATAATAGAGTTAAAGCTGTTTGAGTGTCTGAACAGTCTGACACCAATATGTTGAGCGGTTGGGAAGGTGAGAGGGGATTGATGGTATACCAGGTTACCAAGGAGTGATGAAATCACACAGGCTGAGAATAGAGAAGGTTAAAGTGTCTATACTGATCAGTAGTGGGATTAGACCAATGAGTAGATGTGGAAATTCTAGCCTGAGTGAAATAGGAAGAGCAGAGAAATAAAGTAAAATTGGAAGGAAATAAGGAAGGAAGAAAAAAGAGAGAGCAAGACAGAGAAACACACAGAGAGATAGAGAAGAAAGAAAAAGGAAGGAATAAAGGGAGAGAAAAAAGAGTAAAAGGAAGGAAGAAGGAAAGAAATGGTTGAGTTTTGCATGTATTTGAATTATTTAGAATAACTTCTCTCCACCAGCATGGGGAATTGAGACCTAACTGTATTTAGAATGACTGCTTATTCATATGAGGTAAATTACTTAGTGCATTTGGTTCCTGCCACTTCTAATGGAAATATTTTCACCAAATAAGCACTCTGCACATTAAAAATGTTGATTTGCCTCCCTAGATCAAGATGTTTTTTTGGTGAAATATCTCAGGCACTTTGCCTCATTTCAAAGGTCAATCACCATTCTCCCTACAAGTATTTATTTAAAATTACCTCTTTGTCAAGCAATCTGCTGTTCTCTCAGTATACAAAGGTAAACATGAATCAATCATGCCTCTAAGATGCTTATATTTTGCTGGGGGAAGTTGAGGAGATGAACATAAATGGATAAATTCATACAAATCATACATAATAAACAGAAAGGTATCCTTTTGGAGCATAGGTGGTCGTCGTAAAGTACTGATCCTCAGAAGGATCTAAAAAGACCTCAGATAGTAGATGACTAGAGATGAACCTTGAAGACAGGAAAAAACCCTAAACAATTTCTAAAAGATGGATGTGTTGTCAGGATTGTGTTCTTGGTGTATAGGGTAGCCTATGCAAAGAAATGTTGGTGAGCCGTAGAAATGCCTATATATGAAGAGGACTAGGCAGTCAGGCTGACTCATATAGAATATGTGAAGCAAAAAGAATGAGAAATCAGTTAAAAATAGGTAGAAACCAGATTACAAAAGTCTTTCAATGCAAAACAAAGGTTTTTGTATTTTTATCCTGGAGGAAATAGTTCTATAATATTGATAATTTTCAATGGCCTTCCAGAAGGAAGAAAAACAGAATATTACTTTTCTTCTCATGAGAATCCACCTTGTTTTCCTGAACTTTTAAAAACTGGGTGGTTGTCAGTTTTCAAACAATCTACATTTTCAACTCAGCCTTACATTTACTGCAGAACGATATCATTTGGGGGCAACAAATCGCCATTATTATGATCACTTGAGAATAATCCATAGGTGCCGTCAGAATGCACATTGTACAGCTAGCTAATTTAAGCAGTGGAAAATTGCATTTTTAAATTACATTTAGAAGCTGTTATTACAATAAATGCATTAGAATAGCAGGAGATCCCTTTGCTGCCCTGATTTATGGATTGATGTTACTTGTGGGGAAATTTCCACTTACTGTATAGGCTTGGAAATTCTTGAATTTAGGGCATGTGTGCAAAATGAGAGTGAGGATAGAGTCTGCATAATGAGTGAGATCTCTCAAAACATCAGAATTGAAGGGCCTGAAATTCAGAGCTAGCTTCATTTTTAATGTCTCATCTGGATATGCATTTTTTAGTTAGAACATCAATGCATTCCTAAAGGATGGTAAGATTGCTCATTATGATTTTAATGAACATAGTTCTGTTGGTATCATTCAGTACACATTAGCATTTTCATAAGGATAGCATTGTCCTAGTATTGTGAACTCCCTTCTCTGCTGGAAATGGTCAAGCTCTAAGCAAGATAGGGCCATGAGATGGCACATCAGGGCTCTAACAACTCATTTTCTTTCTGAAAGAAATCAGGATATTTGTATTATTTTGACCTTTTAAATACTCCATTATTTGATTGTTGGCAATCCATTTTCCAGCTCTGGCAACTTGACATAGAGAGAGGGAGAAAGTCCAACGAGTACAAAATCAAATATTTAAAAGGTTACAGCAGAACAACACAGAACTGGGCTTAATGACCTATGCTGGACTTTCCCTTCTTGGAATCTTGCTCTTCTGACAAAAGGTGTCATATGAATTCCTAATCTATAATTGCATGGAAAATACCTTCTGCCTAAAATTAATGGCTACATGAATGGGCAAGGGCACAATTGTTCCATCTAAAGTTTAGAAGCACAAATTCCATTTGTCTTTTTGATGAGCTGAAAATAGTATACAAGATATTGTTTACATCATTTGATTGGGAAATGAATTCCTTTTGATTTAAAAGTATTTTCAAAGGCAATCTGTCTTTTCTCTTCTTTTTTTAACCAGGGTGCACAGAGATGTGCTGATAAATATTTAACAACTAGCTCTCAAAAAAATCCCAAAATGAAAACTGTACCCATTACATCATTTTAAGTTTTAATTGTATCATTAACACTTTCTCTGTAATTTTTCTTGTTTGGATAATCAATAAACTACTAAATCAGGTACTGATTTTCATAACTTTTTCAGTTTCCAAGGTGCACATGTTTCCACTTAAAATTTAACAATGGGTTCTCATGAGCCAATTGTAGCTGTTCTAGCACACACTAGATGATGACCTGCCTTCTCTTAAATACATCCTGAGATTCATCCTGACAAATTGAATAGAAAGTTCCCCTTGGAGTCAAAGAAGCCCTGGTTTCAAGGACTGTCTCTGACATGTACCAGCTGTGTGACTTTAGGGAAATTAATTAGCCCTTTATTGCTCTAGGTTCCAGAGTCTAGGAAGTGCCAGGGTATCATAGAATTTGAGAGTTGAAAAAGAACTTAGTGTTCATCTATACCTGATAGAATCTTCTCTAAAGTATCTGTGAAGTGATCATACAATATCTGTTTTAAGGATCCCAGGCTAGGGAACTCACTATCAACTAGAAACCTATATCACTTTTGGACAGATTTAATTATGAGGAAGATTTTTTGCCATAGAGCCTAAAATTGACTTCTTTTCAACTTCAACTCAAAGCTCCTGTGCCTGTTTTCTGGAGTTAAACAGAATTAAGTTTAATCTTCCCTCTGCATTGCAGATTTTTCAAATACTTGGAGACAGGATATCTATCTGAGTCTTCTTTTCTTTGGACTCACTGTCCCTAGTTCTTTCATCTGTTCCTCATATGATATGGTCTTAGGACACTTTTCCATCTTGATTGCCTTCCTCTGGTCACTCTAGGTTTATCAGTGTCCACCTTCAACCCTCTTTCCCAGAACTGAACACAATGCTGCAGATGAAGAAAGATGAAGGCAGTGTGCAGTAGGATTACCATCTCCTTGTTTCTGGAAACTCTGCTCCACTTAATACAGTCCCAAATCATATTAGCCTTTTTTTCCTATTAAATTATTTTAAAAACTGTGCAGATACATACTGGTAGAGCCTAAAACAACTTTTTTACTCCAACAGTCTTCTATTTCAGACAAACCATGTTTGACAAAGCATTTGGTACATAGCAGGCACCTTCTCTATACCAATGAACTCCTAGATTATATTCATATATCTACAGTTGGAAGGGACCTTAGGAGCCTGGTACTACCAGCCTATCATCTTAAAGATGAGGAATGGAGACTCAAAGAGTAGAAGAAATATTTCTTTTGTCACACAGATAATGAGTAGCAGAGCCAAAATTTAGACCCAGATCCCTGATTCCAATCCCAATGATTTTTCCATTGCAGTAGGATACTCAAAAAAGAAACAAAAATGAGATATGTTCCTGGTTATAGGTCCAGATTCATAATTTCATTAGCCTGAGAAACTCATTATAAAATTACACAGTTAAAGATCTATAACTGATATGTAATTAACTCTCTTGGAGATGAATGTTGGGGATCACTGAGAGATTAATTGACTTAGCCATGTTTTCAGAGGTAGTCTGTGTCAGCAGGAAGACTTGAATCTATATCTTCTTAAGGATTTTATGCCTTCTATTTATTCTGTCATGATGCTTCAATTACTAATATTACAGTGTTTGCCATCTATGACATTCAAAGGCTGTAGATTACCTCATGTGACCAAAGACATTTGCTTTACTTTTTTGGGGGGAGATCTTATTCTATTGGAATTTTGAAAATGCATATCATCAGAGAATGTTCTTCATAGTAAAAAAGCACTTGCCAGGTAAGTCAGATGAACTGTATTCAAGTGCTGACCATGCCACTGACTAATTATTAGGCCAAGGGAAGCTAGGTGATGCAGTGAATAGAATGCTGATCCTAGAGCCAGAAAAACCCGAATTAAAATCTGTCCTCAGAAACTTACTAACTGTGTGATCCTGAGAAAGTCACATAACCCTCTTTGCTTCAGTTTCCTCATCTATAAAATGAGTTGGAGAAGGAAATGGAAAACCACTCTAAGACCTTTGCCAAGAAAACCCTAATTGTGGTCACAAAGGCTCTGACACAACTAAATAACAATTCTGTTATACTCTCTATTTTTCTGTTGTATGATAAATCTCATCTACAAGATGAGAAGAATGGGATAGAATAGATCATCTTTACAGTCTTGGCTTCAATGATTTTCTATTTGTCCTATTTCTATTTATAAAGATATTTTTCTTTATTATATATCAACATACATCTCAGTCAGCAAACATTTATTAAGTGTCTTCTCTATGCCAGGGACATAAGAGTTAGCTGTGACTCAGTGGAGAGAGCATTGAGTCTGAAGTCAGGAAGACCTGGGTTCCAGTCTGGCCTTAAACCTCCTAGCTATGGGACTCTGGGCAAGTCACTTAAGCTCTGATTGCCTCACAAAGTGCTACTGGAAAAGGAAAAATGCTCCAGCATCCTCACCAAAAAAAAAAAAAAACTCATGGATACATATGGATCTTGGGATCAGAAAGAGTCAGTCATGAATGAACGACTAACAACAAGTGCCAGCATGGTGCCAGATCAAATACTGAAATGGATGGCAATTTGGAAATAAAAATTGCTTTAGATTTTTCTTTGGAAATGCTACAAGGTAGAGTTGTCAGAAGCATCTAAGTCAATCTCTGCCTCTGATAAATAAATATTAGTTGCGTGATTACAGGCAAATTGTTGAATCCTTTCATGTACCTGCCTGAAAAGCTACTTATCAGTTACTTATCTCTATTGGTGGAGGAAGTTTCCACAATGGGGATTTTCCACACAGATGAGAATCATATTTATTTTTTTAAAGGTAGATAGAGCAGAGGTTTACTGGTGCCAGCTTGACTTAGATTAGGAGAGCTGATTGTTAAATATTCCATGTGAGCATTCACATCTTTGGTATTGGCAAACATTACAAATCAATGCTTGATTTATTCTTTTGTTGATTGTTCAGACTGAAGGAAGTGAATAATGTAGTTGGAAAGCATTTATTAGCACATCGCTGAATATGAGTGAAAATGAGATTTGGACAATAACTGCATCTGACTGTGTCTCTTTTGAATAGGACACACAGCCAATGCTCATTCATGGGTCTGAATGATTCTTTTGACATTTGAGCCAATCCTTTGAAATATTAAAACATCTCTTCCTTTGGTGCTGGCTAGTTTTAAATCATTTAAAATGGTAATAGAAAAATATGCCAGAGAAACTAATAGAATACATATGTTTATATATGTATATATAATATGTACATATAAAAGATCTAATGTTAAAATATTGTCTCACTTTTTCCTTCCTTTCTCTCTTTCCTTTTCCTTTGCTCTGTCTTCCTTTCCTTTATCTCCTCTCTTTCTCCTCAGTCATTCTATCTCTGTCTCTCTTTATCTTTCTATCTCTGTTTCTATATCTAAGGTTTTAAAGAGCATTTGGGAGTCATATTAGACACTGGTGTAGTTCTTTGTTGTTTTCATGGATTTATATTTTAATCTTGAGAATCAGCACAGAAAATTATATTCTCAATTTTTAGTAGATATAATAGACATTTCTTTCACTGAGCCACTAATTTCTCTGAAAAATCCACATGCTTGCTAATCCTGTAACTCATAAATATCTTTTTTGTTCAGAAAGTTATTTATATTCTTAGTCCACACCAAAAATTCCAATTCATACTCAAGTAGATCAGTAGAAGGAACTTAGGGAAGGAAAATTAAGAGGAAACATGGCCACTATCATGAATTATGGTAAGACTGTCATATGGAAAAGTGCTTTAACTAGAAATAAAAACAGACTTTTAGGGGACCTAACTGGGAGGAAGAAAACAGACTGAACCTCTGCCACATCCCTGCCACCACCATAAAATGGGAAACATTTTTCCTGTTATTTTGAAAGAGTATTTTCAGGGAAATTAAGATGTCTGAAAGGACTCTTTTTAAATCTTTTTGACCCATAAAAGAAGTGAGGCAACACTAAGCACTTCAAGAGGAATCTTCTCCTAAAACAACTTCAAAAAGCAGGGAAGGAGAGGAGACTGCTTCATGAGGGACTGGAACATTCTGATGCCCCTGAGCAATATTTTCATTGAGTGTTCTCATTGTGATGGAATATAATACCAGAAGCCTCACAATGTAACAGCAAGATATCAGTCTTGGAAGTAGGGCTTCATTGAAAGGTTAGTCACCCTTCAAGGAGAAGATCGATCAACAGTCTGTGTTATTACCACTTCACAAGTGATTTAAAATGCAGTGCTATGAAAAGATTTAATCAATTCCTATTGGCATAGTTGTCTGGTTGTTTTTTCCCTTTAAGATTTGCATTTTTTTTGAGGAATATTTTGTTCTTGGGAGGCAGTGTGTCAGTGGACAAAGGACTGTACTTTTTTTTTTCATGAAGGGAAAATAAACAAAAATCCCAACATAATAGTTAGACATTAGTTAATGTAATGTTTAAAATGACAATTTTTTAAATAAATTAAAAGATGCATGTTTTCAAATGCTCCTTAATGGTTCAAATGAGTTGTTCTGAGTTTTTCTGGTTAGTGCTTTCCTTTTAAGTATCTTAACAAAGAGTAACTAACAACTGAGTCCATTTTCTTCTGTATTTATTCCTCTTCTAAAACATCTCAAGATTTTGTTTTGAGACTTGCTATCAGGAGCCAGGCTATGTGATTTATATTTCCATCATCACCAGTAACAATTTTTGTGATTTTAGATAAGTCACTTAAACCATCTGAGTCTTAATTCCCTTTTTGTTGTAGAATGGGTTTATTAGATAATATATAACCTCCTGCTATTTTTTATGGTTTTTGTTGAGATCAGATGAGAAAACAAGTCTAGAATTTGAGAGTTTGAGTTAATTTTCTCTTCATATCCAGATATGGATGCAATCTACAAAATCTCTAAGAATAAATTATCCATTATCTGCTTAAATACTTTTGAAGCAAAATCATGATTTACCAAGAAAATTCCTTCAATTTTTGGACCATTTCTTATTGTTAGCAATTTTTTTTCTTGTATTGGGTCAAACTATACCTTATGAAACTTCACTCATTGGTAATTGCTCTGCTCCTGGAAGTAAAGAGTACAATGAAAGAGTCCAGGCATTTGCAGACCACTCTAAAGGTCCTTGAAGCCTTTACTTTTTCAGACTAAACACATACTGACTACTCACACTATTCTCATATGCCAAAGATACCAGGTCTTCCTAACAGGTGTAATATGTCCCTCTCTAAACAGCTTATATTTCCAAAAACAAAGTTAGCAGAACCAAACAGAATAGTTCATATGTGGGGTGTATACACATATATGCACATATATATGTATATGTTATGTATAATATATAGTGTGTATTTTGAATTATATGAAGCCACTCTACAAATTAAAATAAGGAAAAGAAAATATAACTTATTTTTATCTTCTTCAATAATAATAATGCTAGCATTTCCATTATGAATGTGTGGAACTATATCAGAATATTTGTTGCAGTTGATTTATCCTATCTGTCTTATCTTCCAGCTCTGTTTTCAGATCATCACTTCCCCTTATACTCCTTTTCCATAAATCTTGCCTTACTGCCTTACCTAACATTTCATTACTTTCCAGACTCCTACAACCCTAGCACATCCAGAGTTGTGTCTTATGATACTTCACAGCATCATGCTAAAATCCAAAGTCCTACAGATGACAGAATTTGAGTATCCTATGAAATTCAAGTAGATGGGTAAGAAAATAGAAAGAGATGGAGGTAGTGGGGTAAATGCATCTGGAAACTAAATGGCATTAACCCAGCACAAAAAGGGAATAATTAGAAACCACAGAATTCTGAAAATTTCTAAAATATATTTTTGATGATATAACTATCATATTTCTCTGATTGTTTTCTTGTAGTATGAAAACTTGCAAAGCAAAGAGTTTTTGTTTTGTTTTTCCCTTCTAAGAATTTACTTTCTATATTTAGTACTCAATTTTTTTCATGTTATTCTCTTGCATTATTAAACATCAGAAAACATCTTTTAGCCTCTTTCAAAGAGGTACAATTGGGGCCAAGAAACTGTTAGAAATTTGGATTTCAATATCTGATGATTTTGGCATTAGCTAATATTATTATTATATAAATAATTGTGTACTAATTTATATCCTCTATATCACGGGTTTTCATTCTACAGTATGAGAGTCCTCAAAACATACAGGAAGTTTGTCAAGGCAGCACTGGAAATATTTTGTAAAAAATTATATTATCTCATTGAAAATTTGAAAAAGTAGTAGTATTATTAATTTTAAAAAAGATCTCAGTGAAAACAGCGAGAAAGGGAGGACTAAGAAGAAAGATTATTAAAAGGAAACATGGGTAATTATGAAAGAGAAAGATATAGACATATTTTGTGCTGACTGAAAAACAAATGAATGATTGTGAGATATGAGGCTTTATTTCATACCAAGTTGGGGAAAAAAGCAACTAACAATGACCCACAGAAAGATAATCTAATTGATCTCTGAAATAACCAGAAACTCTGAATTGATTCACAATCAATCAAATTACAGAATTTGGAAAGTACTATTGGAGAAGCATATCCTCTTCTTACTTAAACTGCACCAAAGGCTTTAATTCCATTTATAATGATTTCTCTCTGTGAATCAGCATTCTCAATGCTTTTCTCAATCAAATCCTAAAGAAGAAACAAATCAGAGACTAAGCATTACATGTAACAGTCTCTTTCAAACACTAAATTCAGAATAAAACTATTGCTTCATAAGGCAAGTAGATATTGGATAAAATATGTTTTTTCTTTTAAAACCCTTACCTTCCATCTTGGAGTCAATACTGTGTATTGGCTCCAAGGCAGAAGAGTGGTAAGGGTAGGCAATGGGGGTCAAGTGACTTGCCCAGGGTCACACAGCTGGGAAGTGTCTGAGGCCAGATTTGAACCTAGGACCTCCCGTCTCTAGGCCTG
>NC_058133.1:449685337-449701983 GCF_016433145.1 Gracilinanus agilis
AGAGAGAGAGAGAAAGGGAGGGTGAGAGGAAGGGAGGGAGAGAGGGAGAAAGACAGAGACAAAGACAGAGAGACAGAAAGTTTGAGCTACAGAATATGGGTAAGTTTATGTAAGAGGTAGCAAATGAGACTGAACATTGAAGGAAAAGGATTTTAACAGATAGAATGAGAAAGGAATCCACCTTAGGCACTGAAGTGGGAGAAGGCATGGTGAAATCAGAGAATAGCCAGTAGTCCTGTTCAGTTGGCATGGTGATGTTTATGAATAGGAGTGATAGGAAATGAAGGTAGGTTTATTAATGGACCGCTGCCAGATATGAAAACCTGTCAGGATTGGGCTATCGGATTGTTATTTTATTCTAAAGGTAATAGGGAGCCAACCAAAGCTTTTGAGTAAAGGAGAGTAAAAGGCCACACCTTTTAGTTAGAAAAGTTATCTTTGCACTTATGTGAAGAAATGAGAGACTGAAAGCAAAGGCAATTAAGAGGCAGAGTTTAGGTAAAAGTTAAGAGGCTTGGTTTAAGACATTGGTGAATCCACAGAAAGGCAATGATAGATGTATGAGATAAGATTTGGAAACTGATTGGACTCTGGGCATGCTAGAGAAAAGGGGAGAGAAAAGATATTCTGTGGCTAGTAACTTGGGTCTTTGACTGAAAGGTGGTGCCATAAGCAGAAACAGGAAACCTGGCAGCTAGTAAGGAAAAATTACTTTTAGCAATCTAGTTATCATCGCAGATATTCAAATACATTTAATACATAATATAATATATAATGCATGCTTTTCACATTTCCATAATGGAATAGGATTCTATTTATAGAGGACATTTTCCACCATCTTACAACTAATAGTCACTCAGTGGTTAAGTGAATATTTTCCCAAATGAGTCTTTAACATTGTATGAACACATTTTTAGTAAAGATACGTGCAGTTAATACATTATGGTTCAGTGCTTTGCTCTCACTTGCTTTCTCAAAGACTAAAGAACTAAAACCTACTTGAAAATGTTTGGTCATTAATGTCTTCCGGTCATCTTCAATCTGTCGAAACTTGGCTTTCAGTCCTTTCATTTGGGTTTCCATTTTTAAAACATATTGGAAATCCCTCTGAGTCCGTAAGTTTAAGACTTCAATAGACTGAGACATATTCTGAACCTGAAGAGAAAAGAAAATTGGTTATAGAAATATTTTCCAGTAAGAGACATATTACAGCTACTGGATGAGTTCTACAATGACATTCTTATTCTAATAATTGGTTAGTGATGTTTTCTGTGCTAAAATTTTATAACTTCATGCCTAGAACACAGGTTTTTATGAATAATAAGTATGTTATAAATATTTAGAAAATCCAGTCAGAGAAAAATTACAAATACATGGGAAGCAATAAAAATAGAGATTAAATACAGCAGCACAGAGAAGCATTTATTAATTCAAAATGTTAAATAAATTGCTTAACTAAGTATGCCTAAATATGTCAAACTTGGTACCAAACTGACAGGCTGATCAAGTAATACTTTGCTGTAATTTGGTGTTTTAGAAGGAATTTTATTTCACTTTATTTATTTTTTTTTGTTTTTGTTTTTAAACCCTTAACTTCTGTGTATTGGCTCCAAGGCAGAAGAGTGGTAAGGGCTAGTCAATGGGGGTCAAGTGACTTGCCCAAGGTCACTCAGCTGGGAAGTGTCTGAGGCCAGATTTGAACCCAGGACCTCCCGTCTCTAGGCCTGGCTCTCAATCCACTGAGCTACCCAGTTGTCCCCTTTTATTTTTTAATCATATATAGTACCTAGGAAGTACTATAACATTTAAATTAGAAAGAAATATGGTTTGGGAGTGTGGGTGGTGTTTAGGCATCCAGTTAAGGTGTGATATATATGCTTATTCAGTGACATTCAAAGAGGCAAGAGTGAATTGGCTAGAGGTAGAATATGATGTTCAGTGGTGGATCATAACAGTCCATAAAATACTCTAGTTTAACACTGTATAGTATAATAGTAGGCTACTCAAAAAATTGGTAAATGTAATCTGTGCATTAAAGTTCTATTGGAAGCCAAAATTTACCACTGGATACAAAAAATCATTTGAGGGTTATGAAATGGTAATAAAAATATTGGCAGGAAAGGATTATCTCGTAAGAGAAAATGACATGTGACCTTTGTGACAAAGAAGCAAATAGTTCTCAGCATAGCTTGGCTATACAGTTACATGGTTAACAAAGATGATAAGACTTCAGACAGAAAATGATGGATTCTGCTAATGCATCCTGCCCTGATCTCTTCCTCTATTCCCTTGTCAATCAAATGTACCACACCCAATCATACTTTCCTCTACCACCTGAATCTGAGATTCTTAAATATTTAAATCCTGTGTTATGTGGTTTTATTAGAAATAACTGACAATAAAAAAGTAATATCTTTTAAAGAGGAATTTTCCTCCGTTGATATGGAATAATTGATATTTCTTCATGGATCTAGGTTATTTCTTTATTCATCATGATGATCATACTAAAAAGTTTTTTAATTGTTTGTTTTTCTTTAGTAAAAAGCAAATTTGAGAAGTAGTTTGACATAGTGGATGGAGAATTGAGCTAAGAGTCAGGAAGAATTAAGTTCAAGACCTACCTCTGGCACATACTTCTATACAACCTTGGGTAAATCAGTTAGCTTATTAATATCTCCTGTGTAATTCTTTAAGTCAATGAAATGAACGGTCTGGACCATTCCCTGTCCTCTTTTTCCCACTAAAGCAAAATTCCAGAAATGAAGATGAAAGCTGCACTTGTTATAGTTTACAAATATACCCCGAATTTGGTTATGAATATTTCTCTAAGACAAATCCCATGACATATATCCTGAAAAAGCCTGATCTGTCCTAGGAATCATGATTATTGATGCCAGGAAGTTTTCTTGATAATTTCAGATAATTCTTGATTTTCAGTGTACTACATTAGATATTAAAGCCAGAGGGAGAAGAGATGCTGTGAAAGTGTTTTGTGATTGCCTCTAGTGTATAATCAAGTATAGTTAGGAAGAATTACATGCCAGTAAATGAGCAGAGATGTAATTGTTAATTTTAAAGGCATTGGATTTGACTTTTTTTTTCTTTTGCTATTGATCATAACTGGGTCTGCATAGACCATGAAATTCACATATAAGTGATCATGATTAAAAGTATAAGAGAATTCACTCCAATCTTAACAAACCCAATGATGACCTAGAGTATTCTACCTATTTGCTTATTTTTTCTCATGTGAAAATGTATTCCTTAAACTTGTCTACGTAATTATTTTCCATATAATTCCACAGATTTAGAACTTCTAGACTTAGCCCATAGACCTATTCCTTCTCCTGATAGTTTTTCATTTCACTATAAATTTAACCAGGTCTCTTTGCCTAAATGATACAAATTTAAATTTGCCAAATATAAATTTTCTTTCTTAGATTAGTGCTTTCATCCATATATTGTAAACTATAGAAGACACCTGGTCTTCTAGACACTTTAGAGAAACTATAAATGTAAGCATTTGATTTTTGGGGGAGAATATCTTGAACCCCCTGTAAAATGAGGTGGTAGGAATAGATGTCCTGCCTGTGAGATTTCTGCCAGCTCCAGACCTATGATCCTTTGAGATTCTCTGTAACTAGAGAACTTTTAATATCCCTTTCAGCCCCAATTTAGGATGTTCTGGTTTTACTGATTAATCCATGTTATTCTACCCTATGTGGGCACAGTTAGAATGATCAAAGTGGAAGATTAAATCTGTCTTTTGGCTAAATTGAGCCTGTTGCTTAAAGATCAAAATGTTGGTTGTAGTCATGCCTTTTCCTTATGATATATATGATTATTTTGCTTCCATGATTCAGAAAATAGCATTTCTTTCTAGGGTCACTGAAACATAATATTGACAACACTTGTTGCTTAGTTACTTTCAGTTCTTTCTGACTTTTTGAGACCTCCTTTTGGAGGTTTTCTTGGCAAAGATAGTAAAATGGTTTTCCATTTCCTTTTCCATATCATTTTACAAATGAGTAAACTGAGGCAAACAGAGTGCAGTGACTTGCCCAGGATAACAAAACTGTTAAGTGTCTAAGGCTGAATTTGAGCTCAGGTTTTCCTGCCCAGCACTCTGTGCACTGAACCACCTAACTATACCTTTTTCCAATTCACCATTAGATAATTATAATATTTATTATCCTGATGGCACAAATTGGGTTGTTATAGCCAAACTTCCTTGAGAAACTTTCATTCTTATTCTTTAAAATAAATCCTTAACTTCTGTCTTAGAATCAATACTGTGTATTAGTTCCAAGGCAGAAGAGCAGTAAGGGCTAGGCAGTGAGAGTCAAGTGACTTGCCCAAGGTCACACTGCTAAGAAGTATATGAGGCCAGATTTGAACCCAGAACTTCTCGTCTCTAGGCCTGGCTCTCTATCCACTGAGCCACCTAGTTGTCCTGTTTTGTTTTTATTCATGGAAAAAGTAGTTATCTTTTTCATGAATAATAACTTGGACATTTAGAGAATCACATAATTTTAGAGATGGAGGGACCTGCAGAGCTTGACTTATGTCTGTGATATTATGCTTTTACAGCTTCCATGAGAAATGAAGCATCTGACTTCTGCCTGAAGATCTTCAGTGATGAGGAACTCATTACCTCATCATGTAACTTGTTCCATTAAGACACTTTTTCTTTTGTTTTTAAAGAATGTTTTCCTTACAGAGAGTTGAAATGTCTTTCTGCAATTTCCATATATTGCTTCTATTTATGTCTTAAGAACCCGAGGAACAAATCTAACCCCTCTTACATATGGCAATCCTTTAAATCCTTGAAGAGAATTCTCATGCTTCCCCCTCCCCTCAAGGCTTTTCTTTTTTAAGATAAACAGTCCTAGTTCTGTCAATCAATCTCTGTGTTCAGTTTCCTCATTCTAGTGGTGACCTTCTTCCAGATGGACTCCAGCTTGTCAAATATTCTTCCTAAAATATGGCACCCAGAATTGAATGTAAGAAACTGAATGTAGTAGAACTAGGGTAAAACACCTCAATTTTTTTTTCTCCCTAAATCCTGGCAACTATTTTTCCTTAATATATCCTAAGATCATTTTATATTTATTTTGGCTGCTGTGTTATACATTCTTTTAATCATTTTCATAAATCCCAATGTAATTAGGGAATTCTTGACAACTGGAATATTCAATATTTGTCATCCTTATTAGTCATTTATTATGATGCTCTCATTATTTGATAGTTTTCTTTTATCCTTCGAGATAGTGATATATGAAATCATGTCACAGATGGAAGATTTTTGCACTGAGGACCAACTAATCAAAGTGACTTTATTCAGCTGATAATAGACCAAAAATTCATATAACAGGGGACATAGAACATGTAGTAGAGCCTGGGGATATGTCTAAGTACGTTCAATGTAGGAAGAGGGCAGGAGGTGTCTGATGAATACTCTAACACTAAGAAAGTTGCCAAAGGAGAGTATATACACCAAGAAAGAGAAATGGACCATTTAGCTTCGTATTTTAGAAAATTCTTCATGATACCTAGGTGTATAACTCTATTGTTTTGGTATTGCACAAATATTCCCTCTAAATTGTATTCAGGGGTCACATCCTAGTTACCTTTCCCTAGTCATAGCTCTATGGGAGGGTTCACTAACACTCTCTTCTTGTGGGAATTGGGCAAAACTGAATGCTATGACTGACATTGTCAAGCAAAAGAAGGGTGAGACAGGAGTAAAAATGCTATTTTCACTGAAAATCAGTTCCAGATTGTCCATATGACAGTTAAAGGAGTAACCCTGACCAAATGTTAGATACACTAAGGAAATAAAAGAATCTTGGTCAAAAACAAAATATTCAAATTCCAGTGGGGGGCATCCAGAAAGCTTAATAAGTGGACAACAGAAATAAACTAGCATAAAATAAATTACTATTTTGAAACTATACAATGAAAAAATGGCAAAGCAAAAGATAAGACATGAATATGACTATTTGTTCATTGCATATTCTGAACTGTTTGCTATAGCAAATAAGCAAAATGTGTCAAAGTATAAAAGAACCATTGAAAGAAGAAACCCATGACAAGTGAAACATGAAGACAGAAAGAGAGAGAGAGAGAGAGAGAGAGAGAGAGAGAGAGTGAGAGAGACAGAGAGACAGAGAAAGAGAGATAGAAATAGACAGAGACAGAGAGAGTCAGAGACAGAGACAGAGAGAGAGTATTAGACTTGGTTTTGGAATCAACAATTCCAGGTCTATCTCAGAAATTTTTCTATGTGAACTTGATCAAGCCACCTAAAGCTTCTGAGCTTTAAATGTGCGAAATGGAGATAATTAAAGAACTTTCTTTGGAAAGTTGTTGTAATATGAAACTCAAAATATAAAATTTATAGGTGTTTTATAAACTCATAATAATTAAAATAATTATAAACATGATCAATAAAAATATGTATGGCTTCTTATTTTCTTTACCATCATGAAAAACTCCCCTTGAATTCCTCAATAAGTTGTTTCTATATTTTCCACTAATTTCACTATTGGGAAATCCCAGTTTACTCATTCTTTAGCCAATTGCTCATAAGATAGGGTTTTAGCCTCCTCTTGAAGTTTATTTTTAATTTAAAATCTCCTTATATGTTTACTCATAAACATATAGGGAAATTCCTAGTATTTCTATTGTCTAATTTTCTGAGTTATAGGTGCTTCTGATGAAGGTGACTTTTAAGTGGTTTATCCCTTCCCTTTACCACTCACTGTCAAATATGAATTCCAAAAACCCAGTCTAGAAACAATGAAAATAAGAAGGAAAGAGAGGAAAAAGAGTAAAAATAGAGGAGGAAAGTGAGGAGACAGAAAGGAGAGGAAAATAAAAAGAAAATGAAAGAAGAGTAAAGGATGAATGAATGATGCTGAGAGTGAAGAAGAAAAGTGATGTACAAAATTTTTCAAGTCTTTTCAGCAATGAGAAAAGAGGAGAAAGGAATTACTGAATTACTATATATTTTTCCCCAGATAACAGTTTTTAGGACTTTCTTCTTCATGTGTTGGGACTTTGTCAGAAATTAACCAATTTTTAGAATAAATAAGTGTAATGAGGGAAACAAAAAAAAAGTAATAAATGATTGTTGAATTGATTTGAAGTCAGAAGCAGGAGGAAGATGACATGAACAAACATTGCTTGAGGTGGGTGAAATAACAATCGTACCTGATGAGAAGAAGCTTGGGCTACTCTATTTTCATTTTTACTTTCTTTTCTCTACCAAAAATAGTTATTTTTGTATTGGAAAAGCCATAACTCAGCTAACTAGAATGAGACTTGAGTGGCCTGTCGCCAGAAAATAAGGAAAATGAATTCAATTCAAAATTTGTAAGATTTATATTGATTAAAAGTATAAAGCCCACTTTTTGGTCACTACTTGGCTAATAGAGGACAATAGGCTTTTGATGAAAACTACTATAGCTAATACAAGCTTTTGCATATAACTGAGTGCTCAAAAAATAAAAGACATCATAATAGTAGGGAAATGATAATATTGAAGATCTCAACAGTTGATAGCTTACCAGGTGAATCCTAGAAACATAGAGATTATGTGACTTGTCCAGGGTCACAGAGGCAATAAATGTAAGGTATTAGATTTGAATCCAAACCTTCGGGACTTGCTTCTACACTGTGAATGGGGTTTTAAATGAATCTAGATTAGATTAAATTAATTAAATAGATTAGATTAAATGAATTAGATTATATTAGATAGGTCTAGTGGATAGAATGATGGACTAAAATAAGAAAGAAATGGATTTGAATCACACACTCAATAGCTCTGTGACCCAGGGTCAGTAAGATAACCTAATTAGGCCTCAATTTCCTCAAATGCAAATAGGAATGGGACTAAATAACCTTTAAGGTCTTTTATAGCTCTAAATCTATTATTAAATTAATTATCCTATATATATCCCTAATATTCTCAGGCAAATCTTTCATTACTGCATATGTCATATTGGTCTAATCTATCTACTCTATCTATCTTCTTAAAGCAAAAAATTATTAAAAATCCATTTATAGTGTTTTCAGAAAAACACAAAATGTTTAATGTTTAGGCAACAGAATATTTTAAAGTGCTTTCTGAGAAGACACTACTTGATTTACTAGTTGTTGAAAAGGATTAAATATAACATACTTGTTCTCTTCCCCCCCCCCCATGTCTTTCACATTTGAATATGACCATAGAGTTTTATTTTATAAATTTGAAAAAAAAAGTTGTTTTTTAAATTTCCTTTCAGAATAACCTCGTTTTAGGGAGGAGGATAATATTTGTAAGGGTCTATAGTCAGAACAATGAACTAATGTCTCTCCCCATGAAATTAGAATTTAATTAGAACTTTTGCTAAAATGAAGAGGTTTTCCTCCTACTGGGGAACTGCTAAACAATATAACATATGAATCTCACTATAAGAAAAAATGAAATGAAATACATGACTTAGGCACAAAGTAAGGTATCACACACAAAATAGAACAGGGAACATATTACGTATCAAATTTATGATTGACAGAATTTATGAAGAACCAAGAGATAGAAAATATTGTAAGATATAAAATGGATAATTTTGAATACATTAAATAAAATGATTTTGTATAGATAAAGCTAATGTGACCAAGATTAGAAGGAAAGTAGCAAATTGGAAAAAAAATTATAGTTTCACAGATATACATCTCATAACTAAAATATATAGAAAATTTTATAAAAACATAAGAATGTGAGATATTCTTCAGATGATAGTCAAAAGATATGAACAGACAGGTGTGAGATGAAGAAATCAAAGTTATATATAACAATATGAAAATGTTCTAAATCATTATCAATCAGAGAAATGCAAATTAAAGCAACTCTGAGATATCATCTCACATTTATTAGATTGACTAAAATGATAAAAAGGCGAAATGATAAATGTTGGAGAGGATTTGGAAAAATTGAGATGCTAAAACACTGTTGGTTGAACTGTGAGCTGCCTTAACCCTTCTGAAGAGCAATCTGAAATTATGCTCAAAGAATTACAAATCTGTGTATACTTTTCAACCCACCAATACCACTGTTGGGTTTATTTCCTAACATGATCAGGGAAAAAGGAAAAGAGCTTTTATGTTCTAAAATATTTATAGCAGCATTCTATATGGAGGCAAAGATTCTGAAGATGTGCATAATTGGGAAATGGCTAAACAAGTTGTGACATACAATTGTATTGAAATACAACTACATAATAAGAAATGAAGATCAATTTAATTTTTGAAAAAAACATGGAAAGTTTACATGAAATTAGCAAAACCAAGAGAACATTTTACATAGCTACATAAATATTGTTTGAAGAATGACTTTTGTATGTCCAAATCTAGAGAAACAACTGATAAATAAAAATTACTGAGACATAGTTTTATAGATACATATATATTTTTGTCAAATGATGTCTTGTCTAATGTGAGGAGGTGTACTTTTTTGTAACAAACAAATAAATTAACTAATTAATGTTTTAAAAAGAATAAAATAGAAAGTTTCAAAGAGCTCTGGAAGACCTCCTTGAATTGAGACAGAATGAAGTGGGCAGAACTAGGGAAACAACTTATTCAATGAAAATATTATAAAGAAACATGACTTTAAAAAAACTAAGGACTCAGATCAATGTAAAAATAAACTTTGATGACAGAGGGCTGTAGATAAGGCATATTGCTCACCTTTTGTCCAAGTGAATGGTGATGGATGTAAAATGCAAAATGGTGCATACTTTTTCATATTTGTATTTAATTTAATATTTCATATTAAATGATCAGTGTGGGAATTGTTTTTTCTTTTCCTTAACAATGCATATTTGTTATAAGAGTTATACTTGTATTTCATCATTTTATTGCTCAATTGCAAGAAGGGGAAATGAAATTGATATATAATAAATGCTTGTAAACATAAATGAATGAATGAATGATAAAAATGCAAAAATAATATGCTTTAAATAAGAAAATGCAAATGATTATGATACAAGGAAGAGTCCCTTTTATGTGGGAATTACATGTCTATGAATAAAATATCTATACACTTTCCATCTGAAATCTCAATTAAATTTATAAATAACATCACGATATTCTTGTTTTAAGGAAGTAGGTTGTGCAGATAGAGTGATGGTAGTAAAGAATAAAGAAGTAAAGAAGTAGAGTAGAGTAAAAAAGTAAAGTAAAGTAAGAAGTGAAGCAAAGAAGACCTAAGTTCAAATATGGTCTCAAACATTAGCGATTTGATCCTTGGCAAGTCACTTAATCTCTGTTTGCTTCAGTTTCCTAATTTGTAAAATGGGAAAAATAATAGCACCCACCTCCTGGGTTGGTTGGGAAGATCAAATGAAATAATTGCAGTTCTTAGCACAGTGTCTGATGCACGGTAAGTACTATATAAAGTTTGACCTTACACGGTGACCTTACAGACAAAATTAGCTTTTCAGAAAAAGACTGGAGATAGCAGATCTTTAGGGTTAATTAAAAAGCTTAATATGATAACACTATTATGAATGCAATTTACTTTTGTTAGGAGGCAGGCACGTGGTACAGTAGATAAAGCATGAGACCTGTCTAAGACCCCTAACTGGCTATGTGACCCTGGACAAGTCACTCAATCTCTATATTATGCAATTTCCTCATTTGTAAAATAAGGATAATAACAGCGCCTATTTCTGAAGGTTGTTATAGGAATTAGATAATAGCTGTAAAGTGCTTTCCAAACCTGAAAGCACTATATAAATGCCATTTAGCCATTGTTATAATTTATCCTTCAGTTAAAGAAAAAATAAAAAAAAAGAAGCCATCCAATAGTAAATTATTGCTCTGGCTACTACTTGAGAGCCTGAGTTCCTCTTAACTGGAAGTGTTCACACAGAGAGGCTGGAGGACCATCTGTCAGTGATGCCACAGAAGGGATTCCTCATTGAAGGGCAGCTTGGATTAGATTATATCTTAGGTCCCTGCCAACTGTAAAATGTTATGATTCTATGATTTTTGCTCTAACCAAAATGAGTTCCATCAATTGTGAGATCATACAAATACCAGAATGGCTTTTATATTCATATGTATACCCCTGCCCCTAGTTCCCAGAAAAGTGATGAGCAAATTGTTAGTCACTAACTAGTTGGAGCCAAGTTGGGTGGCACAGTGGATAGAGTGCCAGACATCGAGTCAAGGAGACCTTAACTCAAATTCAGCTTCAAGCACTGACTAGATATAAGCCAGTGGGCAGTTCATTGTTCATCCTTTGTTTTTGAATAGGATTAGTGCCATTATGGGGTAGTGTCTTGATTTGTGCATGAATTGGAATTAAATGAACCAGAGTTATACAAAAATTGTTATCAAAATTTATCAGAGTTGTACAAAAATTATACCAAAAAATTATCAGCCTCACTGTCTCTTCGAGAGTCATCAAAGTCCAGTGGCAAGCCCAAAGTCAGTATGACTGTTAACAGCCCAGGATGCAGTAGAAAGCCTTGGCATCTCCAATGCCTGACCAAGTTCTATGAGCTCGCAGTGCCTGCTTCAGCTGCCTTTTTGAACAAGTTATTCTAATCTGCCTAAAATGCCAATGTAAGTCTTCACCTGATTAGGATAGACATCCTCCTAATTCAGTGATGAGTTTGACATCTCTCAGTTACCCTCAACCTGCTTTAGCACACCTGGCAGATCCTGTTTTTCCATGGTGTGGCCACTGTGTAGCCTACAGTCAATAAACATTTATTGAGTTCTACTATCTGCTAGGCATTGTGTTAAGCACAGGATCACATACTGTCCATCAGCTTAGTTCCATTGTCCATTTTATGGACATCTAAGGACCCCTTAGAACCTCTCTTCCAATTTTATACTGAAATTTTTCTGTTATGGCAAAAATTCTTGCTCTGTTCTCTTGGGAAAAACAAATAACCTCAATATCTCTCCTCTTCAATTATTCATTAAAAAAGAATATTCTGTCTATGGGCCAGGTACTGCACTAGATTAAGGCAAACAAAATTAAAAGTGAAACAGTCCTTGTCCTCAAGGAACTTATATTTTATTTGGAAGAAAACTGTGAATAGATGGAAAAGGAAATTTTAATAAAGATACATGTGAAGTAAAAAAAACAGAACAGGCATTTCTAAACCATATCATCTTTCACAAAATTAATTTCTAGGAGACAAGGCACTACCAGCTGGGCTAGAGAGGATAAAGGGAAGCTTTTGGGAAGTAGCCTGCTAGCCAAACTTTGAATAAATTATACATTGTAGGAGGTACAGATAAGGAACATACATGATTTAGATGTGGACAACAGACTGGCCAAGGCATAGAAGAGATGGAATGTCATATACAGGGAAGAGGGAATAGTAACTTTGAGATGAAACATTGAATGCTGAAAGGGATTAATGCGCATTAAGCCTAGAAAGAAGGCTAGAGCCAGATTGTGAAGGGCCTTAAAAGGCACACAGAAAAGGTTATATATTATTTTAGAGGCAAGAGAGAGTCACCAGAGCTTTTTGGGTAGGGAACTGACATGGTTAGACCTATACTTTAGGGCTATTCCTTTGGCAAGTATGTGGAGGATGGATTGGAGGGAGAAGAGATTGCATGCAGGGAGACTAATTAGGAAGTGATTATAGTAGTTCAGCTGAGTGGTGATGGGTTTCGGAACTAGAATAGTTACAGTGTGAATGGAAAGAAAAGGACCCATGTGGGAGATGTGATATAGGGAGAATCGATAGAACTTAGTGTTTGGATATAAAGGATGAGGAGAAGAATTAAAAAATGAGGTTGTGAACCCGAGTGACTAGAAGGATGAGGATGTCCTCAATAGAAATACAGACTTTAGGAAGAGATGATGATTTTTGGAAAATTAACTTAAAAGGCTTCCATGTTTCATTGTTAATTAATTTTTATCTTGAAATATACCACGACCTTCTGTTCTTTATTAGGCATTTCTCCTATCCTGTACTTGAAAAGATGATTTAAAAAGCCCCACAAATATATATTTACAATTATCTCTATTATATTTATGTTAGATTTTTGTCCCTTTTAAGACTAATAGGATCAACCAATCAACAAAAATTAATTAAGTGTTAAATATTGTGTTAAATTTGGGGTATATATAAAAAAGAGTCCCGGTCTGAAGGAGCTTATATTCTAATGAGATTTTTTAGATCTCAATTCTGTCATCCAACCTTGCTTGATTCTAAGTCCCTGATCAAAAAAACCACACACATATAAACACTTCACTAGACACTTTCTTCTAAGTCAAGAGTTCTTAACCTGGGCTTCTTGAATTTTTTTAACAAAAATTACTGATAATTGATTTCAATATACTTTTTCCCTTTGATCCTGTCTTTTAATTTATGTACTTGAACATTATGCAGAGAAGGGCTTATAGACTTCACCTGACTGTCACATGCCTCACAAAAAGTTTAAGGATATCTGCTCCTCTACGTTAACATCAACTCATTACTTGAGACTCTTTGGACCAATTATTAAATTCATAATCTATACTTAGTGACCTTATATGCATGTTATGCATACTCCAGGATGTGTTTCATTTGAGTCTGGGAGGAGGCAGTTTCTGGAGAATCAACTATAATGCAGCCAAGAAAGGTTCAGGGTTAAGAAATTCATAGGATCATAGATTTCAATTAGGAAGGGACCTTAAAGACCATCTATTACAAACGTCTTAGTTTATAGAAGAAGAAACTGAGATGTAGGGAGGTTAAGAAAAATGTCTAAGATCACATAGTAAGCATCAGAAGCAGAAATTGAACCCAGGTCCACAAATTCCATCATCAATGATCTTTCCACTGATCCATAGTTCCCATGACAATTCTGCTGTTTTCCATCCTAGTCAAATCATATCAATAGTATTTTGCCAATACTAGGTACCATATTTTTTGAATGCTATAGAGAGGCCTCTTGGTAAAATAGAGATAGTTTTAAAGTCAGGAAAAACTAGGTTCAAGTTCTAATTATAAAGATGTGACAGAAGCCAAGCAAGTAAAAAACCTCTCAATATTCTAGGCAGCTCTAAGATTATTTGACTGTGTGGATGTTTACATGTATTGGAGAAATAGTTTCTTCATTTGGAGGGATCCCTAAACTAACTAAATGCGATGTCTCTTCCTTATCACGATGCTTAGTTAATGAGTGTCCAGAAGAAAAGACCGTATTTATAGCAATAACACAAAGATGCAATACTTTCAGAATAAATAAAACAAAATGCATCACATTTTCTAAGAGTCAGAATGTACCTATATGACAATTGTGATAAACTTAAAAGGCATTTGAGCTTTGGGTACAAAAATGGGAAATAAAATATTTAAAGATTATAATGTTGGTATGAGATAAAACCACTTATAGAAGAACTATGTAAATGCTGCCTATAATATAGATAATATTCAAATAGGAATTTGTTCGGTCAGTCAAAACCAGAACTAGAAAGCAAAGGACTCTGACTTATTGCATACATAGTGGAAAAATGCTTGACAGAAAATGGACGTGATAAAGATGCTTCATGAAAATCCACAATATGAGGCAGTAGTATTATTTGCCTTGAACACACATAGAAAGAATTTATTTTTACCAAAACTATAATACTTTCAATACTGCTAAGTATTAAAAACATAACCATCTATAAAATTTAGTCTATTTTGACATATACTATCTATTTATATTAGGATAAGATCATAGTAATGTAACAGAAAAAAGGCATATTATTATAGGGTTAGTAGATATCATACTTTAAAAGCTTCCCCAATAACCTACACTCTATCAAATAACCAAGTCTTAGTTAGAGCTATATAAATCCACCCTTTAAGCTTATGAGCCATTTCTCATTTCTTTTCTATATAGTATTCTATAGTGGCATATGATTTGTTCTTCTGTTTCTTGTGATATGATAAATTATTTAGGGAAGCAGCCCACTAAAGTATATAGAGGGACAGCTTCAGAAGAAGACCTGACTAAAGCCTGCCTTTGATACGTACAAGTGAGGTAATCAAGAAAAAAATCACTTTATATTTCAATGGTTGCCAACAATTTTCTAACTTAGGATGAGTTTCTAATCTGCAATGATGGAGTTTCCACACCAACAGATCCCTGTCCCACAGAAATCATAAATCAGTTTCTCTTCTCTTGCCACAAAATAATTAAATTTTTATAAATTCAACAATTATTTTAATTACTATAAGTCACATTTATTATTATTATATGTAAAGTACCGTGCCTTGATGTTAGTAAATAGAATATCATCTTATGATTTTTCAAAACAGGACAGTCTTGCCAAATTAGGAACTATAAATGTAAAATGATGAAGATTTCAAGGGCACACCTAGTCTTCTCTGGACCTGCATGGAATTAACTGAATAAAAAAGATGATTCTAGTCATTATTTTGAAACAGATGATGGAGAGAATCATAATTATCAAAGCATAATTTCATCCATGTGGTTACTCCTTCTATTTATGCAAAAATTTGTGAGTTTTATCTATATCTTTCCATTTATCCTTCAGAGTATCCACCACATATGCTGGAGGTCTTCGTCATATCTTAGTGTGAAATTCAAGCTGTGTTCTGTCATTCCCACTTCACGAACACCCCCTCTCACACATGCCTTTCATAATGCCATTTACACTTTTTTTTATATGATACAGAGTGGCATGCTACAATTCAATTATGCTTTCCATTGCCTTTCAGATTATTTGTAAATTTGATTGTTCCAAGATCATAGCGTTCCATGATTTGAAGCCATATAACATCATCAAGAGAATATTTACACTAAAGAAATGGAGATGGGTTTTTATAGCACAGAGCATTTAGGAATCAATGAAATCACTGCCGATTTTCTTCATGCAATTGAGCACAATTGCCTCCTCCTACTAGATTTTGGGCCCTGCTCATTATCCATCTGTAATGCTTGTCTAAGATATACATATTGATGGGCCAACTTGATAAACTGCCCTGTCATAGTATAAGAAATATGCATTTTTCATTTTCTCCGTGGCATTATACTATTGCTGAAATTGTTTGCTGAGAATTAGCTCTCAAATTTTCATTGGTAAAGGAATTATTAAATGAGTAACAAAATAACCAAAATTACTCAGTGTACTATATTAGAACAACAAATGCTAGTAAACACATTAGAGGGTATTGTTCAATAAATGAGATTTACTGTGACATAATGCATCGTGTTGGGGATAGAATAAGGAACATCCAGGTGCAAATCTCCCTTATGATATTCATGATGTGGTGTCTCTGACAAATCACATAACTGTTATCAGCCTTAGTTTCTTTAAGTGTAAAATGTGGATAATAATAGCATCTAACTCCCTAGAGCCTAGACCATTGTAAGGATAAATGAGATAATGTTTTCAAAAAGCTTAGCAGTGTGATTGGCACTGCATAGTAGATACTTAGTTAATGCTTCCTTCTTTCTTTCCATCCTTCCATTCTCTTTTCCTTCCCTCCTTCCTTCTTTCCTTCCTTCCTCCCTCCCTCCCTCACTTCCCTACTTCCTTCCTTCCTTCCTTCCTTCTGTCCTTCCATCCATCTATCCTTCCTTCCTTCCTTCCTTCCTTCCTTCCTTCCTTCCTTCCTTCCTTCCTTCCTTCC
>NC_058133.1:449706834-449788634 GCF_016433145.1 Gracilinanus agilis
AGAGAGAGAGAGAGAGAGAGAGAGAGACAAGGGGAGTCAGACAGACAGACTGAGAAGAGAGAGAGAGAGAGAGAGAGAGAGAGAGAGAGAGAGAGAGAGAGAGAGAGAGAGAAAGAGCTGAGTTGTTTCTATCTGCTGAAGACCTATACCTTTTAAATTTTAGCATTCCAGGGGAAAAACTCTGTTTGCTAGTACCAGATCCAGTTATACCTACCTTTTCTAGTAGTTGTCGAAGCTGTCTGCTTTTCGCATCCCGGGAACATAGGTTCTGCTCTGGTGCAACCACTGTACAAATGCATCTTCCATCAGGATCTTGGGCTGAACTATACACTTGCCACCCTTCTTTTGGGCTAATCTGAGTCTAGGAAAACCAAGGACAAACACAGGAAACACAGAACTCAGTTCATAGGATAAAGAGAAGTTAAAGGTTACAAACTGTAATCAAAAACTAAATTGACATTGTTTAGGGCTGGCAGCATGGGTATAACAACTTTGTCAAGAGTATAGAAACATTTTGATCCATATATCTCTCAAAGATTGACTTTTCCCACTTGAATTTAGAATTTCCATTTGCAAAATGTTTACTGATCCCATAGAATTTCTTAGCGATTTTCATCATATTTTTGATATTTCAATTTATCTTTAAAGCTTCTAACAAAATTGCAAATTTCTAAAGCTTCCTAAAACAAACAAGCACAAACATTACCAATACTTTTATGCAAGGAGATGTGTTGGCCAAGGAATTTCAGGCACTAATAATTAACAGTCATTGTTTTATGAGTGATGTAAATGTATAAAATACTCTGTAGTTCTATCATCTTTTCCAAGAGCTTCAAGTTCCAACACACTGTGTGTACGGTTAAGTGTGTGTGTGCACATGTGTGTGTTTGTGTGTGTTTTCTCTTCAAAGTAGATAATACCAATTAAGAATATGGGATCACCTGTGATTTTGTTACATAATGAAATCATAAATCAAATTCTTATCTATCTCTTTTGTTTCTTTTTATCTTCATTTACCAATAAATCCCTTTCCCCTCTTCTTCTCGGGGAGCTTATCCTGATAACAAAGAGTTAAAAAAGAGAGGAAGAAAAGGTAGTTTATCAAATTAATAAACACAACAACCTAGTTAGATAACATTTGTGATGTTTGTTCAGATATTTTCAATAATCCCCATTGCCAATAAAACAAAGTCCAAATTCCTTGCCCTTCTGCCCATAATTCCTCCACATATAGCTCCCCCCAACTCTCTACTTCTCTTATATTTTAGTAATCCCATAAAGAACCCAACTTTTAAAATTCCAAATTGGTATTCATTGTTCCTATTATTTCACTTCCTCCGGACCTTAGCTAATGAGCTTTCTTGTTCTTAAAATGCCTCCTAAACTTTTGCTGCAATCTTTTTCTCATTTGAATCAAAAATTTCTGAAGGCCCAGCTCAAATCCCTACTACCCCAAGACTCCTAACTTGACCAACTCATTTCTTAGTAATCATCCAACCTCCAACTTTTCTAATTTTATTGACCTTACCACTCATTTGGCCCTTATAGGAACCGATTATTCAATCATTTAATCAATAAGCATTAAGTGCCTACTATGAGCCAAAGAACTGTCCCATAGAGCAGATAGATGATGCAATGAAAAAGCGAACCAATTCCTGACTTCATGGAAGTTACATTATAATAAGAGACAAAGCATGTATATTCATGTACATGTAAACAACAAACATCATTCAAAAGATATGAATTCAGTCAGAATATATATATAAAATGAGTACTTGGTAGTTTGAAAAGTGAGGGAACTAGAAGCTGGAAGATGAGGAAAAACTTTGTGTAAAAAGTAACACTTGAATTAAGCTTTGGAGAATTTGTAGGGAAAGAAATATGTAAGAAAATACTGATCTTTTTATATAAAGGGCTAATCTTCCATAATGTAGTTATAAATCCCTTGAAGGCAGGAGTCTGGCTTATCCCTTTTTTTTTTGTTTCTGGAGTGCACAGCCCTATTCCTCAGGCATGATTGAGGAATAATTTTTCTCTTTGTATCCCTAGTGCTTAGCCCAGACTCTTCAGCGTTATAAATGGATTCTTAAAAATATTTATTGAATTGAATTTTTTCAGATGATGATGATGATGAAATCTTATGACAAATACCCTAATGGAGTATGTGAATAATCATTTTATTCAGCATGTGGCCACTTTTATATTTCGAGTTCCCTAGGGACCAAAAAAACATTATATGTTTTGTTTTTCTTTGCCTCTGAACTTGGAGTTAAAGTAGAGCAACTCCTTGTTTCTTCTTGAACTTAAATATAAAATGATCTCTTTTGTCATAAATTCTTTGAGGAAGAATATTATATTTTATAGTTTATAAAATCTGTGACAGTGGCATTTGCATGACAGTGTTTTGATGTTGATATATGTGTATAGGAAGGTGGAAATTCCTTCCACCCTTCCCTGAAACATTTGGATTTTTTTCTTTTGTTAGGGTGTTAGGGTGGAGATGGGGTGCTGTTGAAATTGACCAGAATCAGCAATAATATCTACATAAAGTTTAACATCTAGATTGAACATCTTCGCTGAAGGTGAAAAGAACAAAAACAGGCAACCATTGGTGTATTTCAGTATATAGTTGTTTGGGTGTCAAAATGCAGTTGACATTTCACTTTTCATTTGGGTGTTCTGGTTTCCTGTGGACATAGCCACAGTTTCTACATCCTTTTCATATAGTCTGAAAACACATGGCCGTTTGCACATAATGGATGGATAAATGATAAAATGAACACAATATTGAGTGACCTCCAGCTAGGAAAGAAATGCATTGTTTGATTTTTACATCTGCCTGGGTTTCTCTCCTTTTGCCTTTTAGAGGAGAACTCATTTAAATAATTTGAATACATTATAAGTTATGCACTCATGCCGACTAGCAATAATGGAGACATATAAAAGCTATATCTCTGTTTTCATAAATTTTAATGAATTCCATTTGTCATAGGAGGCAGTGTGAGGAAGTAGAAAGGGTAATAGACAGAACAAGGTACCAAATTCCAGTTCCACCATTTGTAGCTTTTCAATCTCAGTTTAAAAAATTCATTGTAGCCTTAGAAAATGGAATTTATGTGATCTAGCTCTCAGTATGATTATAAGAAACAAATTATGTAGCCAATTCATTTGTTTATTTATTATATGACTACTGGACATGTGTAACAACTTTATAACAATATATAAATGTCAGTTATAATTATTATGATACATGTCTTTTCTATATAAATCACATATAAACACTGATCTCAGTTTATTGAACCATTGTTGGAAAGGATCCTCAGAGGTGATTTAGTCTATCTCTTACTCAAAACATGAATCACCTCTTCAATATCACTAGTAGGTGGTCATCAATGTTCCTCTTGATCACCAATGACAGGGAATGCACCATCTTTCAAAGCAATCTATTCTATTTTTTGATATCTCTAATTGTTAGGAAACACCCCCTTATGTTTAGTCAATATTTACCTCACTGTAATTACCACCACTGATCCTAGTTTTTGCCTTCTAGAGCCAAGTAGAACAGATTTAATATCTTTTTTTTTTTACATAAGTCAAGTCAAGCCATGTCAATAAACACTTATCAAGCATTTGTTATGTGCCAGGCAGTGCACTAAGCACTAATCACTTTGCAAACATTATGGTATCACTTTAGTTCTAGTTTCCCTTTAAAATATGTAATATGCAAACTGTTCTCTGCAGTTGTAGTCAGAAGACAGAAGCCAGAAAATGTTAAAATGTTTTTTTTTTCTTATTTTCATTTTATGGTCTCAGTGGTAATACATTCAGAAACACATAATTTAAATACTGGATAGATAAAAAATATAGCAAAAAGCTGATGCATACAGATAGATCCATACGTGTATATATGTAGATTATATATAACATATAAATATATCTATACATAAAAAGCAAATTCTCTTTTGATAAAGGAGCCAAATCTTAGTGTTCTTTCAAGTTTGTTTTGCATGATCAATTCTCTATTGCTTAATTTAAAAAGAGAAAAGAATATGAAAAAAATAGTTATACTCTAGGCCTAAAAATGAGTTTATAGTGCAGTTTCCATGAGATAATTGAAAAATGTCTCAGTAGAAATACTTTTATTTCTGTAAGTGGGTATTAATATAGTCTATTGAGGCAAACATAAGAATGATTGTTTTTCCTTGAATGAAAAGTATATATTAAAAGCTTACTATGTGCCAAATAAAAATTCAGAAAAAGACTTTCCCTCTGGAAGTCTAGATTCTAACAGGAAAAGATAGTATAGAAAGAGAAGAATTGCTAGGAAAAGCAGTTTTAGTCTAGGACATCTCAGGGATGATGAGTTGATGTACAGGGCAGTCAATTGATATCCATTTTCTAGAAGCAATGGTACTACTGATTTCTGTATTGTTTTAAGAGCAAGGAGAAAAAAGTGGATCAAATGAGACATCAAACAGATGATGAGGTGGCCCAGATGGCTGGCTGGAAGGCATGTGAAGGAGAAGCATAATCTGGAGCCTAGGACCAGCTAGTAGATATAGTAGGCTAAATGGACAAGCATATACTAAATCAAGATAATTGGGTCCTATGAAAGGATCTTCAAGTGTGAATGAGAAAGAGAATATGGATCCTGGAGTTCTATGGCACAGAGATCTGGTGTAGAATACGTTGCTGCATGGAAGGTGAAGAAGGATAGCAGCAGAAGGCAGATGAAAATATGGTCTGAGTAAATGGCTAGAAGGCTGGCAGAAATATGAAAGTGTGATCCTCTTTTCCTATAATTGGATACGGTATCTCACAAAGCTAAGAAATAATTACCAGTCATTTGAATAGATTTTCTTTGTGAGGAGGGAAAATGAATTGCCTAATTGTATTGTTAAAAAATCCAGGTGAGTCCACTTGGCAAGCATGAATACTAGTGCTCATTTGCCAAGTTTTAGATCCTCTGGCACATTATAAAATCTCAAGGGAAAATGACAGCTCTTCTTGAGATTGAGGGTAGATGGAAAGGTGGAGAGTTAAACAAGGGTTTCACGTTCATTTATCATTCTCTGAATCTGCTGAAGAGAATAATGATCTCATTGGTTCATCCAATTGTCCAGCTGTAAAAGTAATTAGTGAAAGCAATGACCTTTCTTCTAGTTAACTGAATGAACTAACCCAGGGATCTTAAAATTATAGTCCTCCTGATAGTTGTTCAAAAGCCTCTGATCTAGCCTATGAAAATAAAACAAAACAAAAATAAAATCCCCTCCACTAAGGGAAAAAAACAAACAAATAAACAACAGAGAGACAAAGGTAGTGGGAAAGATACTACCTGACAGTGCTGTGGACTTCAAGAAAGGGACTAAGAGCCACTAATAAATAAGGCTACTTTTATGACTATATCTAGCCTCTCTTCTAATGCTGCTTATATGCTGAAAAGGGGACAAGATTCCAGCTTTAGGGATTTATTATATGGCTTTTGAAGGGCTGGCAAAAGTCTAAACTAAATTCAGTTTTCCTGGTAGACACAGTTTACTTTCTGATGTCAACAAAACTGAAGGCAAGACCTCCCACTCTTAGGCATTCCCAAATTCTTGATTTTTTTTTATCATATGGGGGTAGCAGAATCTAACAGTAAGTTTCTATATTTATAAGGAGCTGGGCACTGTTATCTTCACATATACCTAGACATTGTTACTACTGATGTTACTCCCTTTGAAACTTGTTTATTAATTAGAGGAACCAGTGACCTATTTAATATTTTTTAAGGAACTCATGAAATTGATAAGGGGGCTCTAAGAAGAATTAAATATAATTTTAACAATTTGATTTTTTGAGTTTGGATTCCTTGCTCGCTTTTTAATTATAAAGGAATGCTACTCAACTCTTAGGTGTAGGTCCCTTTTAGTAACTTAGAGGGTCAGCTGATACTTGGCTTTTGTCACCCTAGAAGGCAGAATTGATGAGTTCATGAGAGTTTATGAAGGCAGTGATCATCACTGACAAGTAGAGAAACAGAAGTATATTTGATATGTGCTGCATCAGCGTTTAAGTATAGATGTATATGTTACTGAGGCAGGTACTCTGCAGTTCTGAGTGGTCCCAACAGAAGATGGGACAGTCACAATGAATCATTTAATTCTTTAGGCAGCTTCAGATTTAAACTTCTTCCAGAAAATATAGGACTATTTTCTCTAGTAATTTACTGAGTTATTTACTTCCTTTTTCTCTCGATATGGATCTATCTATCTATCTATCTATCTATCCATCTATCTATGTATCTCTCTCTACCTATTTATTTATGTATCTACTCTATTATATTTCTCACTTTAGCACATGAGTATGCCTTTTAGTCTGGAAATTTTGTGGCCTAATAAATCTGGCAAATTAATAATGTATATCAAACAAAATTTTAAGGTTTGCAAAGCACATTAGATACATCATCTCTTTTGATCTTCACAACTGCATAAATCTAGTATTATGAATATCATCCATGTTTTGCACATAACAAAACTGAGGCTAAGAAATTAAATTTTTGTTAATACTCTTTTAAAAAATATATATATATCCCTTCAACTTCAGTGACAATGTGCATATTTATTACATACTTTAATAATGACAATTCACATTTTCCTGGTCCCTTACAAATATTTAAACAATTCATTTCATTTTGTCCTCAAAAGAGCCTTGAGAGGTATATATATATAATCTTGTTGTGTGACCTGGGGTAAGACATAACCTTTGTGAGTCTGTTTTCTTACCACTAAACTGAAATAGTTGGCTGGCTAGTAAAATGAAAAGAGAATGGCTCTAGAGGCTGAGGACCTAGCAGAATCACTAGCAACCAAGGATGATTACTACCTCTGTGACCTTGGGCATGTCATCTTCTCTCCCTGAACCTCTGTTTTCCCTTCTGTAAAATGAGAAGATTTGGCTTGATGGCTTCCCAGATCCCTTCTGGCTCTGAATTTTTGATCCTCTGACTAAATTATCTCTAATTTGCTTTCCAACTCTTTGTAGTCGATGATTCATATTTACCTCATTTCCTCCCCTCAGACTTCTATATTCAGAGGACCTGGGTTCAAATACCATTTCTGATCTTTATTGTCTATGTGACCTTAGTAACTTGACCTCTCTGAGACTCTATTTCTTCAGTTATAAATAGAAAGGATTGGATAAAATGGAGACTGAATTCCTTTTCCTGTTCTACATCTGAGTCTACCTATTCCCTAAGTCCTATAGGAATTTTTATATTATTCCAAAACTGATTTTTGTACACAGTCCTAAGAAGATAACTAATGAGGGAATAAAAAATCTACCACCAAACATCCTAAATAAAAATTTAGGGCTTTTCCTCATGAAAATTTCTTGTTTCTACCTTTGCATGATTTACTTAAAGATTTAGAAAATAAAAGAATACGACTGTACATGAAAAAACAAACAGAAAAAAATGGCCAAAGTGATCTCTGAATTGAGGAAAATGAGTAAGGAAGAAATGAGAGTGGGATGAATGTTTCTTGGGTTGTTTCCTGGGCATTTTCAACTGTTAGGAAAATTGATAAATTCATTTAAAGAGAATTGATTTGAGGTGAGAGAGGATGAAATTTGTTTAAAAGGACAAAATAAATAGTTTGTCATTAGGTTCCTTTGCAGACTCTCCTCTCCACAGTGGTGCAGCTAGCTTCCTGAAAACAGCTGGCTTCTGCTGAATGTTTGCTCTCTTTTTAATTGCTCTTTGCTGGTTCTTTCCCTGCAAGGAGGTCCCAGCATGGGAGCTGGCACAGAGGCCCCACTTTGAGAGGAAGTTACTCTGCCTTCTGCATGATCACAGACCAGCGCTAGAAGGCATAAGAGCTGAAGGGTAGCTGCAGAGTCCTCGCTTCTAACCTCACTCCCTCCAACATAGATGGAATGCTGATATGCCACAGTAAATAGATGGAAAGATGAATACACAAAGCCCTATAGGAGAATAAAATAACCTGGCCAAGTTTTCAAGATGTTAAGAAAATTAAGAAAGCAAGGAAGAGAGAGAAAATAAGAGAAGAGAAAGATCAAGAAAAAGAAATGGAGAGAGAGATCGAGGGAGAGAGAGAGAGAGAGAGAGAGAGAGAGAGAGAGAGAGAGAGAGAGAGAGAGAGAGAAGGTAGAGGAAAGGAAGAGAGAGAGGGAGGAAGAGAGAAGAGAGAGAAGGAGGGAAAGAATGAAGAAGAAAAAAGACAGGAAGAGGAGAGGGAGGGAGAAAAAAGGAGAGTGGGGAAAGGGTGGGTGAAGGAGGTAGGGAGAGAGAAAGACAGGCACAGAAAGTTACAAAAACAGGAAGAGGGAGACAGAGACAGAGCAAGTCAGAGAAAGACAGAGACAAAGAGAGAGACAGAGATAGAACATGTATCCTCAAGAATTTTACATTCTTCTGAAAGTTTATACCATGTGGTCTCTCCCAAAAACATTTTACCCATCTGCATGGCACATGCCCTGAAATTTCATGACCACAGAGCTTCATTTTTATAAAGCAAATATTTGATGATATTACATATTAAGTTGTTTTCAGTCACTATGTGCCATCACAGGGACTACTCAGAATCCTACAGAAGGATAAAATAAGCTGGACTTGTTTTCAAGATCTGAGGCAGCTACCCACTTGGATAGTCATCTCCTCAAACCCTCAAGTCCTTATTTTACAGATGAGGAAACTGGGGCACAGAGAGAGGAAATTACTTGCTCAAGGCTCCATAGGCATCAGAGCTGGGATTTGAGCTAGAGTCTTCTGACTCCTAATCTAGCATACTTCACACAACATGAACCTTTTTCTTATATGCTGAGGAAATATTGGTTTGGGGAGGGATAAGGCAAAAGAAAGGAAGAAATAATCTAACAATTTTGATGAACAAATTATTGCAGAAGGGCAGATGATGAATGGACTGTAGCACAAGATCACTTAATTCCTGCCTAAAAGGGAAAGTGGGAGGAGAGAGTGTGCAGAAGGGGCCCACAAAAGATAAACTATCAAACTTACAGTTTTGTACAGAGAAATATGGCAGAATGAGAATGCTGACCTACTTGGGAAATCTAGGTTTTGCCATTAACTAACTACATGTGTGGTCTGAATTAAGACATGTGAGCTTCAGTTTTCTGTTTTCCAAATTGATGGAACTTAGGCTGTATAATCTCTCAAATTTCCTTCCAACTTTAGCATTCCATTTCCATGATCAGAAGGATGGGGAAAAAATTCACCACTGAATCCAAAGGTAGAAGATATTTTCTTGATTGGCCAAGATCATTCAAGTTCACATTTGATATATGTTCACAAATGGGTCACTAGAATACTTCTAATTTTGTATACCATCTCTAATTCTGACACTGACCTCTAGACAGTGTTTCATAGTAGAAAGACTTTAGAATCAGATCAGATGTTTTGGGTTTGAAACATCCTTAATCCTTAGTTCTAGGGCCTTCCCTTTATTATTTTCTATTTATTTTGTATACAGCTTGTTTGTACATTACTGTCTGATTGTTGTCTAGATTGTGAGCCCTTTGAGGGTAGCGATTTTTGCCTTTATTTTTTTAGTACACAGCATAGCCCCTGGTCCATTGGAGGTTGCTTAATAAGTTTACTGACTGACTGACTGAATTTCATGTCTGCCACACATTACCTGTGTGATGCTGGAAAAACAAATGAAACTTGGCCCTCCATTTTTTCATGTTAAAAATGAGGAGTTTGGGCTTTACTATAGGTCAAATCTCATCTTCCACTCAATCTGTGATCCTATGATTCCCATGTCATTGATGTTTCCTGGCCCAAAGTGACTGTCATAATTCAAAATTAGTATATACCCAGAAATTATGCATTGCTTTTTATCATTTGATCCAAAGGTAATCTAATGAAAAATGATAGAGAAGAAAAAATAATTCCATGGTACTTGCAAATGTCCTAGGGATTCTAGACAACTTATAATTGTTAATCATTTTAGAAATTCATTTTTTCTCCTTCTTAACATTTCATCCCACTTCCTCAATCCCAAAGCTAGCTTCTCCCTCACTAGCTATGCAAATCAGCATACTTAGACACAACACACACACACACACACACACACACACACACACACACACACACACCCCTAAGAACTTTGTCAGTTTAAAACAGTGGGAAAATACATAAAATACTTGTTTACTAAATTATATGTAAAACTGGCTAGAAGGAGTTAATACTGCATTTAATACTTTAAACTTGTATTTAAGTGCTTTGGCAAGGAGAGAAGCTGGTTCAGTGAGTCTTAAATTTACTCATCTTGACTTTTAAATTATGGTTAAATTTGACTTAAATCTCTAGTCATTTGGGTCCAAAAACTGCTTTTGGTTCTAGCTCTCCTTACTTTACACTTGTTCAGTTGGGAGGATCCTTGTTTTCCAGCCCAACCTGGATGTACACCTGGCTCTGCTCACCCCAAATGACCTGAAGTAGAAAATTAAGATTCAAAGACACACTAGATATTCAGATCATCCCTCAAACACTGGGGGAATCTGGTATGTTATGCAATTAATTTGGTCCTACTACACTCAATTTCTTAATTAAATATTGATTGATAAATTAATCATTATTAGGCTCTGCTATCACAAGTCTTAGAAAGTATAGGTCACTTTTTGATTAATATTTAATTTTTCCTGCTATACTAGAATGCCAGAATGGAACCCAAATCCCCAAAGCTTTCACTAGTTCTTTAGGTTTCATTCAATAACAGGGAAATTGTCTATTGAAAATTTGTGTGTTTGTTTGAGGAATGGGGGTGGAGGAGGACTCTATATGTGATCTGTTTTGAATGAGCTTTGATTTAAATTTTTCTTCTCTAAGGTTGACAGAATAGTTAACAGAACATTAAAGCATGTTTTCAGAGTTTTTGCAAGGATATGGAAAGGCTTGTGAAAACACTTTCCCTTTCATTTTGGGTGAATGGAAACTTTTGAGATTGTAGATGCAAAGATAATTTTTAAGAGTCAAACATTCAAAGAAGATGCTACTAAAAATGAATCAGCTCTCATTTATATTATTCCTTAGCCTACTTACAGATCTTAAGGACAGACTAAGAATTGTTCAGGTTTTTAAGTTATATGTATATGTATATATGTGTGTGTATATGTGTGTATATATGTATACATTTATACATAAATATATATTTTTTTTTTCATGAAGTTGATTTCCTGAAATCCTTGCAGAGGAAGTCAGGTATTACATCCTGAAAAAGAACTTACTGAAAACAATAAAACTATAGAAGGCAGAAAGCTTAAAAATAGTCTAATGTTTTGTATTATACTTCACATTCGAAGAAAGCAGCACATACATTTGTTTGATTAAAGAAAAGAAAATGAAACTAAAAAATAACAAACATTCTGTATTTCTTAAGAAAAGAAAAAATATCCAAACTTTCAAAATATTAGTGAAGCTTTTCATTTGTAAGAATTTACTGAACCTAGTTTTATATTCTCTTTTACAGTTAAAGAGCCAGCCCACATTCGTCCATGTGTGTGCATGTGTAAGTATAAAACTATAAAGTGGTCACAGAGAAACATGCATGAACAGAGTCACAGTTCAGAAATTACCAGCTAGAAAGCAAATCTGCAAATAGAAAAAAAAAACCTCTATCTTTGTGGTTTACCACAAATGGCAAAAGAGTTGAACAACCAGAAACCCCCTGAGATCTTTAAATGCAGCCGAGTTACTTACTAGAGTATCTGGCGTGGAAGGTCTGGTGGTGTTCAATCCCACTAAAGATGGGAGAGTTTGGGACATCCAGTTTGAGATCATGGCCATGGTGCTGAGGACAGCACCCAGCTTCAGCAGTGGAGGACTCATGGCTGTGGAGCTAATGAGTTTTCATAGTGACTGATTATGATCCTGGTGCGGGGCTGGCAGTGAGAGGCGTGACTGCAGCACTCCACATCTCCAGAATGAAAACAGATCCACTTTCTCAGATCTAATCACCCGGGAAAGCACGCCCCCTCACCCCCAGTAGAGTAGACAGCTCCCTCCCTTGTTTAAGAGAAATTTGGCTTGACCACCAAGGTACTCTTAATATAGGTTTATAATTATCATCATTTGGGAAGAGGGAGGAGAAATGTTTTTTTCCCCCCAAGCTGCACTATATAATCAATTACCACCAGTAGAGTGTGTCCACTCTGGGGGTTATATGAATATAATCAGTTGCTCTTTACTCTTAAAAAAATCCACCTTTGTGGAAGACTGCCAAAGTGTACATTTCATGCAGCAAACTTAATATCTACATTTGTCTTTGGGGACATAGCAAACAGCTTTTAGGCAGAGCACAAAAACAAAAGCTGAATAAAAAATGTCTAGGCTAGCCGGACATAGATATTATTATTTATCTATAGATAGATAGTTGGTATAAGAATCTAAACTTCCTGTACTCTTTTCTTTTTTTTTTAATGGTCAAAGATGAATAGAATAAAAGTTAGCACCAACTGGCTAATTATTCTAGTTATGTAAATTATTTATTTCTATAATACTAAGAAAATAATAGCTATGCATGGGAGCTCCAGAGAATAGTGATGCCTGATTAAATATCTATTCTCTTTGGGAGAGGTACCCTGAATTGTTTAATTAGTGTAGTGGCAAAGCATTTAGGACTTTTGGGTGTCAATTTCAATAGATGAACCCCTAAGCATTTATTAAGCACCTACAACATGTCAAGCACTAGGATAAGAGCTGGGGACACAGAAACAAAAATGAAACTCTTTTCTGTCTTGGACATTATTTTCTGTAGAGGGAGATAACATATATGCATAGAAGGAAACACAAAATAAGGAGGTGGTAATTATTTTGATGGGGAGGGATTATTAGTAACTGAATGAGGATGAAAAAAGTTTCATGTAGGAGGCAGAGTTTGGGCTAAACTTTGGAGGAAAATGGGGATTCAAGAGTCAGAGATGAATAAAGAGTTCCTATGAGATAGTATTTGCAAAGTGCTTAGCATAGTGATTGGCACATAGCAGACCCTATACAAATACCCATTCCTTTCCCCCTTCCACGTATGAGGGAAAACCTGTGCAAATGCCAAAAGATGGGAATAAATGAAATGCCAGGTAAAAGGAAAAGCAAGAAAAGCATTTTGACTAGACCAAAGTGTGCGTGAATGGAATTAATATATAACATGAGTAGAAGGGTGAATTGCTATCAGTTTGTGGGAGACTTAAAATACCAATCAGGGGAGTTCATATCTGATTTCAGAGCTAACAAGGAGTAACTGAAGTTCATTGAGAAGCAGCGTGATATAATGGATAGATCCCTGGATTTGGAGTACAGAGAAAAGTGGGTTTCTGGCTCAGATATTTACTTTGTGATTCAGGGCAAATCATTTAGCACTTTGAAATCTATTTCCTCATTGATAAAATAAAGATCCCTCCCAGTTATACATTCCTACAATCTGTTTCATAGGATTCAATTCATAGAATGCTAGATGTACAACTGAAAGGGATCTTAGAGATCATCTAGTCCAATGCTTCTCATTTTACAGATAAAAAAAAAACTGAGACCCAGAGAAGTTGAGTGGTTTGTCACAGTGGTTCCCAAACTTTTTTGGCCTACCTCCCCCTTTCCAGAAAAAAATATTACTTAGCCCCCTGGAAATTAATTTTTAAAAAATTTTAATAGCAATTAATAGGAAAGATAAATGCACCTGTGGCCATCACCGCTCCCCTGGATCGCTGCAGCACCCACCAGGGGGTGGTGGCACCCACTTTGGGAATCACTGGTCTAAGATCACAAGGTAGTACATTGCAAAGTCAGGATACAATCTGAGGTTTCGACTTCAAACATCTAATATACTTTCTATCATGTCAAAATGCATTAGTATATTAGGAATAATGCTGCCAAAAAACCTTGTTGAAAATATTTCACTTTGCCCTAACCCAAAGCTTGGGCACTATATAAAAGCAATTGTGTTCCATTTCCCTCAGTACAATTTGTATATTTTTAATAAGAATGCAAGCTGAGTACAAGGCATGTATTAATGGTATTCATATGGAAAGGAACCTGATTACAAGAAGACAGAATATTGTTTTAGTCCCAAAGGAATGTGCAGGAGTTGTTTGTTTCAAGATTTTGCTGCCAAAGACATAGATTTATCTTAAGCAGCTCTGGCAGGAGAAATGGACAGAAATCTTTGATGAAACTGAAAGAGATACATATTTATAGTCATGTAGATGCCCCTGACTTCTGTAAACAGAATTAAGCTAGGGCGACTACTGAAATACTTTCAAATCCTCCCCACTTCTACTCAGAATCTAGGATACATCAAACAAAAATCTCTAAAACCACAGTAAACTGAATTCAATTGGTCCCTGTTTTTTTTTTAAACTAAGATAGAGAGAAAGCCAATTATTGATTCTTCCCCATCAAATTCAAGAAATACAGAACTCAGTAAAGATGATAGTATAATCTGATAAATCCCCTAGACCTTGAAAGAAGTAACAATACTTTCTTAGAGATAAATACAGTTTCATTTGTATCCCAGTGAGTTGACAGCTAAGTCAAAAGTGAGTTTCAAAGACTGGGTGATTAAAGATTACACTTGGAGCTCTACCTGACAATAAAGGAAAAAAATCTTTTTGAAAGTTTTAATTTCTGAAATTGCAAATGAATACACAAAGTAATTACTGGATAATTTAAGATGCAACAAGGCAGATGGCAATTACACTTATTAATGAACTATCAGTCTGAAAAAGAATAGCTTCTTCAGAAGAATACAGGATTGAATGTCAGGGGAAAATAGCAGTATCATTAGCAATGATAATAACAACAAAAACAGCAATAATAAGCAAGTGATTGGTGGAATGTCATCAAGTTTCACTGAGTTGTAAATGGCACCAAAGTAAAGTAAAAAGTCAGTGACCTTAATCCCTGACTGACACTAATTATGAACAAGATAACTGAGACTCAGTATTTTTCAATCAAATTTACAAAGTCCAAACTATTATCCACACAGTCTAAATATGGGATCCTTTCTAGCCTTCTGCTTTGCTAAATAGGATTAGAAATCTCTTCATTTTAGATTTTATATAAAGAAACCCAGTTAATTCATCAGCATCACTTTATAATTAACAAAAGTTTTTTTGGGACCTGAATCAATTTCCTCTATATTTAGGTACTTCTATATCTAGGTGTGAAATATATTTTCCATAAAACCACAGAGAAAACCATAGACAATTAGCTGTTGCATCTAATATCTTGGTAATCCTTTCTCTAAATTTAAATTATACTGGACACTTTGTTTTAGCCTCTACCCAAATCAATAGACATATAACCAACCAAACAACAGTACATTATTGCTCTTAGAATGCTAAACTATATTGATATTATTTTCACTCATTAGATTTTTAAAATATCCTGTTCTTTTATTACCCCTTGATTTTGTTTCTTTTTTTACAACATAAATCTCCAATAAATATTTAACAAGGAAACAAAATTGGCTGGGAAGGTTTTGTAGACAAATACAAGTCATATTGACATATAGTGTCACAAGAATTGCCTTTCCCCTGAATTTGTCACACAGTAGAGCAGCATAGGGTTGTATTACAAAAAATATTTTAAAATAGGTGTGTGTGTGTGTGTGTGTGTGTGTGTGTGTGTGTGTGTGTGTGTTATATGGAAGGAGGGTTTGAGGGAAATTGACTTCTGCCAAGTGTAATAAAGGAATCTAACACATGGAAGTTTCAACTGAAAATTTGACTACTTACTCAATATGTTATAGAGGAAATTCTGGGTTTAATTCAGGTTAGACAAGATGTCCCCTGAGTTTGCTTAAAACTCTAGTTTCTGTATGTTTGTATGGTATTAAAAAACAGAATGTTCATTATGGCATGTAAGGTGGTAGAATGGTAATATTTCCATAGGTGTACAAAGAGAGTGGACCAATTATAATCTTTTGAGCTGGCACAATAGGACCATGATCAATCCACACCTATAAGTATTATAGTCAAATTCTTGGGTAATTTTTCTGTTATCATCTACTGGAAATCATGGAACAATGTAAAAGTAGTCAAAGGAAAGAGACAAAAAAGTTAGAAAGTACGGCTCATAAAAATGAAACAGAGGCCAAAGGATTGTAGAGAACACTTATAAATCATGGAAAATTTCCCTAAAATGAGGATGTGTAGAAATATTAAACATATAAAATCATGCAACAAAATGAAATTGACTATCTTAATAGACAAGAACAAGTTACTAGTGTTGGAAGCATTTCTGAATAAACTATGTATAGTCAAAAAATAGTCTTGTGAGAACAAAGATAAGAATTACAACCAAAATAGAAAATTAAAAAACAATGAGAAGATATGTTCTCTTTTGAAGACAACTTTAATGAAACTTCTTATAGAATTCATCAACCTTGAAAAATGCAAAACAGATAAATGAACAGACATTGATATACATTATTACCATTTCCTAAGGAAGTTTAACTCACCTAAGGCATTTACTACAATGAGAAAAAAAAAGTCTAAAGCACTTTATACAAAAAGAAATAAAAAATACAAAACAAAACTCCATTCCTACCAAAGAAAGCTAATACCAATATGAAAGCCAAGGCAAGTGTGAGGTTGGAAAATAAACTCATTACAAGGAGAGTAGATATGATCTAATAGAACAGTGAGAAGTAGAAAAGAGAAAAAATATTTGTAGAAAATTATCTTCATAAAATTAAATATATATATTGAGAATACCTTTTAAGGAAAATATAAGGGAGTAGGCAGACTTTAGAAAGTTATATATTTTATAATAAATCAAATCTTTCTTGTTGCACCATTGAGTGAATGGTCCAGAGATGTATGTGTTTGTTGATTACAGAAACAAACCATTTGTTTTGATAGAGGAAAATGTAAGCCTAAAATGTATCTTCCAATAAGGTGTTCCTACTACATATATTAAGATTGTAAAAGATATAAATTCAAAAATAGAAATCATCTTGTTCAAGATCCTCTGACGAGTAAAGTCATGTTTTTCTAAGACAGAGAGAAATATGTTCAATAAAAACTTGGTTCATGACCTATGTTTAAGATATTCCTCTTTGAAAATAGCACCAGGCTGATTGCATAAAGCCCTACAACTTTTCAGTTCTCTAAATCAGTGCCATATTAATTGATGAAAGTTTAGCCTGATAATAAAGTTTGAAAAGAACTTTACATATAGTATCTCATTTATTGCTTACAATCACCTAGTGAGGTAGGAGCTATTATTATCCCTGTTTTACAGAAGAGAAAACTGAGGCTGAGAAAGATTAAGTAACTTTCTAGAGTCATATAGTTAGTGAGTTTCTAAAGTAGTCTTCCAATTCAGATACTTCGTACTATCTATCCACTATGCCATCTAAATGCTTGACTTCAAAATAGGAGAAAAAATAATAAGTGGATGAAATAAAATCATGTCCTTTGAATAGTATAAGAGAGTCTGTGCAAAAGGATTAGTATTTACATGCAAGCCTACTGGAGGAAGAAGAAAAGGAGAAGGGAGAAAGAGACTGACAGAGATAGAGAAACAGAGACATAGAGAGACAAAGAGAGAATTAGGTACTTTGATATAGTAGAACTGGACAACACTTATAGCCTTAACTCCTTACTGTTTTTTATTCCCCTAAGTATTTGAATAGCATTAAGACATCACGTGAGTATCTGACCTAAGCTTACCTGTGGAAAGTTAGCAATCTGGTTCAATTCATCAAATATTTATTAAATTCCTATTGGGTCGAGAACACTGCTAGGCACTGGAAAAAAATAGAAAGTCTAGAAAACATCTGCCATCAGAGCTTCTAGTCTAATAAAGCTGAGGCAAACACAAATAACTACAATATATAATAATGCTTTTCCTATACCCCAAGCATTTATAATTTCATGGAAATAATTATAAAGAATCAAGTTACATAGAGGATAAATTAAAAATAGATATAAAACATAAACTACTCTAACATTTTTAGCTTTTTTACAATATTTCTCTTGTTACCTTTACACACCTATTACACATTTCTTGACTTCATGAATGATGTAGTTTTGTCAAAATTGCCAATTATCCATGTTTCATAGAGGACATATAATCTCTCTCCTCAGTGTCTTTCACAGGCTGAGCCCTCTGCCTGAAATTCCCTCCCTCCCTAATTCCATCTCTCAGAATCCCTAGACTCCTTTAAACTTCACCTTAAATGCTGCCTTCCATATGAAGTTTTTCCTCATGTTCCCAACTACTAGTAATTAGTATTCTTTTGCTTTTTATATATTTTATATCTCTTTTAATATCTACTTGCTCCTTTTTCTCCCATAAAATGTAAATTATTTGAGTGCAGGGACTATATCATTATTTTTTTTTCAAATCTTGAGTGCTTAATAAGTGCTTGTCATTTGGCTAATTGATTGAAGGAAAGGCAGGTGAAAATACCTGGATAGATGAAGAGGACTAATATGGTAATTTACTATATTTATCTTATTAGCATTGGCAGTCAGGAAGTTGCTTCTTTCTGATCCTTGAATTTAACCCTTTCTTTATTCTGCCTCAGTCCTTTAGCTTTACAGGGGTGGAGGTGGGGAAGAAAAAGGAAAAAGTTAGTATTTCTTAAAAAATAGAGTTATAATTTTAAAAAAAATAGGAAAGCACTTTAATGGAAAGATTTTTGTACTCTTATCTTTGCCTCTAGCTGGGAAACTGATTAATGCTCTTAAAGCCCCAGAGAATTCTCCCGGAACAGCTGTTGTTCCATTTTCAAAGTAGAGGGGAAAAGTAGCAGCGGGAGGGAATTATGTAGGGAAAGCATTATTTTTCTTGTTTTATTTTTTTCCAGCCTAAATTGGAGAATGGGCAAAGCAGAAGTAAACACAGTGCCTGGCTATTATTTGGATGAAGAGGAAGCAGCAGAGTGGGATGGCATCACAATAGACTGAAAGTAGATTGTTCCTGTTCTGCCTCTACCAAAGAGGCTCTAGGCATGCCATAAATCTACTCTGAGCCTCAATTTTATCATAGGTGAAATATGGATATTTGACCATATTTAGGCTTGTTTCAAATCCACACCTTTTTTTATTTTCTATATTCATAGTAGGGAAAATGGGGGTAGAATTAAAGTTAGAAATGTGAGGGAAAATTTGACAAGGGCTTGTACCAGGGCACACAAGCGTGGCAGTAAAATCTCTGGCTCCTGAGGTGGTTGATTTTATTTGTTTGTCTTTGCCATAGAACAGTCTGTTAATATTGGTTTGCTATTATTAAACACTTCTAGAAATATTGTCCATACGGGGCAGCTGGGTAGCTCAGTGGATTGAGAGCCAGGCCTAGAGACAGGAGGTCCTAGGTTCAAATCTGACCTCAGACACTTCCCAGCTGTGTGACCCTGGGCAAGTCACTTGATCCCCATTGCCTACCCTTACCACTCTTCCACCTATAAGTCAATACACAGAAGTTAAGGGTTTAAAATAAAAAGAAAAAAAAGAAAAAAAAAGAAGAAATATTGTCCATACACTACAGTTTTTGCTGTAGTTTTAGAGATAAAAGAGACCTTTGAAGACATCTATTTCAACCTCTTTATTTTGAGGAATTCAGGACTCAAGTTGTTAATTAAGTGACTTGCCCAAGGTCAGACAGGAAGGAAGGAAATAATTATTTATCAACTGTCTGCTATATGCCACACATAGTATGATGATTATCTAATTTGATCCTCACAAAACTCCCATAAGGTAGGTACTGTTATGATCTCTATTTTATGGTGAAGGAATTGAGATATAGTTCATATAGATGAGGTTAAGCGGCTTGTCCAGGGTCAAGTGAAAAGTCAGTTGCTTGAGATTGTATTTGAATTCTGTTCTTTTTAATTCTAGATCTGATCTCTAACCACTACCTGGTCTAGAGCCTAGGAAGTAGCACAGCTAGGATTTGAACTCAGGTACTCTGACTCTACATTAGAACATATACATACCACAGATTCATATATAAATATACATTATATATGTGTGAAATGTTATATATGTCACTAATCAAATCAGGGCAAAAAAGAGTAAAAATTAGTAGAGAACCATTAACAACTTCTGTCTTTGCTTATTTTTTATGCTTTCTGTGCTCAACACTGGTCCCATTTTCATCAGCTGATTTCCTACCCCCATCCATCAAAACTGATCTCAAATGTCGCCTGTGATGTGAAGGCTTCCCTGATCACTTCTGGTTGTTATCTGCTGTAACCTCCAGACCTCACATAGCATTTCATCCCTCCCTCATGCGTTTAATCATATAATATAGTGTATTATTTTATTTTGCTAGTATTTTTATCTCTAATAATCTATAAATTTCACGTGGGAAAACACCGCAGATGACCCATACTTTTATACTTCCTAATAGTTAGCACACAATAGATAATACAAGTTGTTTTTTTTAACCCTTGCTTTCTTAGAATCAGTACAAGTATCACTTCCAAAGAGTGGTAAGGGCTAGGCAATTTGGATCAAATGCCTTGCCTGGGATGACACAACTAAGAAGAGTCTAAGGTCAGATTTTTTTAAAACATTTATTAATATTCGTTTTTAACATAGTTACATGATTCATGCTCCTACTTTCCCCTTCACCCCCCGCAACCCCCACCCATAGCTGACATGTGCAGGGTTTCCACTGGTTTTATCATGTGTCATTGATCAAGACCTATTTCCAAATTGTTGTTAGTTGCCTTGGCGTGGTGGTTTCGAGTCTACTTCCCCAATCATGTCCACCCCAACCCATGCGTTCAAGCAGTTGTTTTTCTTATATATTTCCTCTCCTGCAGTTCTTCCTCTGAATGTGGGTAGCGTTCTTTACCATAAATCCCTCAGAATTGTCCTGGGTCATTGCATTGCTGCTAGTATAGAAGTCCATTACATTCGATTTTACCACAGTGTATCAGTCTCTGTGTACAATGTTCTTCTGGCTCTGCTCCTTTCACTCTGCATCAATTCCTGGAGGTCTTTCCAGTTCACATGGAATTCCTCCAGTTTATTATTCCTTTGAGCGCAATAGTATTCCATCACCAACATATACCACAATTTGTTCAGCCATTCCCTAATTGAAGGGCATAACCTCCTTTTCCAGTTTTTTTGCCACCACAAAAAGCGCAGCTATAAATATTTTTGTACAAGTCTGTTTATCTATGATCTCTTTGGGGTACAAACCCAACAATGGTATGGTTGGGTAAGGTCAGATTTGAACCCAGGACCTTCTATTTCTATTCACTGAGTCATCTAGCTGCCCCCACACATGTCTTTAATTGAAATGAATTGAGTTTTTGCTTTATGACAGAACATCATCATCTTCACCAAGGAGAGAGTAATGGATAACATTTGGGCATCTCATGTTTTCTACCGTATCTTTTTTCTCCATGATTTTTGGAGATTATTTATGTGGTCTCTGCTATCTCCCACAGTTATATAGCACTCGAAAGCTTACATAGTTCTTTTTTTTTTAAACCCTTACCTCCCATCTTAGAATCAGTACTGTGTATTGGTTTCAAGGCAGAAGCGTGCTAAGGGTTAGGCATTTGGAGTTAAGTGACTTGCCCAGGGTTACAAAGCTAGGAAATGCCTGAGATAATATTTGAACCCATGCTCTCCTATATCCAGGTTTGACTCTAACCCCTTAGTCACGTAGCTGCATTGTAGACCTTCAGACGAGGTGCCATTAATTTTGTCAATTTTCAGATGAGAAAATGAGATTGATAGATTACCCAGAGTCACAGAGCAAGTTGATGAGGCAGAATTTGAATTCTGATCTTCCTTATTCTTGTCTAACTCTCTATCTACTATGCCTCTTGATTTTCACTTGCACGTGTCTCTAAAGATAAAATGGGTCAGAAATCTTTCATTATTTCCACTGTGATTAAATGGGCCCCAGATTTGCCACTGAGGTTACCAATCTCAAGTGTGACTCACTCGCTTTGGCCCAAGCATTACTGCAAACTCCAGGTTATAAACTGTATTGGAATACCCGAAGCCATCATTATGACCAATGCTTCCCATGCTCAGATCTGGTTCCCATCATTACCATAATTGATTTTAATATGGAGGTGGCTGAGGAGGAGATGGAGATTGTTAATATGAAGAGAAGAGGACAGAGACTTGGATCTCCAGCTGTTGGTGTCCCATGTCAGGAAGTCTTAGGGTCCGTAGCTTATTTCACTCTCAGCTCCTGTGGAGAGCTGGCTCCATATTGATAAGGATCCCTGCAGCTTTGCTGGGGTTTAATTATGTCCTTGGTCTGGACCCTACAGGGGTTTTTATATTTAGTCAAAGAAGCATTTAAATTTTCCCTGATAAGTATATCTCTTAGGGTTAGTGCTCAGCATAGAAGGTCCAGATTATATCATCAATCTGTGTCCAGATATTTAGTGCTTCTTTGTTATCTATGGAATCAGTTCCAATTTCCTCATTTTGTTATTCCAGGTCTCCTTTTATCTAATTCAGTTTGAAATATTTATCCTTATTTCCCATTACTAGCCTCTGGAAATCCTCTGGTCAGAGCTCAGATGCTGCCTCCTTAATGAAGCCTTCCCAGTTCCCTCTAGTTGTTAGCATTCTTTCCCTCTTATAATTTCTTTGTATTATTTTGTATAAAATATATGCATATATAACTCATAATTACTTATCTGTGTACATGTTATATTCTTCACTCTCTCCCCCTACAACACTACCTACCCTACACTCCTCAAGAATCAGGTCTGTTTCCTCTTGTCTTTATGTCCCAAGAACCACACACGATGCCTTTCATGAGTAGGTGCTTAAACAAACATTTTAAAAATTGAATTGAATATGATCCAGTCAAATGGTCTTTCCATTATTGCATGTGGAAACATCTTACTCAGTTCTACTTATACTGTACTGCCAATATGCTCACCTCTAATTCCCTTCCTTACTCCTTCCTATCTATCTACATTCTTTAAAGTTCCACCTAAAGAGCTTCCTTCTCCAAAAGTCTGAAATGATTCTTGCTCACAAATCCCCATAGAGAGTCCCTCTGAACCCTTCTTTCCCCTGAAGGGTTTAGTTGCTGGCTATATCACCATAAGGTACTGATTATAAACTTTATAAGAATTATAGTTACTAAGCAATGGAAGAGACTGCCTCATTGGGTATAAACTAGAAATAATCAGAGACTAGATGACTACCATTGTAGAGGAGGTTCCTTCATTAGGTAAGAAGTTGGATTATTTGACTTCCAAATGGCTTAAGTACTATATAATTCTAATATTTCCTATACATGTGTCTTGTCTTTTCAACTAGATTATTAGCTATTTGAAGGTAGGGGTTACATTAAGTTTCTTGTATTCCCAGTACTTGGGACAATTTCTTAAAGACAGTTTGAATTTAAGACATATTTGTTGTATTTTATTTTTCTAAGTATTGTGAAGCCTTTGCTGATTGCCCCATAGGTAATGTATACTTCCTCCTTGACTTACTTTTTATTTATTTAGCTGTATAAAACTGCACCCCATCAAAATGCAACTCCTTGAATATAAGGGCTATTTTTGTTGTATTCCTAGGGCTTTGCAGATGGCAGCTCTTCAAGAGAAAAGATCTTAAAATGAAAAGGAACTTAGAAACTATCTAATTTAACCCTCTCTTTCTAAAAATGAAGAAATTTTGTGCAATTGAATATTAATCAATCTGAAAATAATTTTTCTTGAAGATAGATGCAAAATAGAAATATAATAATTCCACTTTTTTCATTGTCATTTACCAGTATCACATCTTTGTGTAATGGCATGTTTGGCATAGTGCACTCACCTCAGACTGCCCTCAGACTAGCCAGTGTGGAATCCCAGAGAAAGATCATAGTCATATGGCCATTCTCAAATTCCCTTAGGATTTTAGGGATCCTTTTGGCAGAGGGGGGATATACTTCCCATTATAATTCTTAAAGTTCCATAAGACACTATTTTTTAAATGATATAGCCATTCATACATATGACCTTAAATTAGATTTTAATTTATATCTTAAATATAAACATTTACTTAATACTAAAGACAAAACAACAATAATAATCATAATATCATAGCTAAACATATAAGGAAGGAATAAAACATAAAATGAAGGAATACTAATCACTACATTCAAGGACATATGTACAATTAGGTTATACTGTTCTACTAATGCACTCATCTTAAGTGGAAGTAGATGCCTATTTGTGGAAATAAGGTAGGGAAACACAAAATTGGGGAAAACCAATATATTTAGTGTAATTCAATTTTCTGGAAATACAAACCTCAATATTTCCCTCCAGATGAGAATCTAAGACCCAAATTGTATTAAGTGTTATGCCAAGACTTATAGAACTATTAAGTACTTACTAAGTGCTGTTTCTGGAGTCAGGCAGACATGAATTCAAATCCAGCTTCAGAGACTCGCTAACTGCATAACTTTGGGAAGACTCTTGACCTTTATTTGCCTTAATTGAGTCATCTTAAAATGGAGATAATTATAGCATCTATGACCCAGAGTTTCTCTGAAGATCAAATGAGATAATATTTGTATAGTACTTCATAAACCTTATAGTGGTATATAGTTGTTGTTGTTGTATATAGTTGTTGTTGTTGTTCTTCTTCTTCATTATTATTATTATTATTATTATTATTATTATTTACTAGAAGTGTCAGAAAAAGAACTTGTATTTTATTTTAAGACAATAGAAGACTTTAAAGTAGTATATAATTATTATTATTATTATGTACTAGACAGTGTGAAAAGAACATGTATTTTATTTTAAGGCAATAGGAAACCTTAAAGTGATATATAGTTATTATTATTATTATTGTTATGATTATATACTAGTTAGTTGCAAAGAAAAGAATGTGTACTTAATTTTAAGGCAATAAGAAGCCATTGAAATTTCTTGAGCTTGGGGATAGCATGGTCATTCCTATGCTTTAGGTTTATCAATTTGATGGTTTAGTGGAGTATAAATTGGAAAGAGAGAAATCTTGATGCAGAGAAACCAATTAGGAAGCTACTACAATAGTCAACACATGAGTTCATGAAGGCTTAAACTAGGCTAGTAGCTATGAGGATGTAGAGAAGGAGATGGATTACAAATTACAAAGTAATTACAAATTACCACATTGAACACCTATCCAGATTGGATAGATTTAATTCTGATATATATGTATTTTTTAACTCTTAACTTCTGTGTATTGGCTCCTAGGTGGAATAGTGGTAAGGGTGGGCAATGGGGGTCAAGTGACTTGCCCAGGGTCACAGCTAGGAAGTGTCTGAGGCCGGATTTGAACCTAGGATCTCCCATCTCTAGGCCTGACTCTCACTCCACTGAGCTACCCAGCTGCCCCCTCTGCCATATATTTTTGAGTCTTGTTTTCATATCAAATGGTGGTTATTCCTTTCTAACAAGGATTTGTTTCTAATAAATATCCATTCTCCAGAGTTTTTACCAAGTTATGGATAGATATAAATTATATACATATACCCCAGTTAAAATTACTAGAGATGCTAGGCTAGGATGGAAAAATTAAAAGAAAACTAATTTATTCTTTTAATTTTTATTGGTGATAAAGAATCACATAATTTATCAAAACATTCAAATGTAGAACTATATTCTATACTAACTATAGTAGGTTGAGATCAAGCATGTAGGTGCACATTGATTCTTGCACATCCTTTGTATGTCTCAAAGTTTGTCTTATTCAAGCTCAAGGAAGATATAATTTTGCTCCTCATTATTATACTCCTTCACAAGATCTAACACTGATGGATTAATGTCTTCAACAGGAGATCTTCCTTGATGCTGTAATTGCCACTGGCTTTAGTTAATTGAAATAGCATTGTATTTTAAGTTAGAGAACCAAGGTTTAAACCCTGGCTATACTTCTTATTCTCTGTATAATTTTGGGCAAATAAAAATCTTACTGTTCTTCTCATTTGAAACTTCCTCATTTGTAAAAGAAGAGGATTGTTAAAAATAATACCCAAAGTCACTACCAGCTCTAAATAAAAAAAACTAGGATCCAGAGTGCAAATATAAACTAAGTTGACAAGTTCATCCAATCCCAAGACTTAATTTCAGATCTTATGAAATCTCCCTAAAGCCATTTCTCCCTTAGAATGATCTAAACAATTGTAAATTATACAAGGACAGAGAAAGTCAGAAAAAGAGACAATAATACAGAGAAAAAAATAAGGCAGAAGAGGAGGAGGGAAGAGCAAGTGGAAGAGAATGAAGAAGATAAGGATAAGGAGGGTCTTGATGAGGAAGACAAGAAGGAGAAAGGAGAATAAAGTGAAAAAAAGGAAAGAAGAAAAGAGAATAGAGAAAAAATAAAAATGAGAAAAAAGTTGGAAAAAGAAGCAAAGAGAATAGAGAACAGAGGAGGAAAAGGAAAGACACAAAAGGGAATATTGGAGAAAGAAGCAAGGAAGGGAAGGAAGAAAGAAAAAATGATTTTACTTAAGTAACCAAATTTCAGATTTCAGTTCTAGCTTTTTAAAAATGTTCCTATTATTTATGAATAGTCATGTTGAAAGAATTAGTCCAATAATCCCCCATTATTTTCAACAAAACTCTTTATCTTTTAGCTTCCATGAAAAAGGAGAAAGGGCAATTGAATTTCATCAGCTACAGGTATTTATCAATATTTACAATACTAGTAATTATTTAGTCTTGTACTGAAAATATGGTCAGATAAAACAAAATGCCAATGGTTTCCAGAAAGCTATATTTAAGAAATACAAAGTATAAATAGTAAACAGTGAAGATAAAAAAATTAGTTCTACTTTTAAAAAGCTATTTTGTTGGAAGTAAAAAACAACTATTTTCCTATCTTCATTAAAAGAACCACTGATTTGGGTTAAAATGAATTTTCATGTGTGAGAACTAATGCTAAAAGGGAAAATGTTTATTTAAATGACTTTACTCTATTAATTGCCTGCCAAAGGGGGAAGAGTTTGCTTTGGCCTCATGTAAACATCACAATTTAAGTATGGGATCAACAGATATTATAAGAGGGAAAATATATAATGATATATGCTTTTAGCTTGCAAGATTAGTACCTTTTGTAATGCTTTGCTTTTGCTTTACAAAACTCATATGCAGTTGGTTAAATGTCATAGTATGTTAGGAATTAAATTTACATTTTAAAATCTGGTAAATGTTAATTAAATATAGTTGCTATAAAAGAACTTCAGAATAATAGTACTTCACAAACTATATTATGTAAATCGGAATTCTTCTATTCATATTAATATTTTTATTTTATGTACCCCATATAACAATTACAAGTTGAATTATAATTAAATGATAACATAATTATCATTAATAATTTATTCTAATATCAAAATTGTTTTAAATAAATAATGAGCTCATCTGAACTTTTGAATATTGGTTGCTTCACTTGCTTAATTTAGTTTTCTTCCTATCTCAAAGACCTGAGTAAGAACCAAGCATATGTGTTTCATAGAAGAAAGGCAAGGTTATCTTATTTTAATAGGCTTAAGGGATAATGACATTCTGTAAAATCAACTCATTCTGCCCTGCTGGGGCTAATGACTTGGATATCTGAACCTGCAGGGAACCAGGGGAGTGGCATTAAGAGGGAGCATCTGAATTGCACTTTAATTTGCAAAATTCTCCCAGGGTCAGAATGTAAGGTGTTCAATTCAACTTCAGATTTTCAGATCCAAGAGATTGAAATATGTTGCTTAACTGAGAATATTTTGAATATTTTTAGTATATCCTGAAGTATGCTCTGTAAAGACAACTAAAGTTCCATGGCAATGAAAATCTCTCTAAGACTGACATTAAAATGAATAGAGCACTCTTTCAGTTTTGCCATAGAAGTCTTAATGCTGGAAGAACAGAGATTTAAGCATACACAGAAAGATGAAGTGAATTAATTATTTTTTAAACTATTTCCATCTAGCATTCCTTTGGAGGCAAATAATATTTATATATGGGATCTGTTGAACACTATAGACAACCTCACCAAATGCTGCTGAATTCCCATGAATCAATATCAGTTTTGATACAGTACCAAATTGACCATGATTTTTTAGCCCTAATAGAATCATTGACTCTTGTTTAGAAAAGAGATTGATTGTGATTGATCAGTCAACAGTGAAGGCCAGATCAGTCAATTATTGGCAGCTAGTCCCCACGTTCTCTTTTGAAAGGGATGCTGGCATTTCAAATAGCAAAATGGAATTGTGAGCATTCCCCTCCCTCAACATATTGCCCTCTAATCCTCAATAAATTTTTTAAAATTTCAATGTGAGTTTTAGAAATGTTCAAAATTTCATCATGCATGCATGATGGAGAGATTGATCTACTAGAAGTAAGAAAGAAGTAGGTTTGTTTGAATCACAGCTCAAGCACTTACTAACTATGTGAGCTTGGGCAAATCAGTTGAAATCCTTGAGCCTCAGTTTTCTTTTCTGTAAAATGGAAGTAGTGATGCTAATTGTAATTTCCTCACACTATTCCATTAGGAGACTCTACTGAACTAATATACATAAGGCATTTAACAAACCTTAACCTTAAAGTGACATATAAATTCAACTATTATCAGCAACATTATTACTTCCACATGTAAGGATGGGATTTGTGCAAGGGGGGTGGGACAAAAGGAGCCAGAGAAAGAGTGGCTGACAGTTGGTGATAGTTGGTGACAGTTGAGACTGGAGGGAATTCTGGGAAATTCTCCAGAGGAGGAAGGAGAAGGAGAGGTCTTCAGGTGGAGGACTGTGAGGGGAAAGGAGGAGGACATCTCAGCTCGAATCCAGTCCTGAGGGCTTCCTGAAGATCCTTCTTTGGACATTGAAACCCTGATTCCCTGGTCAAAGATTCCATTGTATATCACCCAGCAAGACTTCAATCATAGATTGAGCTAAGTTTTTGGACTCCATTTACACACATTACTTTAAATTCCAGTGAGTTGCTGAAGATTTCAGGGCATTGCAATATTGGCTGTACTCATGCTTCAAATAATCCTTTGCCACTATCTATCAGTATCTAATTATGACCAATCATCACCCTTTCAATAATCACTCAGCACTAACTCTGTCCTTAGCCCAGGGGATCCTAAAGCTTCAATGAAAAATCACACTAACTCCTCTGAATGAAAGCATTGGTAACCCATGCCTGAAGATATTTGTTTTCTTTAGCTATTAATGTCAGTGATCAATATGAAACTATCTGCCCTTAGGTGATTTGTGGCCACCACAAACATCATTCTAGGTTTATTCCTTTCCTGACCTTAACATCCTGTGATGGACTAGATTATATAACTACATAAATACTTACTGAGGACAGCACCTCTCACTTATCAAACCACTTTCATGGTAAGCTCAAACAACTTAAACACAATTAAGAACTTGAAAAATGGGGGAAAATTCATATGTATGGTGAAGATATCTTGGAATACAAAATATAATATATAATTCATATCTTAGAATCTTTAGAATTTCCTTAATTCTCTTAATAAGAACCTATTTTTAAAAAGAACCTATTTAGTTTGATTTTAAACATAACTTTAGTAATTTTTACTCTATTTCATAGTCTTAAAGCCTGTGTTTTCCAGACTAAGGTTGGTAGAATTTGAACCCAGATCTTTCTGAATCCAGTCATAGCAACTACATTTAGATGGCTTCTCTATGGTTTTCCATTATAAACAACAAATTAAAAAAGTCACTGGGTGAGATACCTCTAGAAGTGCCGAGGAGTGTCAACTGAAGGAATGAACACATATACTGAGTCTGTGTGTATGTAGCAGTTGAGGACTTTAGAATACTCTCTCTAATTATTTCTAAGTTATGCATGAATTTCAGATCTTTATGCAGGGAGTTTTTTTATTTCCATATTTGTCCATACTTGAGTACACTGAAGTAAGTGTACTAGGGTCCATCTTCTTCCCACCTCTGTCCTCAAGCAACAACTTTGAATGTTGCAATGAAGTCCAAAATGTCAAGTCTATGTAGCTCTAAACACTGTGCTTAACATATGTAGAAATATATTTTTACAATTTTGAATTTTTGTAATTATGAATCCCATTCTTCCTAAAAGAACAAATACTGCTTTCTATAGAGTGAATATATACATTAATATTTAACTATATTCATTAATTTAAAGGCTTATCTCCCTCATGTTAGAATGCTATAAACATTTTTCTCTCTTGTCCCCTGCCCCCATCCAGGTCAGTATTCATATGTAGAATCCCAAGGAGAAGCTGTAAGTTCACCTGAGCAAAGACTATTTTTCCCAAGAGAAAGAGCTTTTAGGACCACTTGTTTTGGCAGTAGTGAAAGCTACTTAGAAGATAAAGATAATTTCTTTGGATTTTTACTGTTTGTTTTTCAGTTTATTTATGCATTTTATGAAATTTCCCAATTTTGATTCATACTCCTAAAGTGATATTATGATTTCTCCCTATTTCCAGAGTTCCAAAGTTGAGAAAATACTCATTTAAGGTTTTTGTTTGTTTGTCTTTTAGCACCATAGTTCATATAGACAAGAGATTTCTGCATTCTAAACAGAAATAAAAGAATAGCTTTAGAATTGTATCCTCTTCATCCCTTAGAACCAATTATCACCACAAATCTTCAAGAACTAGAAAACTGAAACATTCCTATTTCCTTTAAAAGCAGTATATTTCTAAGTCAAGTACTTTTGCAAGCTTAAATTTGTCTTAGAGTTTAACACCATACTATACAACCAATCAGTTATCAAATCTTGTTGAATCTTTCACAAAGTAAAGACTTTCATTTGGGCTCTCCTAACCCACCCCCAAGATTTTTGCAATAGTCTCTTAGTTGGTTTCCTGCTTCAAGGGTCTCTCCACTCCAATACCACCTCCACACAGTTGCCAAAGCAGTTTTCCTAAAGGACAGTTCTAATCATGTCACTCCCTACTCAACAAACTCCATTTGTCTCCATTGCCTCTAGCCCTACATAGGAACTCCTCTCTTTCCCTTATCATCTATCAGTGGTGGTAACATTCCATCTTTGGTGTTTCAAAGTCCCCCAAGGGGACTATAAAGCAGAGGTCATCAAAACAATATGGTACTGGCTAAGAGACAGAAGGGAGGATCAGTGGAATAGACTTGGGGTAAGTGACGTCAGCAAAACAGTGTATGATAAACCCAAAGAGCCTAACTTTTGGGACAAAAATCCACTATTTGACAAAAACTGCTGGGAAAATTGGAAAACAATATGGGAGAGATTAGGTTTAGATCAACATCTCACACCCTACACCAAGATAAATTCAGAATAGATGAAAGACTTGAATATAAAGAAGGAAACTGTAAGTAAATTAAGTGAACACAGAATAGTATATTTGTCAGATCTCTGGGAAAGGAAAGATTTTAAAACCGAGTGAGAGTTAGAAAAAATTACAAAATGTAAAATAAATAATTTTGATTATATTAAATTAAAAAGTTTTTGTACAAACAAAAACAATGCAACCAAATTCAGAAGGGAAACAACAAATTGGGAAAAATCTTTATAATGAAAAACTCTGACAGGGGTCTAATTACTTAAATATACAAGGAGTTAAATCAATTGTATAAAAATCAAGCCATTCCCCAATTGATAAATGGGCAAGGGACATGAATAGGCAATTTTTAGATAAAGAAATCAAAACTATCAATAATCACATGAGAAAGTGTTCTAAATCTCTAATAATTAGAGAAATGCAAATCGAAACAACTCTGAGGTACCCCCTCACACCTAGCAGATTGGCTAAAATGATATCAGGGGAGATTAATGAATGTTGGAGGGGATGTGGCAAAATTGGGACACTAACGCACTGCTGGTAGAGTTGTGAACTGATCCAACCATTCTGGCTGGCAATTTGGAACTATGGTCAAAGGACTATAAAAGAATGCCTGCCCTTTGATCCAGCCATAGCATTGCTGGGTTTGTACCCCAAAGAGATCATAGATAAACAGACTTGTTCAAAAATATTTATAGCCACACTCTTTGTGGTGGCAAAAAACTGGAAAATGAGAGTATGCCCTTCAATTAGGGAATGGCTGAACAAATTGTGGTATATGCTGGTGATGGAATACTATTGCGCTCAAAGGAATAATAAACTTGTAGCAATCCAGGTATACATTAACTGTGATATTATTTTAAGAAGTATTCAAAAACTTAACTCTTATACTGCTAATGATTGATCTCTGCAATCTTGAGTCAAATTGAATGTTGACCTTGCCAAATCCCTAGCCCTTCCCTAAGGCTACACCCCAGAAGAGAGTCAGTTATCTCAGTCTCCTTACTTTTCCTTCAATGATCAATTAACATAGGTATCAAACATCAGTAGATGCCTTAGGCCATATCCACCCTGGATCCTGATCTTAACTCTACCTATTGTTTCAGGTTTTGGTAGTTTGCATTTTATGATGATTACCTCATAATGTTAATGTATCAGGCCACTGGCCTCTCCCCTTCCCCCCATACTGTTGTAACCCCAATAAAAGTGACATCAGTTGGCAAGAGAGCTCTTGACCATCAGAGCTCCTAACCATGAAGCTCTTGACCATCAGAGCTTACTCGCTGTCTGTCTACCTTATGCCAAAACATTCTGTGTCTGCCTGTCTTTATTCTCGCCTTATATTCTCTTTCCATTAATCCTTAACCGGTAACCCATTTTCACTCAGTCCTTGGTTCCCCTTTCTGAGTGTCCAACCCACTAGGAATCTTCGTGGAGTCGGTGGACGGCTTCAAAACTGGAGGAATTCCATGTGAACATTGTACACAGAGACTGATACACTGTGGTAAAATAGAATGTAATGGATGTCTGTACTAGCAGCAATGCAATGACCCAGGACAATTCTGAGGGATTTGTGGAAAAGAACGCTACCCACATTCAGAGGAAGAACTTCAGGAGAGGAAACACAGAAGAAAAACAACTGCTTGAACACTTGGATTGAAGTGGACATGATTGGGGATGTAGACCCGAAAGGACCACACCAATGCAACTATCAATAATATGTAAATAAGTTTTGATTGATGACATATGTTAAAATGAGTGAAAATGTGCATTGGCTATAGGGGGAGAAGTTTGAGGGGGTGAAGGGTAAAGTAAAAACATGAATCATGTAACCATGGAAAATTTTTCTAAAAATATTAAAATCAAAGTCCCCTAAGGTCTCTAGAAGTTACCACCCAATCTCCCAATAACTTATTTGAGAACTCAGTCTTCTATGTTACCTCAGTAGAGTGGAGGACCCCCTTAGTTTCTGCCAGGAATTCTGTGGCATTATAATGCCCCAGAAGCCTGTAGCCTGTCAGAGAAGTGCTCCTCCTATCTATTTCCCCAAATTAGGTCCTCAGATTAAACCAACTCAAGTCACAGACATGAGGACTTTCTTATTTTCAACCCTCCCTGGCTGTTGTCCTCCATACTCAAAAAGGACTAAAATGATATCACTGACAATATGTTTTTAGTTGAATATAATAAAATGGACTTAAGTGAGGCAGAGTTACGTGAAGTTGCCACCTCACTGTATTGAAGAGGCACTGTAGATGAAGAGTCAGACAGGACTGAAAACTACTCAATATGGATCCATACATATGGATATGTGTATATATACACATGGATATCACACATGTGTATATATACACATATGTATGTGTATATATACACACATATATTTATATGTATATATGTATATATATACAAGCACACACATATGTATACATCTTTGTGTATGTGTATATATATATATTTAGATAGACAGACAGATAGATAGATAGATAGATAGATAGATAGACAGACAGGCAGACAGATCTCTCCACTAAAGTTCTATTTCAATGCCTCATCATGACAGTGGCAACCTTAGGTTCTCAAAGTTTGGCCAATGGAATGAAAACTCTAGAATGTTTATTCATTGGAAAGGCTTTGAATATGAGATTGGGAATAGACAATATGTCTTTTTTTTCTGATAATAAGCTTAGTTTGATATAGGGAGACCAGAACAGCCATGGGATCATAAATTTTTATGTCATAAAAACTCTCAAAGACCATCATTTAAGTCCTATAAGACTCTTCAATCTTCACAGGTAGAAGAATACCCACGTGAATATTAAAATACTTTGAATATTTTCTTTAGGTATTAAGTATACACTGTAGAGAAAGAGAGTCTTAACTTATTAGTGTCATAGACTCCTTGGTAGTCTGTTGAAGCCTATGGACTCAGAATGTTTATAAATACACAAAATAAACACAAAGGAGATTAATTATGTTTATTTAAAATATTTTTGATCAAATTCATACATACCAACGAGAACACTTGCTTAGAAGGATTTAAGGGAAAATTTATATAATGGTTAAAGGCAATGAAAAGGAATGGGTAGATTTTGATATGCATTGTTGGATAAAGTACATCAGAGAAATCAAGTATCCATTGATACATTGAAATATTATCGGTATGTAGACATAAATCCCTCACTGGATCCAAACTCATAGGTAAATCATGTCAGACTTTACATTTGACGTACCTAGCCTGTGCCATCTCTACACCATAACAAAATAGAAATTGAATGAAGAGACATTACATATCTCTGGCTTTAGCATCATATACCCAACAATAGAGAATGCTATGGTGTAGGTTTTTGCAAAGTCAATGGACAATTTTATGGATGTAGGAAAAAAAATCCCAGATATAAATAAAACATTATCCCTACCTTCAAGTAGCATTAACACCTATTTCATTTCATCCTGTTAGGAAATAAGGAAAGCCCAAAGCCTACTCGTAAGAATCCACGCAAAGCCCCAGGCTCTGTATTTAGTATCAGATGGTCCTGATTACCATAATAGAATATCTTTGTGAAATTATCTTGAAAATTTAGTATAATCTAACTTTATATGCCCTGCACATGCTTTTCTGAAGCACCATAAATATGTTTATATTCAAAAAATAGAAACATATATAAAGAATCATATTTTCCATTGCTTTCCATTTCCATATTTGTTCCCATGGTGAAAAAAAAGTTTGAATTAATACATGATACTTAAGTCACAAATAACCACTTAGTGTAATAAACGCTTGGTTTTTCAGTTTCATGGGGTTTTTTTTGAATACTTGTGGAGATAGAATTGTTTGAACACTGACCCTTATAAACTGGCTCGGTAAGTCCAATCGATCTGGATGATGCTAAGATACTCTTCATGTAGTTAGATCAGACAAGAAGACTAGGTTGTCCAGAAGGCTCATCTATAACTAAAAAAGAGTTCCCACTTGTGGAGTCCATCATTTTCTCCACAAAGGGCTGCCCTTCTGCCATTTTCACAGTGGTAATAGATATAAATCTGCTTGAAGCAAGCTCTATAATTTTTTTGAAAGGCACAATTTTTTAAAATGGTGAATTAAGCTTATTTCTACACTTCTTTGTATGGCGAATGTCAGCATGAGCTGTTCATCCCTGCTTCCCCCCAAAGCCTTCCATATTCTAATTTAACCTTAATCTAGTCATAACCAGAGCTCTCAGTGTATGATAATGATGAATTATAATTATTCTGCTACAAAAGCTCAACCTGGCACATCCCAATTAGTCAGCATGAGGCAGGAAGATTATTTTTGTTAAAATCTGTGGCTTTATTTTTGGGAAGGAAGGACCTATTAATTTCAAGACAACAAGACCTTGATTCCAAGTCCACTATTTTTGCTTCGACTTACTCAAACTATTAAATGTGTCTCTTGGTCTATAATCTTGATGGACACAATGCTGAAAATACATATGTTACTGAGTTAATGGGCACAGAAGTGATTTTCAGAGAGATTTTTTTGAAAGCGCACACATTTTAATGACTACAGAGCCATAAAATGCAGGCAGCTGGGTAGCCATATGGGTTAGGTAATAGTAGTGATCTTAAAAGTCTAATGCCATCTGAATACCAGGTATCTACTAAGAATATACGAATGTCAGAATGTAAATAGGCTTCCCACAATTATTTTGGACCCTGTTCTCTTTAATTTGCAGCATTATTTTTGACTATACATTTGGTTATGAATAAAGTAGTTTCAGGCTTTGTGAAATATAGCCAATTTATAGCATGTATAAGAGTCCTTTCTACATTGATTGTGTGTGTGTGTGTGTGTGTGTGTGTGTGTGTGTGTGTGTGACTGATTTTATGGGATCCTCATTTCTCAATGACTTGGGATTTCTTTGACTGACTTCTCTACTATGTACCAGGAAACTCATAATCTCATCGATCTGCAAGAGCTCATCAGCCTTGGACTCCATCTCATCACCATCCCCTGCCTCTCTGGGGAGTGGGGCCACGAACTTCAAATATACACTTAAGAAAAAGTCTCCATCCAGACATGTCCTCATTTGTCACCTGGCTATACTGACTTTGCCCCTACACTGTCTTTTTAGGTGCTTTCTTCAGGCATCAGCCCTCCTCCTACCATCTCACCTCCTTTTCAGCTTCCTTTTGTGTGTTGTTTGCCACCATTAGATTATAAACTCCATGAAGGCAGGGATTATCTTTGTCATATTTGTATTCCCAGCAATTAGCATAGTACATAGATCATAGTAGGCACTTAATAAATGTTTATTGATTGATCAGTTGGTGTGTTTGACATCAGAATTGCTCCTAGGGTCTCTGGATCTTTTTTCCTGAATAAGGGATCCCTCTGTTCTGGATCTATAGGAATCAGACTGGAGTTTGTCTTGTTCTTAGAGAGAGTTAGGCTCTTTTTGAAAAAAAAAATTCTTCAAGTTGTTATAGGCACTCCCTGTTCCTACCAATTATTTCCAGTTATTACTTACTTAAAACATAGGTTTTGGCATGGTCTCTACAAAAGGGGAGAAGAAAAGTAGTTAGTATACAATGTACAATTTTACAAACTAAAGGAATACTTAAACACAGGATATTTACTCTCAAAGTCTGTTTAGGAGTACTTAAAATAGGATACAGTGATTTCACTTCTAATTTTTGTAAACGTCTGTAAGTGCCAAACATTGTGCTAAGCACTTTTTTTTTTACAAATATTATCTCATTGGACCCTTACAATAACAATAACTGGGAACTTGAACTGTTTTACAGATGAGAAAACAGACAAATGAGAAATTAATGATTTGTTTGCCCATGATGATATAGCTAATATTATCTGAGTTTGGATTTAAATTCAAATCTCCCTGACTAGTCCAGGAACTTCAACCCCTGCACCAACTAGTTGCCAAGTAGAAAGCAGTAGCATTTTGAAGTCCCACTGCACTTCTGCCTGATTGTTAATGGTCCCCAGTGTGTAAGAAGAACTTTTTTGTTGAACTATTATTCACATTTACAAATTGTTTTTCTCGAACGCTATCCACATCCAGAGAAAGAATGGTGGGAGTAGAAACACAGAAGAAAAACAACTGCTCGATCACATGGGTTGATGGGGATGTGATTGGGGATGTAGATTCTAAATGATCACCCTAATGCAGTGATCAATAATATGGAAATATGTCTTGATCAGTGATAGATGTAAAACCCAGGAAATCTTGCATCAGCTACGGGGGCGGGGGGTGGTTTGGGAGGGAGGAAAGAATATAAATCATGTAACCATGGAAAAATATTCTAAATTAATTAATTAAATAAAAATTTTAAATTAAAAATTGTTTTTCTCACAGGTCAGTGACATAGTAGTATGAACTTCATGATTTTATTTTTGTAGATGAAGAAACTGCAGCTCAGGCACATCTAGGTCGCATGACACCCATTGTTAACCAACTAATCCAAATGCTTCCATGTGTATTTTCTGTGCTTCAGGCACTAGGTCAGACACAACATAAATACTAACAAGTTACCTCTCAAAAGTCATATAACTGTTAAATAGGAGAGATGGGATTTGTACTCATGTCTATAGAGTCCTAATCCAAGTGCTCTTTCTGCTGTTTAATTCTGATTGTCTTCTCACAGGGAGTCATTGATTCATCTCTTCCTCAGTAGGGAAAGCAGAGGTTTAGATGGAAGAAGGAAGAAGGAAACCAGTCCTTTTATCCTTCCTCAGCTAAATTTTATTATGCTTTTTTTTTGCTGTGAACAAAAACAAACCAATCCAGAATATTTTAACCACCAACCACAACCTTTTTTAAAACAATCTATCTCTACTTTCCCAATTTTCATCTATTCCAAATTCTCCAAATTTTCCACTTTTAAGGCATAACTAGAAGGAAGAATAATATCCTTGTGTTTGTTTGTTTGTTTGTTTTTTCACTCAGCTCAACTCTGCCCACAATTTGAGGACATAGAGTCAGGTTACACTAAATCACTTCCTCATTTGAGTATTCAAGTATTTGGTACTCAATAAATTCTTTTTCATATAACAACAGTGAAGCAAAAATATGGTACCCTTTATCATTTCATTATTTCCTGTTATGTTAAAGGAAAATCTTCCAAAAATGATAAACTAATAAAAATAACAAAGTTCTGAAATAATGCAAGAAAAACAATAGAAACTATGAAAGTAAGTCATAATGAAATTGTGTAAGTAAATTTTGAACTTCTCCCCTGCACAGCAAGATAGTTAATGATGAATGGCAAACTGGAAACTTCCCAAGCCTTTTATCTATTTATATGCATGTTCAAAAGGATTAATTCCTGGAGGCAAATGTGTCTATGCACATACAGAGATACAGCTCCTAATAATTATAGAGCTCCTTATAGTTTGTAATACTGACATTCACAAACATACATTCCAGACTAATCCTGAGAAAAATTAGTAAGAGAAATTCTATAGCCCTACCTGGCTAACTTCAAGTTATGCATTTTACTTCCAGAATCCAGGTGAATTCTATTTCACAAAAGAGCATATCCAAACCCAAGGCCTGGAATAGGCTATCCTGATCCTCTTTGAGAAAGTAATCCAAACCATAGATGTACACACACACATACACACATACAAATATATATGCATGGATATACATTTTATCAAGAAGGGGAGGCTGAGTGATAGCATGAAAAGATCTCCAGATCCAATCAGATTTGAGTCTGAGTCTTAGCATAATCAATAGCAATATGACTCTGACCAAGTCACTTCATTTCGGTTAACCTCAGTTTTCTTAATTATGATATATTTGGGAAAATATCACAGGTTTTTGTGAAAAAAGATCCACATGAAATTTTAGTGCTTATCAATAAGAGACATTTGAAATATTAAGGGAAACTGTACTTCCTTTCTTTGATGGATCTGTGATAGGAATTCTACATCCAGTTTTACAATCAATAAATGTATCTAGAAGAATTTATAATACATTTACTATGTTCCAGACTCTGGAACCCATCCAAGCCCTCTCATTCTCCTTAGCATTTGTTCTATGTAAATCTTCCACAGCAGATCCAACCAGTGTTCTGAGATATTTGTATGGATTATATTACATAGTTTGCATTCAAGCTCAAGGACTTTCAATGAGTTATTTCATGCTTTATTTTACTTCATTTCCTTCAGTCAGACATCTCTCTGATAATGTCTTTTATGTCACATCTACACAATTCTTTATTTTGGAAATAAACTAAGCATATTCGTATCTATTATCTACTCCTCCAAGGGAAACCTTAATTCTGCTATATTTTATGGCATACTTCTATACAGAACCATTTGAAAATACTGATGCTCAAAATGTGGGATTATGTTTCAGACAGGAAAATGTCATCATTAAAAACATTATTTTCCTCCTCCTATTTACTTAAACTCCTGAAATGTTAATAGATGAAGCATAAATAATTACTTAATTAACTCTCATCTATTAAATACATACTCTGTATATACTGACAATATTTAAAAAGTATCTCTTCCCTTCGTAAAAGTTAAAACATTTATGTTATGTTTTAAGGCCCTCAAATCACTTAAGACATCTTATTACATTTAACTCTTTCTTCTGTGAGTCTTTCTCTTTTTCTTATTCTGATTTGTTACTGTTACTATGGAAGATTTTGAATGACCCATTTTCTCCCTTGATTGATTAGGATTTCCCTTCATCCTTAACTTATTATAGGCCCACTTGTTATGATGTTTATAATAGTCTTTAATGGGCACAAAAGAAATAATATCTTTCTATTTTAAGCTTACTGTTTAATGCAGAAGACAAGACAATGAAAGAGAAATATTTGAGATTATTTCTTTTATTTAGATATTTATTGTAAAGTGCACTGGATACGGGGTCAGAGGAACTGACTTCCCAAATAAGCCCTGCTATTGTTCTACCTGTGTCATATTGGCAAAATCACATTGTCTTCTCAGTTTCCTCTTGGATAAAATGGTGAAGTTGGACTAGATGACCTCTAGGGATCTCTAGAACTTTAAGTTGTGAGCCAATTATCCAAGGATTTTTTTTTTGAAGGGTGGCTGGGGGATAAAATGGAAGTTCTATATGTTCTGTATGCCTTATCTGCCTACTTTATATAATTGTTAATTTCTCCAACTTCCTCTTGGATATCATGATGAGGTTAGCACAAGATGAGAGAAATGGATTAATGGAGGTTTCTCACCTCATTCTTAACTCCCCTGTGATTAAATTTAAAAAGCCAATCGAGACAACTAGAAAACAAAGTCTATTTTAATTAGAGAAACTCTTATTAACAATTTTCAAGGGATTGTGTCTATTTTTAAATAGTGATTTATTAAAATTGGTTTTCATTAGATATTATTAATAATAATAGCTTGTAATTTATGCTGCCTTACTATTATAATATAATTTACATATATCATTCTATTATTCCTTGAAAACAACCCTATAAGTTAGGTCATATTTTAAATACCATTATCCTTATTCTAGAAATAAGAAAGCTGAGACTTAGGAATAACAACAATAAAAACCTAGCAGCGCAATTTAAAAATAATTTATATGTAAATTATATATTTTAAGATTTGCATAGCAAGTTGTGGTTTTCCCCATAATAACACCGAGAGACAGGTTACAAATATTGTTATTCACATTTTATAGATGAATTTAAAAAAAAACAAATCAAAGAGGTTAATTGACTTGGCCAGTGCCATACAGATAGTAAAGATCAGACCTCAAACCCTGACTTTCTTATCTGTATCTAATTCTTTTTCTATTGTCACCTATTTTCTGAAGCTACTCTCCAAATTCCCACTGACACTAGCTAGTTGGGTGGATTCCCAGAGCCTGACTGCTGTATCTCCTCTCAGATTTCTAGAGGTAGCCCTGAAAGGTTAGAGGAATGCCTTTTTTTTTAAACCTTACCTTCTGCCTTAGAATTGATACTGTGTATTGGTTCCAAGAGAGAAGAATGTTAAGGGATAGACAATGAAGGTTAAGTGACTTGCCCAGGCTCACACAGCTAGGAAGTGTCTGAGGTCAAATTTGAACCCAGGGCCTCTTATCTCTAGACCTGGATCTCAATCCACTGAGACACCCAGTTACCCCCCAGAAATGTCTTTGCATAGCGTGAGTACCCCACTAATGTTCTTCCTCCATCATTTTTAGTTAACATCAATTATTCAGAAAAACTCAATTAGTTTTTAGAAATGGAATTTTACTAAGGTGGTAAAGCAATAGCAGTAGGTACAGAATATTACCCCAAAAGTTTGTGACATACTCTACCACTTGTGTATATAGAGCAGGGGAAAAGGTTAGAGAGCACATGTGACTCATGTTTCTAGCAGTATCCCTGAGGCACTGGAAAATTTCTATAGTTCAAGAGCACTCCAACAGTGTGATTCCTCCATGATTCTCAGTTAGATAGACTCAATAAGTTTTTAGCAAGAGACTTTTATTAAGGTGATTTAGTAAAAGCAGTTGGCACAGAATATTCCCCAAAAGTTTGTGACAAACTCTTCCACCACTATATTCAGAGTCCAGGGAAAAGGGTGTTTTAGCTTAGAGGGCACATGTGGGTAGGCGGTAACTCATAGGTTCTGTAAATTCTTTTTCTGGAATCCTATTGGTCCTATTGGTATGGTATGACTTTTTTTTTTTTGGCTGGGCTTCTAAAAATACTTGAATCTGATTTTCCTCATTATATGCAGTCTATCAGTGGTTCCCAATGCAGACTTTGATGCCAACCTCTACAGAGCCTCTATAGTAGCAGAGATAGTGCCAAGATGCTGATGAAAAGTCCAAATCCTTTGGTCCTCCAAAGTTTAGAAGGTCCTTCTTTAATCTGAAAGGGTGGAGTGAAGGTACTAAAATTAAGGTTGAAGTTCTTCTCTTATTCTTCTACCCTCCAAGATGTTTTATTTTCCTCAGGAGTTTTGCTAAAAGATTTCTACCGCTGTTTCCATATTTGGTTCCAAACTGGCTCAACTATTTTATAGACAATCCGCAGGGCATGACCAAGTTTCTTCAACCAATATGAATGTATTTCCTATGTGACATCCCTGCAGTTCACCTACTGTCTTTCAAAGATACCTATATTAGCCAAAGACTTTTTCTACACTCATTCTAAAATCTGAAATTGATTGATTTAATCCAGAAGTGTTCTTCACTAGTTAATGCATTGGGGTATAGAATAGAGTTACTTGCTTTAAGTCATGTGGGTTAATTGATCTATTGACTCAGCTATTTTTAAACAGTAATTTATTACAGTTGGATTTCATTAGCTCTTATTAATAATAATAGCTTATAATTTATGCTGCCTTAATATCATAATGTCATTTACATATATCATTTATTCCTTGAAAACAACCCTATAAATTAGGTCATATTATAAATATCATTATCATTATTCTAGAAATAAGGAAGCTGAGATTTAGGGATAACAGAAGAAACCCTACAAGAGGGTTTTTACTATCAGAGGAACTACAAGTCTTTTTATCTCCTTTGTATATATGACTTTATCCAAGGAGAAGTTGGCAATGCACTCTCTCCCTTTCCTAGATGTTTCAGGAAAAAGTCATGGATAATTATAATTTCTTGGCCCAGTTATCCTACGGGAATATGGGAGATGGAAGAGCAGTGGAAAATAAAGAGAGGTGATTCTTCTAAACTACCAAATCCAGTATACTGATGTGACTAGAAAACATAGGCCTTGGGGAAGAAACAGAAGAGATAATGAACCATTGTAAACAAATATTTAGGAAGACATAAAATCATATATGAAGTCCAAGAAGAGATTGTTTCAAACCTCCAAGTATAGACTCTTAGGTGAAGTCTAGAGTTATAACAACTATTTAGAAAAAAGAAAGCTCAATAACCACGGAGTTATGTTTTTGAGCTATAAACATTAAAAGGTTCTTAATGAATGGGGCAATTGTTAGAAAACAAGTTCCCTGGGAAAAGTGATTAGTGTTGGTTGCCATAGGATAGTAGAACTATAGAGAATAAGAAAAAGGATTAGGGAGAAAATTAATGTCTTAGTCTAGAGCTGAGGAAATTAGCTAAGAAGGGAACGGAGTTGAGTAGCTAGAATATAAAATGGGGATCATAGAAGGTTAACTCTGAGATCTTTAATGCAATGCTACTTCATAAGTTATGGAGCCAGGAATTAGTAGAGTGTATATTCAAAACCAGAGACCTTGATTTTAAATCCATCATCTTTTCACAGAACTATGCAGCCTAGAATTGTAGAAGCATGGGCTATGGAGAATGGTAGATAGAGTTGATAATAAAATGATCTCTACCTACTATGAACAATAGCAACGCCTGCAATGGGGCAATGAAGATTAATGGTGAGCAACAATGGGGAACCAGTAATAATTTCTGAGGATTCCAAGAGAGGAAATTGTCTAGATAACATAGACAATAGGATAATATGGATGGCAAGAATATAAAGGAACAATTTCTGACCACTCCTTACTAGAACCACATCCAAAGAAGCAGTGTAGGTCATAAAGACTTGGTAAAATAGATTTGCTTACTGGATCTATTATTACATTCTATGAACTCAGATGGCAGTCACCCATGTTTACATTAATTTATACATTCTATTCTTCCTATTTTGAAATTTCTTAGTCTATATGATTACAGTAGAGTTAAATATTACCATTAGTAGAATGTCCAAAACTGAGTTCTTAGATTTGGAAAGTATTCACACTATACAGAAATGACACAAAATATCTGGGAATTATTTAGAACAGTGTGGAGTTCCCTAAAGTGTATCTTGACATTTTACATTAGGAAGGAGTTTTTGACCAAGTGCTAGCAGTGAATTTTGTTGATTATTAGAATGTGTTCTCAAGGGAGCTTATAATCTTCCTTAGCTGATCTTTAGAAACAGTAGAGATTCTCATTTGAATAAGATTCAAATGAGACAAGACCTTATTGAAGACAAGCGAATAGACTATAAACTACTAGATTGATTATAAGTTGTTGTTTTTTTTTTTAAACCCTTACCTTCCTTCTTGGAGTCAATACTGTGTATTGGCTCCAAGGCAGAAGAGTGGTAAGGGTAGGCAATGGGGGTCAAGTGACTTGCCCAGGGTCACACAGCTGGGAAGTGTCTGAGGCCAGATTTGAACCTAGGACCTCCCATCTCTAGGCCTGGCTCTCAATCCACTGAGCTACCCAGCTGCCCCCTCGATTATAAGTTTTATGAGCGAAGGGCATGGCTTAATGGAGAAAGGGCTGAACTTGGGAGTCAGGAAGATCTTGAGATAAATCTCATGCCACATTTATAGTATGACCTTGGGAAAGTCACACCTTGCTGCCATCCTCAGTTGTTTTTGCATCTTTAAAGTGAGAATGAAAAATAATGACTACTTCACAAGACTGTGAGGATTAAATGAAGCAATATATGTAGAAGCATCTAGAAGGCACAATGTATAGTGCCAGGCCTGGAGTCATAAAGATCTGGGTTTGAATCTGGATTCAGATACTTCCTACCTGTGTGATCCTGGGCAAGTCACTTAATCCTGATTGCCTAGCCCTTACCACTCTAACATATTAGAATTAATACTGAAAAGTAAGAGATTTTTAAAACAACAAAAAAGAACATATGCAAAGCACTTTGAAGACTTTGAAGTGTTTGTTATATGAATGTTAATTATTACCATTAACTCAGAGGCATGGTGGATAGAATACTGGATATAAGGTCAGGAAGTCTCATCTTATTGAGTTCAAATCTAGGTTCAGACTCTTACTAGTTGTGTGACCCTGGGCAAATCACTTAGCCTTCTTTGCCTCACTTTCCTCATCTGTAAAATGAGCTAGAAAATGAATTGGCAAACTACTTCAATATCTTTATATCCAAGAAAACCCCCAAAGGAGTTACAAAGAGTCAGACATGACTGAAATAACAACTACAACAGAAACAACTAAAACAAAATTTCTCCTAGTACATTAACATAGTTCTCTGAATCCTTAATAAGTATTTATTGAATTAAATTGAATTGAATTCCAAGTCTGATTGAGACTTCTCGTTGTATGGCTTTTAAGCATTAAAGAATTAAAGGTCTATACGGGGCCCTCATTTTCCTTCTCTGTACTTTTTCCTGTTATGTTATGTTATGTACTCTCGTGAATTCAATTACAGCCTCTAAACATGTGATTCTCAAATCTAGGTGTCCAATCTTCATCTCACCACAGAACTCTGGTCCTTCATTTGCACAGCACACTGGATATCAGTAATGCTGGCTGGTTCTGCTCCCATGGTTGCTGCTAGCAAGTCTCTTAGTAAGATGCCAATTCATTTCAACAAACATTTATTCAACATTTATGGAGTTGCTAGTGGGTGGAAAAGAGATCACAAATTTACTTCAAAGTCTGGCCTAAAAAAGAGCAAAGAAATGAGGAGGCATGTGGGACTACCCCCTACTCCCATCTGCCATGCTCATTTCTCAAATAAACATAACTTGGTGGTTTTCAAGACTAGTTCAAGCAACTTATAGATGCTTTGCAGAACAGTTGGAGAATTAGTAAGGTCACAAATCTCTTTTGACTTAGCCCACACCATCTCACCCTGACCAGCAAAGTTGTTAAATGGGTTTTTTCATACCTAAAAGTTCATGTGAAAAATCATTTGTAAAAGCAATTATTTGGTAAAAAAAATAATGATGATGAAATTGCACATAATATTGTCAAGCACAAAGATGTGACTGTATAAATACAGAATGCTGGTATCTTGAAATCAAAACTTAAGTAAATATATGTAGTAGTTATCTTCCTGTATACTCCGCCACTTGAAAATGGACATATTTAGAAATTATGACCCCCAAATTTTTAAAATAAATATAGGGTCCATAACCCAAAGGTAGGAGGATTTTAAACTATATTCATCAAGGGCTAGGGTGAGATGGGGGTTGATGTTGGTGTTTGTAGGGGCATGACTGACATATCCCATCTCTTGTCTCTCCATCAGGAAACTTTGCCACTTCGTTGAGGCTGAATTACCTTCCTGTAAATGGCATTTGATGGAGATGGTTGGTCTTTTCTCCACAAGAGATTACAAATATTAGGGTGGACATAGTCTGGGAACTGTTTCCACTTCTAGGGCCTCTGTGAAATAACCAATAAAGCAGCTATGATATGGGATTGGAATTCAGACTGGAGATTATGATTGTGCATATAACTGGGTGTTATATGCATAAATATGATCAATGAACACAAATAACCTGATAATCTGGGAGAATATAGAGAAAGAACAAAAGAAAGTCCAGGATAGTCCTACGGGGTACAATCACAGTTAGGGGACATTATATAGATTATGAGTCAGCAAAGGAGATTGAGGAGTGGTCAAATAGAAAGGAGGAGAAATAATTGAGAGGACTATTATGGGAACCTAGAGAAGAGAGAAAACCCAAACAAGTGTGGTCAAAGGCATGAAATACTGCTAAGAGGTCAAGAAGGAGGACTCTTGAGAAAAACTCTAAAACTAGGAAATAAAGAAATCATTGGTTATATTGAAATAAAAGTTTCTGTTGCATGATTTAGTTGCATCAGATTAGAGATCAGATTTCATTTAGCTGCAAAATGAATAAAAGGAGGCAAAATAAAGACAATGGGTTTAAGAGGCTTTCTTTAGAATTTTGGATGAGAAAGGGAAAATAGGTAGTGGTTTTGGATGGGATAAGATCCAGTAAAGGTTTTGTTTTTTATTTATTCATTTTTTAGAAGGGGCAGAGCCCTGAGCATGATTGAGGGAAACTGGAAAAGAAAGCCAGTTCATCAGAAAGGATGTTTAGAGTAAGACAACTGAAAATTCATCTGCTGGTGAAGAAGGGAGTGTAGAGGTCTAAAGAGTTTGTCCTTGCCAATGGAAATTAACAATTCATTGTCAGAAAGAAGAGTAAAAGAGGGGAAAGTTGTAGGTTACCAATACTAAGAGGTCTTTTGTTATTTGTTTTTTTGATGAAAAGAAGGGAAGAAGAGGGTCCTCAAATGAAAGGATTTAATTTTCAGTTAAAAAAAGCAAGGCTTTAGACTGAGAGGGTAGGGGCAGAAAATGTGAAAGGGTTGGGGAAGAGAAGAGAACATTTGAAATAACCTTTATCTGAAGTGAGATAGGAAATAAGAGAGAATAAAAAGATTGCTTTGCTCCAATGAATGTCCAACTATTGTTATATTTAATATGTACCTGTAGATCTCATAAGTTTGATTGTGTGATTTATTGCATCTCTCTTCAGTTATACATGAATAGGAGCAGAGAATGTGAATGATCCAATATTGGGATCTAGCAAGATATGAGTAGCCATAGGGCAATGGAACCAGAACAAAGGGCAGTGTGCATTGAGCTGAAGATTGAAAGGGGAGAAAATAAAGTCTGAGTAGCTATGATCTGAACAATTACTGGGGAGTATATGAATAGACTTCATGATAAGTTTAAAGAATGTGTTTATAAGACATGAGCCTAGGGAACCCTAAGGAGAAATTATGTATTTAATTCTGATTATTGAACAAAATGATAGAAATGATGCACATATGATGGGAAACTGCAGAAAATTGGCACCTACTAATTGAATATCTATAAATAAACTAGTGATTATAATTATACATCAGACATGCTCTGTCTTTCATGAACTGACAGATACCAAATCCCAATACAAAAATTCAGATTTAAAAATATTTTTGAGACTTCAAGAAAATAATTAAACAAAAACAAATACTGATAATGACTTAGAAATATTGATCCATAGAAATTGAAGAACGAATTTTGAAAAGATGTTTCATACTAAAAGACTCAAAATCTCCAGGTAATATAGAATGAAAAACTTTTAAAATACAAAGACTTATTAGAAGAAAAATCTCATCACAAATCCATAAAAGTTTGTACTATGAGTATTATTATTTTCATTTTACATGTAGGAAAATGAAGGTCAGCACAATTAAGTGATGAAAAGGTTAAATAGCTTATAGTCAAAAAAGTCGTAGGAAAGGTAGAATTTCAATTGAGGACTTCCTAAGGTGATCTTCCTAGGACCAACACTTTATCCATAACAGCAGGAAAAGCCAGGGAAAAGTTGAAAGAAATGCAAATATAGCAGAATTTTAAAAATAGATAATACCCTTTAGATTGAAAGGATAAGGCAGTTAGTGATTCAGTAATCATTCAATGATAACTGTTTTTCAAATCCATATTCTGGAACTCAGAAATAATCAACAAGGAGACATACTACATATATCAGAAGAAGTGCCCTAGGCTGACACTGAACTTCCAATGGTCTGTCTGTTATTATGTAAATATCTTCCCCACCTCCAGGAAACAAATGTGATAGTTTCATTTAAATGAGTGTCACAAATTTGATTTTACCTGAAAAGCAAAATGATTTAATCTTTACTTGAAAAACAATTTGCACAATATTGAGAAAACTATTTCCATTAATGTCTCTTTCACTTCTTCCCCAAACTCCTGCATCCTCTGGCAAGTTCTGTTCTATTCTTTTAATTTATTTACTGAAACTTGACATGAAATGGTTTCAAAAGTAACACAATATGGCTATAATTATTTAAAAAATTGTAACATATCATTGCATACTATACATTTACATTTTAGTTTTATTTTTTTTGCTAGAAATGAGAACTAGAAATAAAGCTTTTAGGTCCTAATTTCATATTCATCTTCTGACAATACACTTCAAATCAAGACCCAGGCTATATTAGAAGATCCCAAAACTTTCAAGTGTAAGGATAGATAACATAAATATCTTATGAATGGGATTGGCATATGCAATCTATTTCTCCCAAAGCATCCCCTTTTTCTAACTTCATTATTTCCTAATGCAGTTCTATTGTTTCTACCCTCGTAACATATATACAACAATGTATACACCACTTACCATTGCCACTATTACTGTGCAGGCCCTCATCACTTTACATCTTATCTATTTCAATAGCATTTTCACCTACTTTTTCCTTCTTAATTCAGCCTCTAGGTTTTCGGTGGCTTCCTTCAAATTTCATCTAAAGTACTTCCTTCTATAAGGCATTTTTCCCAGTCCCTCTTAGCACCTTCTCTTTCAGATTAATTCTGATTAAATCTTGTTTGTATGTAGTTGTTTGAATGTTGTCTTCTCCATTAATTTGTAAGTTCCTTGAGAACAATCAATAAATATTTATTAAGGTGCTAATATATGCCAAACAATATTTTAAGTACTGGGGATACAAAAAGAGGGAAAAAGATAGTTCCTGTCCTTAAGGGACTTACAGTACAATGGAGGAGATAACATGTAAACAAATATATATTTGTAAACATTTGTAATTTGTAAATTACTTTTGTAATATTGTAAAACATTTTAAACAAATATATATATATATATTAAGTTTGATATATGCATATATATCAAAGTTTTTTGTTGTTATTGGGTTGTTTCATTTGTGTCTGAGTCTGTAATAAAAAAATAAGGATTTTCTTAGAAAAGATACTGTAGTGGTTTGCCATTTCCTTCTCTAGTTCATTTTACAGATGAGGAAACAGATGTAAACAGGGTTAAGTAATTTGCCCAGTATCACAAAGCTAGTAAGCCTCAGAGTTTGAATTTGAATTCAAATCTTCCTGACTCCAAGCCTGGTGCTCTATGCACTGCATCACCTAGCTGCCCAAAGGAAGCTATATATAAGATTAATTGGAAATAATTAATAGAGGTATGGTACTAGAATTGAGTAGTTAGGGAAAGATTCCTATAAAATATGTGATTTGGGTTGGGATTGAAAAGAAATGAGGGAGGATAGAAGGCAGATTTGAGGAAGAAGAAGAGGAACTGTATAAAACTATTTATTTTACTTCCTCTGTATCCCTAGTGCTTAATATGGTATCTGACACATAGTAAATATTATATTACATTACATAAATTTTGGTTGACTAGACTTATTGACTATAGATAACTCTAGAGCTAAGGGCTAGAGAAAATCTTGGAGTAATGCATATACATTACCAAGTCCCTAGTAATAAACAAATTTTAAAATACTTAAGTACCACTAAATAAGTCATGTGGTCAAATCCTGCAGGATTAGACATTTTCTCTAGTTCTCACAAATTTACAAAACTCAAAAATTATGTTCAAAGACTCAAATATTCGTAGTTGTCTCCAAAGGCCAAAACACTAAGACATTAAATAAAATGACATTCTGTTGGATTACAACAAGAAAAGGTAATCCTTAATTCCTAACATGCTTACTTACACCCTCTTCTTCCCAAGCCCCAACACTCTGGAAGGGCAGTACAACCTGGTTTGTATTCATGAGCTCTTGATTTGCTATAGTTTATACCAACCCACTCTTCATCTACATTCATCCCACAATTCTGTGGCAACAAGAAACAGAATTCAATTCCGCTCATTTCCATGGCAGAGGATGAGGCAGTATAGGACAGTGAAAGTAGGCTTTGTCTGGGTGGAAGTGTATGACAACAATGTTCATTTACTGACCTAAAGAAGAGAGAAACTGAGTCAGGTAACCAGCTTGTGTAGGAATCTCCATCACATCTGAATTTCTTCCCTTTTAGAAATCACTTCGGGTAGGGACTGAGGTTGATGAGATAAGAATTCCTCAATTTTGGAGGGATAATTTTGGGATTAAGCCCTTGGGGCATCTGGCATCAAGGCAGACAGTATAAGAAGCAATTGGAAGTTACTAATAACAGAAAGGTAGGTGGCCACCAAAATGTGTAAATGAAGCTGGAATTTAAAAAATAAATATTGTAAGAAAATAAATTAAAATACCATGTGATGAGGTAGGAAACCTTATGGACTTCCAGGAGGAAATCATACTAGGATATCCCCAAATGGTTCTTCAGGGAAATTAGAATCATCAAAGCAGCATTTATTGCCTACGTAGCAGAAATGATTGGAAAGCTAGGGAAAAAATGAATCTCAAGTGGCAGCTCTCTACAAAGAAGTGAAAGAGATAACGAAGATTGGGATTCCAAACATATCGAAGTGGAACAAAGTCTCTAAGAAGAAAAATAATACAATACTATAAAAAGAACATGATTTCTTTAAGAGCAAAAAAATAGTCTTGTAAACAGAAGTATATTTAAAAATTAGAAGTTTCCCAGAAGAAAAACAAGCATAAAAATCCTAAACGATATTAAGCAAAAAAAATGAGAAAATTGTCCAGAACTTCTTAATATGTAAAAAAAGTATCAATTTAAAAAATTCACAGGTCACTTCTAGGAAAACAAAAGAAAAATAAGAGAACAAATCTTATGCTGCAAAATTTAAGATATACACTGGTTAAATTATTATTTCTAATGTCAACAAATTTGGCAGATGCTCAGGAAAAAAAAACCCTTCAAATATAAAGGAAAGAAATTTGAAGGACACAACACTATTTTGTACAACCAGAAAGCAAAGAATGGAATGAAAAAAATATAAAGAACAAAGGAGCTTAAGACAACATTCCCTACAGACATGATCATAATAACCAATGAAAAGACAGATATATTTGAAGAGTTCCTTGAAAAAAGCTAAAATTAGTTGTCTTGCAAGCCTTCTAGATAATGGTTGCAGAAAAAAAAAGGTATTGAAAACAGTAACCAAGTAAAGGAGAGATGTCTAAATAAATTACTCCTGGATAGAAAGGAGAGGGAAAAAATAGAAAGAAAAAGACACCTGTGGGATTAAATAACAACAACAAAATTAGTAAAATCAACAACATAACCATGGAGGGACTCAAGAAATTTCATTCTAAAGTCTGCAAGGACACAAAAGTAAAAAAGGAACATAAATAGAAGGGATGGATGAGGAACAGTAATGAAATAGTAAGTATGGACTAAACCTCACAATGACTTGTCTATAGATAAACCTTTTTTTATTGTAATAAATTTCAGAATTAGTGGGTACACAATAGTGGACAAGAGAGGAAGAAGTAATCAATGAAGGAAAAATTAATCCTCTAGTCTTTCAAGGAGAAGAAGGATTTATAAGCATGGGTGAAGTTCTAAAATAGACGGAAAATAAAGTACTCTAAATTTAGTGCTGAAAGAGGGTCTCATTGAAGAACATTCCTGTGGTGAGCAGGGAGAGATTCTGTAATAAGAGTTGTGTATCTAACAACAAGTATTATTAGAAAGGATTTGGTATTTCACGAGATCACTACTTTTGAAAAAGTATGTCTTCATGGATAATATCCTGTATCAGTAAAATGAGAATCATAGTTCCTTGGGGTAACTTAAAGACAAAAGAAGGTGGGGAGGGTATAAAACTAGAAAGATTTCATGTCAAATGGGTAAAAAAGTATTATAGAGAAAGCAGAGATTCACAAGGAACCATATTATCAAGAACCCCCAAAACTTACGTCATGGAGTGATTCTATTTTTTTTTAAACCCTTGTACTTCGGTGTATTTTCTCATAGGTGGAAGAGTGGTAAGGGTGGGCAATGGGGGTCAAGTGACTTGCCCAGGGTCACACAGCTGGAAGTGGCTGAGGCCAGGTTTGAACCTAGGACCTCCTGTCTCTAGGCCTGACTCTCACTCCACTGAGCTACCCAGCTGCCCCTCTATTTTTTTTTTATTTTGCAGGAATTCTAAGAATGAGGCAAAGCAGAAAAAGAGACCATAATATAGAAACTATTTAGAAGATGGGACTCAAAAGAAGTAGCATAAAATCTTTAAATTCCTGAGTGATACAAAGACTAAAGAAGGAATGTATAAAGACAAGTAACAGGCATAAAAAATAGAAGTCTAGAATAGACAGAAAAGGAAGGTGATTAATGACAAAAATGAGAGAGAAAAATCATTTTTAAATAATGGAGAAAATGAAGAGAGGGTAAGCATTAAATTATTTGATAAAATGAATAAATAAAAAATCAATTAGTTAAATAATATTCCAAATCTGATTAAAAGGTTTGATAAACTCGAAAAGGACAGCTGGATAGTAAGAGTAAGAAAAACAATGAAAGAAGGGTGCTTTAAAATAGATTAAGCACAAATAACAGAAGAAGCAATGCGTTATCTTTGTAGATGATTAAGCAAAAGTAATCCAATTTGAAAATAAATCAAGACAGAGATCATTTTAGACCACTAAAAATTGTAAATGAAACTGGATTAACCAATCGAACAAAATGAAAGATAGTGATACATTAGGTAAGAAAACATGACCCCACAAACTGATACTCAAAAGGGGCATGCCTAAAAAAAGCAGACACAAATGAATGAAATAAAGTCCAAAATAATGAAATTCTCAAGAATCAAAAATGAAAGATATTATAAATCAGAAGAGAAATAAACAAGGCAGAAATCAAATTGACAATAAACAAAACTAAAAACTGAATTGTTGAAAAGACTAACAAAATTGCTAAAATATTTTCCTACTGTTATAATTAAAAATGATGATGGCTGAGATCAAAAGGGAGAATAGTATTTTAATAAAAGCCATGCTGATAGAGGTAAAGTGACCACCCGCCTGTAAGAAAAACCTATTCCAACCTCACCTCAGCCATTTACCTTCCTCTCTCCTCGAGCTCAGGTAACTAAAAAAGAAGTTCCAAGTCACTACCCCCTACTTAAAACAGTCCCTCACCTTGAATACGTCATCCAAAACATGGACCACGGGAAATGTAGTTTTAAGGACCCCCACAGGTCCACAGAAGTTTGTCAAACACTATATTGAGGTTCAATCCTTCCAAATAGAACCCCAGGTGATTTTAATTAACACACTACCTAATTAATAAATAAAAGGCAGAAAATAAAATCAATGAAAAAGCAAATGAACAAAGTAAAAATGAAAACAAAACAAGAAGAAATATAAAGATTGTGTACTAATTGCAATTATATGGTAGCATAATTTGACTATTATCCTATTTTGGAAAACATAATAGAACTAGATACAAAAGGAACTACAAAGTAAAAAAAATACTGTCCCTAATAGATTCATAGAATTCTATTCAATTTTAAGACAAGATTAATGACAATTCTATGGAAATCCTTCTAAAACACTCTACTAGAATACTTTTGTGAGATACATTCTTAATATGTATATATCAAGGAAGGTAAGTAAAATATTACTATTACTCAATATGATTAATGAATATGAATTCAATTTTTAAAAAATCCTGCAAAAGAGACTACTGATATATGTGGGGAGGAATAAGCATTCATTATGACCACATTAGACTTATACCAGGAATCCAAGGATGTTTCATCACTAGAAAAAGTCAACATGATCATTCATATAAAAAACAAAACATCCAAAACAATATTATTCTATTCTATAGGATATCCAATATAATATTACATCCAATATTATATATACAAAAATGTCTTTTGACAAAGTAGAGCACTCATTTATTTTTAAAACCTTATGAAGTACAGATAGAAAAAACACCTCTTGGGAGCTATCTAAAACTAAAAACAAGCACTCCATGCAATAGGTATACTCTAGAAGTATTCTCAGGAAATATGGGAATAAGGCAAGTAAACTCACACTCCATGCTATTATTTAATATAATTTTAGAAATGCTGACAATATCAATTAGGCAAAAGAAATTATGGGATTAAAGAAAGTCAAAGAGTAGGTAAACTGATCCTTATTTATAGATGACATGATGTTTTACTTAGAAAACTCCATAAAATCAGAAGAAAAGATACTTATAAAGGCAATAGCTCTAGCAAAGTTGGAGGTTAAAAAATAACCTCACAGATACCAATAGCATTTCTATAGAAAAGTAAAAAAAAAACCCTTAGCAACAACAATAGAAAAGGAAATCCTTTTCAATATAATTAAAACATTCATGAAATATTTGAGGATCAGTATAGGAAAGCATATAAAATGCTTGTATAAATTCAATTACAAAATATTCCTCAAAACAATATAGGATAACTTAAATAGCTATAGGAATATTCAGTCCTCTTGCAATTACCCTTGCAACAATATCATAAAAAGCAATTATTAAATTGCCAAAGTTAATATATAATTCTAATGCTATGCTCTTAAAATTATCCAGGGGAGGGGGCAGCTGGGTAGCTCAGTGGATTGAGAGCCAGGCCTAGAGACGGGAGGTTCTAGGTTCAAATCCAGCCTCAGACACTTCCCAGCTGTGTGACCCTGGGCAAGTCACTTGACCCCCATTGCCCACCCTTACCACTCTTCCACCAATAAGTCAATACATAGAAGTTAAGGGTTTAAAATTTTAAAAAAAATTATCCAGGGGAAATCATACATAACTCAATAGAATAATTTAAAAAATCAATCAAAGACATATAAGATCTAGAATATAAGGGATATGATTTTAAAAGGTTATAATCAACGAGGAACATAGCACTTTAAGATCTCTAGCTATATTCTAAATAAATTGTCATAAAAATTGATATTGTTTAAAATATCAGTATAATAGACTAAACAAAGAAGGAACAGAAACAATAGGACTCAACCTTAAAATAAACTTAAATAAACTTAAACTTAAAATAAATTTTAAAAATGTTGGTGTTAAACAAACACAAAAACACAAATTACTTAGCAAAGAATTCTATTTGATAATTTAAAAAATACTTCTTGGAAAACTAGAAAGTAATGTCAGAAAATTGACAGATCAACCCTCTACACAAGGGGTTGGCAACCTTTTTTGGCGTGAGAGCCATAAACACTACATTTTTTAAAATGTAATTTCGTGAGAGCCGTACAGTGCTCACAGTGCCACTCCTGTAACAGTGCCTGAAAAAAAATTGACTTTATGGCTACTGCAGAAAGAGCCATATCTGGCCCTCAAAAGAGCCAGATATGGCTCGAAAGTCATACATTGCCGACTCCTGCTATACACTGTATTTCACTGCCCATTCTAATTTGATACATGACCTTAACAACAAAGATCAAATGATAAAAAATTCAAAAAAGGTATTTTTTTTATTTTTTCACCTCCAATGTTGCTGGAGATATTGCCTTTATAAGTATCTTTTCTGATTTCATGGAACGTTCTAAGTAAAACATATTGTCATCAAATAATTATATTATTGTCATCAATAAATTGTTAGAATGAAATAAAGATACTGATATCCAGACAAAAATTCATTACTCAATTTATTAAGCAATGGTTGTTAATTATATAACAAATCAACTGAGGCTCTCTTTGGCCAAAGACCTTGAACACTGGTTTTTACAGAGGTAATTTTATATTTTTCACAGTTATTAGCAAAAACCAAACAAAACACCAAAAAAAACCTTTTTTACTATATCAGAAGTAAAGGCATTAAATTAAATTAAATTAATATTAAGTGTGTATTATATGTGAGACCTGGTGCTATGTCTAGAGACACTAGAGATCTAAGTACAAAACTGAGACAGCCCTGGTCCTCATGGAGTTAATATTCTAATAGAAGAAAATACCAAAAAAGGAAGGAAAGTTTGGTCCCCATTACAGGGTAATTGCCCAAGATGACTGAGCTGGAATAAACATTTTTTTTAAATATGCACTTGGTGACAACACAATGTGTATTTCTTTTCCAAGGATCAACCCAGTGAAGTTCAGAGAAGCTCATTACCAAGACTGGATGCAAACTGAGGAAGTTCTCAGCCACATCAACTCTGAAACATCATTTACAAAGTTGTAAAAAGGTTGGGAAGCTCATAAGTAAAGAGAGCAGCAGAATTCCTACTAATGAAATAACAGATTCTGAGTTGGTTGTTGTAGATGCTAAGATAGCTTTGGGGATAATTACATGTCCTAAATGTAATAATGCATGAAGAAACAGAAAAAATGGAATGTTCATTTAATTTATTTTTATTATTTATGTAGCACAAGTGCTACAGCCTGGAGTATTGCATTGATGGGAGATGATGATGGTAATGGATTGGCAGATGGCAGATGGCAACTTGGTAAAATCATTTTAGGGCTTTTTTTGTGATTCTATTCTATATACATATTTATTTTCAGCAAATGCTGAGAATAAACAGTAGTCTTCCTAATGCTACTAATTAGTAGCTAATAAGCTTAATTCAAGTTTATATGTCAATTTAGTGTCAAATAGATACAATTTTAATTGGTTACATGGGGTGTAAGTATTTAGGAGATTTAATGAAATTCTTTTCTTTTATAGATCTTTTTGTTTCCCATGGAACTCCTCATCCATTTATTAAAACCTCCTTATAATTTAAATTAATATTGATGTACTAAATTATTTTGATTGGACTTGACTCCCCAGAAGATGCTGAATATGTCTTTTTGTATCTTGGTCATAGTGATATAGTTTAGGTTATGTCCCTTATACTTCCTCAAGAGGCAAGACCTGAGTTCAGAGTCTACCTCCAAAATTTACTAGCTGTGTTTCAATTTAGCTTTCCGAACCTCCTTTTTAATCCATAAAATGGAGGTAATAATGACTTTAATAATAAGTAAAAATGTGTCTAACACATTTGTTGTGAGAATCAAATGAGATAATGCATATAAAGCAATTTGTAAATAACAATACTACCCCCCCCCCAATCTTAAGGCTTATATCTGCATGTAAGTGACATAGTATTATTCCTCTTACATATTTAAAAAAGTTATGGCCCTTTTTTTTCCCTTTGAGGCAGTTACCATTCTAAAATTCTAAGCTCTATCTACCATTATTTGCTCATGATTAATTACATCCCCTGATGAGTGAATCACAGCTTTCTAGCCTCATTTCAATTGCTTCCTTAAGGCCTTCATCACTTGACACAAATAAAAGGGAAGTTATTCTTTAAAACTGAAGCCTAGGGTGAATTCTGAGTGTTTGACTATTTCCATGTAACCTAAGCTCCACTGCATTTCAACCCTTCTTGGCTAAAGGGCTTTGTTTGTTCTTTGTTAGAGGTGTGATAGCTCTTTCCAAGGTTTAATGAGGTATTTTGTTTGTTGGAGCACAGTCTAAGGGTTTGATTCCAAAATCAATTCTTTATATCACTCCTCGCAGTGAAAGAAATTGAGATTTTTTATGATGAAGGTGAGCTGGCACAGTACTGTGTTTGGAAGCCAGAATGATGGAAGTGGGAGGAGCCAGAATATTGGATTTAGAGGCAAAATCCTTAGGTTCTAGTCCTGGACTTGCCCTCTCAGGTTTGTTTATGTCTAAAAGGAAAGGGTTCACTAGATAATCACTATCCAAGCTTCTATCATATTCTATGCCTGGATTTTTCTCTATGAGTTGACATGAAAGAGCTAGCAACTAAATATGCAGAGAATGGATGTTACTTTTGCCTGTAATTGTTTTTAGTCCAGTCACAGAAGATGGTTAGCCAGAGAGGGGTGGCAATCTGAATTATTGGAGGGAATACCCACACCACTGACATTAGAGATGAGCATTGGTTTATTGAATTCCTCTTTGTTGCTTTTACCCACCCATCCATTTGTGATCTGAAAGACCATACCAAGTCTCTTCCATCACATTTCTAATTGCAAGGAAAAGAAAACTGTAGGAGTTGATGAATCACACTGTTATGAATCTGGGCTTAGAAAAGAGCACTTGATAACAACAGAAAGGCACTTTGCTGTCAACAAGACCATCTGTTTTTTTCTGTACTCACACCTAAATATTTAACTCCTACTCTATCCTTCCACTTAGTTACTTCTCCATTGGCCTACCTAGGAGAGACACAGAGAGCAGTTAAAGGACAAACTGAAAATTTCTGCAAAATTAACTAGTTTAGTTTTATGGCAATCACCAACCAACAAATGTTTATTAAGTGCCTACTATGTGCAAAGCACTTAGACACTACAGATACAAAGAGTCAAAAATAGAAAGAGTTTCTATCTTCAAAGAATGTACATCTTATTGGAAAATATAACAAGGATTTACAAAATAAATGTAAGGCCCTTTTTGGAAGGAGGCACAAGCAGCTGGAGGGTGGAAAGGGACAAGAGAAGGAAGGAAGGAAGGTAATATATAATTATTAGACAGATTTTATATGCCAGGCACTTTACAAAGCACATTATAAATATTATCACATATTATTCTGATATCAGCTCTGGGCAGTAATTGCTATTTTCCCCCATTTTTCAGGGAAGAAAAAAAAGCAAATAGAAGTAAATGATTTGCTCATGGTCATGGAACTAATAAGTATCTGGAGATGAATTGGAACTTTGGCTTTCTTGCCTATAGGCCCAGCGTATTATTCCCTGTGACATCTAGTTGCCTCCAGCTAGAGAGGGAGGAAGGAGATGGCATTTCAGTTGAATTTGGATAAAAACTAAAGATTCTAAAAGATATAGTTGAAGAGGGAGTACATTTTAGGCCATGAAAGATAAACGGTCCAAACAGTAAGTCTAATGACTCTATAATATAATAGCCCTATTGTAATAACTTCTTGTTTGCCCTCCCTGACTCAAGTCATTCTTCATTCCAACCCATCTTCCATTCAGCTTCCAAAATATTTTTCCTACACTAAGAGTCTGACCACCTATCTAATAATCTAATAAATAATAATAAATATCCAATAATCTAATAAAATCTCTCAGCTTCTTATTGCCTCTAGATCAAATATAATCTCCTCTGATTGGTATTTAGAACTCTACTTTATAAACTTTCTAATATTCTTATAAATTACTGCCATCTAAATACTCTATGGTCCAGCCATACTGGTTTAATTGCTTCTTACACATAATATTAACTCCCATTTTTTTCTATCCATGGCATAATCTTAGTGACCCCGATTAAGTCTTCCTGGGCCTCAATTATCTTATTGTAAGATTTAGAATTTGGATTAGCATTAAAGATATACAGTCGGAAGAGACTTTGTAGGCCACAGTACAGTCCCCTCTTTTACATATGAGAAAGCTGATGACCCAGGAGAAAGAATTCAAAGTCCCAAAAATATGAGGGAATTGAACCTAGGATTTGTGTCCCTACATCTAGTGTTATTTCCACTGTACTATAATATCTCAATTACCTTCTAAGTCACTTCCTTTAGTAGAAAGTAAGTTTATCTTCTTTAAATCAAGGTCATTGTAAGATAATTTATATATCCAGCACAGTGCCTTACAAATAGAAAAACATTAAATATTTGTTGCATTGGATCCTAACTCTAAAACTGCAACCCAATGAAATTATCTACTCAAATTCAAGTTAAGTACTTCTTAAGAAATATGCTGTGGCACAATAGTATTTTTTTTTAATTTGCTAGGTATGCCGAGAAATTGTGTTCTATGTAGGTCTATCTAAAGGTGCATAAATTATAAACTACTAGCTTTTACTTCCAGATCATGCTTATAGTCTCTAGGAAGGGAGAGGGAAGGAAGGGAGGGAGATCATTTGGATCTTACAACTCAGAAAATTTATGTGGAAATTTGTTATTATATGTAATTGCTAAAATAAAATATTATTTTAAAAATTACACGGAAAAAGGAGGAGGGAGAAGGTCCTCCTGAAATTCAAACTATTCTAAACCTTTATTTTGTTTTGTTTTAAATTTATTTTTATTTTTTTCTCTCGAAAATCTGTTTTCTTTCTCCTATCTCATCCCCTCCCTCTTTATAATAACTACTACTACACTAGAGGAAAACAAAAGACAATTGTAACACACATAACAAATAGGGTTTATAAGGCAGAAAAATAAATCCTGAAAATGCCCAGGTTAAATAAAAAAATCTTATTCTGCACCTGAGTCCATCACCTCTCTGTCAGAATATAGGGTATCATGCTTATCATCAGTCCAATGGAATACTGATTATGTCATTGAACAAAGTTCTTAAATTTTTAAATATTGTTTATCTTTATGAAGATATTATTGCACAATTTTCTCTTTGTTGTTCATACTTCCTTTACATCAGTTCATAAGTCTTCCCTAATTTCTCTGAAGATATTTCTGTCTTGACTTTTATAGACAATAGTATTTGGTAGAATTAATGTACTAAAAGTTGTTTATCCATTCCCCAACTTATGGATTCCTCCTCAGCATCTAGTTCTTTGCCACCAAGCTGCTATAAATATGTATTTTTTACATATTGTTCTTTTTTCCTCTTTCTTTGATCTCTTTGTGGGTACAAACAGGCATATTACTGACATTTCTGGGTCAAAAGCTATTCATTGCTTAGTAAGTTTTTGGTAATAGTTCATTTTTTTCCACAGAAAGGCTGAACCACTTCACAACTTCACATTATGTTAGTAATTAGCATGTTAATTTTACTGTAGTCTTGATAATATTTGTAATTTTTCTTTTCTTTTTCAACTTTGCCAGTCCAACAGGTGTGAGATGGACTATTAAAACTGTTTTAAGTTGCTTTTCTCCCTAATTATTAGCAATTTGGGTCATTGTTTTGTTTTGTTTTTTTTGCAAATGGCTTTTGATAATTATAATTTCTTGTCTTGACATTTACCTATTCATATCTTTTGACCACTTTTCAATTGAAGAATGGCTTTTATTTTATGAATTTGAATTAGTTCCTGATATAATTCAAAATCAGTCACTTACCAGAAAAATTGCTGTTAACTTGTATCTATTTTGAAAGGACATCTCATCTCCAGTGACTCTAAAGCCACTCTTCTTCATTTTTCCTTCCCTCACCCATAAACATATACATGGCCTGATTCCTCTCCCCAGAATTCATTTGCTTCCTCTTTTTATGAACTTGGTGTAAGGAAGATCACTATAGCACCTCTATTCCTACAGGCAAAATGATACTTCTTCCAATGGTTCTGGGGACCTCTTTTCCCTGTGATCCATTTTGACTACCAATTTAAACATTCAGTGTACCTCAGTTCCTCTTTTTCAAAGAATATTGTGCTATGACTGGAGAACTATTGTCCTGGATGCTCCAAATATCCACCAGCCTTTTCATGTTTCATCAGTTTTCATGATGGGTTTTCATATTTTACGTAGGCCAAAATCACACTATGTTGCACAATGTAGGAAATTATATAGGCTATTGGCTTTATGCTTCAGACAAACTGTATTATCACCAATTTTACCTTAGGAGAGTTCCACATACTGCTCAGATATTATCAGGAGCATAATGGATTCATATGACCACATTTGAAATGGGCAGTCACACACTGTCACTTTTTAACATTTAACATTTAACATTTCTCGTTCACATTTTAAAATTTAGAATATGTGAAATAGAGCCACGTTGCACCTGTTTCCTCCAGCTTATTGGCCCTTTGCTTCCTCGCAGTCCCCAACTTGCCTTCGGAGGCTCTGATAATAAGTAGAACCCTGGGTCTATACTTAAGGTGGCTCCTCATTAATTCTGGTGAATGCCTGTGAGCAATGCTAATCATGATAATGTTTGAAATGCTTCACTTCTTGTTCTGCCCATTGTCCAGAATGAAACTGTGCCCTTTGAGTCTGAGATCTGGAGCCCGAATGAGAATCGAGGAGTCTTCAATTATTTTGTGTATAGGATATTTGCAAGAGAGCTAAAAATACAAGGAAATGACTACCTTCATGGCAATGCTTGTACCTGTCCATTTCTCTCTCCACTGACATAGTTGAAGTCATGTTTTTCCCATAGTCTTCTGTTTGGATTCCTTTCCTTGAGGAATTCTACCATTATATGACCACCAAAATTATTTCCTAGAGCACAGATCTGATTTTGTCCTCTCACCTGCTCAAAAAATTCTGGGGGTTCCTTATTACTCCTAGAATATGGGTTATTGAGGATAGCTAGGTGGTGCAATTGATACAGCAGCAGGCCTGCAGCCAGGAAGACCTGAGTTCAAATCTGGCCTCCTTACCTGTATGACCCTGGGCAAGTCACAACCTTTTTTGTCTAAGTTTCCTCATCTGAAAAATGAGCTAGAGAAGGAAATGGCAAACCACTCCAATATCTTTGCCAAAAAACAAACGAGGTCAGGAAAAAATTTAGGCATGAACTGAAATGACTTAACAGCAACATGAGTTCTTTATGATGGGGGTTTCATAGACATGTTTTTAATATATTTTAATAATTGTATTTTGACATATTTGGTTATCCTCTAATCTTATTTTATGAATCTAAAAATATTATGTGTAATATAAAAGTTTCACCAAGTTACCACATTTTCTACACAATGACACACACACACATACAGAATGGTTAAAAACCCCTGCTCCAGAATAAAAAACTCCTTGGTATGGAATATAAATCACTTTACAATTTGGTTCCAATTTATCTTTCCAGGATTATTATACATTATTTCCCTTCAAGTATTTCTTTTGTTTAGCCAAAGTGGTCATTTTCTTGCTCTTCTCACATCAGACACTCCATTTCCCATTTCTATGTCCTTATGGACTCAAGAGTATGGCTCATTTCTGAAATGTGCTCGTTTCTCCTCTCAGCCTCATTGAACGCCTTTTCTTCTGGAAAGCTCAACTCGGATGCCACCTTCTACTTTAGATCTTTCCTAATTCCTTTACCTTTTAGTACCACCCTCCTCCATCACTTGTCTTCCATTTATTTTGTTTTTCTTATGCAATCTTCTTTCACATTTACCATTAGGGACACAAATTGTTTATATTGTCCTCTGTAAACTCTTGTTAGCAGAGAATTTCATTTTTGACTTTGTATTCCTATCACTTATCATAGTGTTGGGCAAGAGTTGGCTAATAAATGCTTCTGATTAATTCATTGATTGGTTTTCCTACTCTACTGCTCTTGTAGCAGAGTTCTTTGGATTCCTGAGGGAAGCACAGGGGACAAGGAGCCTTTTCCCATGCAATGAAATACCCTTGACAGTAGGCTGATAGATGGCTGTGTTTTTACAAAGACTTCAGTTTCTACATTGCAGATCCCATTACCAGCAATGATCACATTATTAGAAAAAATCAATTCAAATCAACAGTAACTTGAAAAGTATTTAATTGGCTTTGGAGGAAAAAATGTGGTTTAATTTTTATTTTTTTTAGAAAATCACATTTATTTTCTCTTTTCAAAAGACACAAAATTTGGAGAAGAATATGGGCCCTTTGTACTTTCTTACTCTCCTCACCATAAATACAAAGTAGTAATGTAAACCTTATATTTTGATACAATTTTCTTTACAATCCTTATCTTATTTTTCCCCTACTTAAAAAAAAAGTCTCTAAGGCTACTGATTTGAGAAGTAGAAGATCATGGACATCTTTATAATATCAAATATAAATCAACTAAAAAGGATGGAATTTGTGTTTTGAAGGTTCTCCTTTGACTGATACCTAATCTTTCATTTGAAATATGTTATTTATTCTATGAGCAAGAATAGCTTCAGGAAAGGAACAAGGAGAAGGAACTACACAATTCTGAAGAAAAAGAAAATCTATTTCTAATCAAATATTAGTCCTCTCAAATCTCAAAATCCTTGGTATGTAAGAAAGGAATTATTTATATACATAATTTAGAATTATTTTTCATCTTCCTAGATCTCTGATAGGCAGTGAGGTTTGGTGGAAGAAAACACTCATTTTGGAGTAAGATGATCTGGGCTCAAGTTTTGCCTCTGACAAATATGTTAGTTGTGTTCTAGGGATTGAGTAAAATCCTGAACTTCAGTTTACTAATCTGTAAAATGATGATAAGCCTATTTTATCCATTGAATATGATTGTTCAGAAGAACATTGGTACCAAACATCAAAACATACTGTAAATATGATCAGTGATTATGGGATAGTGTCTGGACCTGTTATTTCATTACTTTAAGTAACAATGGATTTAAAAGATTCTTTCTGGACTTCTAGGCTAAGATGACCATAGAAGAGAAGAAAGGGTCTTCTACTGTTCACCACCAACCAATATAAAGTGCCTTGAAAGGACAAAAATCAAAATCAGATGAGTGAAGGGGCTTTACTGTAGGGCACAGTCTTGAAGTAGGCAGGCTTTGGATATTTCCACACTATAAGGGGGTAAAATTACTTCTACCCTGGCATGAACTAATCACCCCTATCCTACTCTACCTACTGCACCCAAGTCAGAGTGAGTGTGGGGCAATCACTAGGTTCTTGGGGTGGGGCTATCACTAGGTTCTTGGGGTGGGGCTGGCTAAGGACACAAAAGACATACCTAAAAGCACTGAGACTTGGGACCCCAGGAGGTTGAGCAATGTGGAGCTTGGGCTCAGAGATAGGGCAGAGAGGGGCTGCCCAAAGTAGATGCTTTGGAGACTGAAAAATAGCCTCAGGGCAAAAACAACTCTTTAGCTTGACACAGAGAGCCTGCCCTCCTCATTCAGACTTCTGGCTTGGAAGAGAAGAAAAAAGTAACCCAGAAATGGCCACTAACACCCAAGAACTACAATCTACAACTACCAAAAAAATAAGAAAAAAACTCTGACCCTGGTTATATTTTATGGTGAAAAAACAGCAGACTAGAAAGGAGACAGCAGAAGGCAACAAACAAGTAAACACATCCAAACTTTTAAAAAAAAATTGAACTTGCTCACAAGCTCTCCAGGAACTCAAATTGGCGTTTGAGAAGCAAATAAGAAAGATAGAGGAAACTTGTCAAGAAATGTGGGAAATAGTTCAAAAAGAAAATAACAGTTTAAAAGACAGAATCTCCCATTTGGAAAAATAAGCCCAGAAATAAAATGAAATGATAAGCAAATTGGAGATCAGAATTGATCTGCTAGAAGCCATGAAAAACAGGATAGAATCAAACCAAAAAGGAAAATCAAAACATCATATGTGAACACCAGGCTTTAAAGACTAGAACTGGCAAGTAGAAGCTAATAATCTCAAAAAACAGCAAGAACAAATAAAGCAAAGTCAAAAGAGTGGCAAAATAGAAGGAAACATGAAATATCTCATTGAGAAGGTGACTGACTTGGAAAACAGGTTGAGGAGAGACAATTTGAGAATCATAGATCTACCTGAAAACCTAGAAATAAACAGAAATCTTGACATCATAATACAAAAAATCATCCAAGTAAACTGCCCTGATATTCTTGAATAAGAGGGGAAAATAGACATGAAAAGAGTCCAAAGATCACTCTCTACATTAAATCCTCATAAGGCAGCCCATAGGAATGTAATTGCCAAATTCAAGAGCTTCCAAACTACGGAGAAAATATTGTAAGAAGCCAGAAAGAGATAATTCAGATATTAAGGAACACAAATAAGGATTACACAGGATCTGGCAGGCTCCACAATAAGAGACCAGAAGGGTTGGAATATGATATTCAAAAAGGCAAAAGAATTGGGTCTACAACCAAGGATCACCTATCCATCAAAACTGACTATATACTTCCAGGGAAAAGTATGGGTATTTATCAAAGTAGAAGATTTCCAGGTATTTGTAAAGAAAATACCAGAATTAAATAGAACATTCAGTGTACAAATACAAAATTTAAGAGAAACTTGAAAAGATAAACAAGAAAGGGAAGGAAAACATTTTTAAGGACTTCAGTAAGGTCAAATGATTTATATTCATATGTGGAAAAATGATATTTGTAACCTTCAAAAACTGTATTCATTATCATAGTAGTTAGAAGAATTATTCATAGGTAGAGGTTGGGGTACTAAGTTTAATTTTAAAATAAAGATAAATAAAAAAGAAAAGGAGAGAATAGAAGATGTCACTAAGAGAAACTTGGAAAAAATAGGATAATTTATACCACATAAAGAGGCAAATGGGAGGGGAAGGGAAAGAATACTATTATAGGAAGGAGAGGAATAGAGTGCTAATAGGTTATACTTAAACTGAGAAGTGGAATCAATTCTGAGAGGGAAGAGCATTTAGATCTATTGGGATATCAAATTCTATCTTTCCCTATAGGGAAGATGAGAGGGAAAAACCAAGGTGGGAAGTGGGATGGGGAGTACCAAAAGGGAGGGAAAGAGAGGGGGGAGGGGATTTAATAGTTCCTAAAGAAAAATAAGAGGGGAATGAGAAGGGAGAGTGTGGGAAGGGAAGTAAAATAAGGGTGGGGATTAGGGGAATTGACTAAAAGCAAAACACTTGTGTAGAAGGAAATAGTGAAAGAAGAAAGGGCAAGAATAGGAGAACAAATCAAAATAATGGGGAATACACAGGTGGTAATCATAACTCTGAATACAAATGGGATGAACTCACCCATAAAATGGAAGCAAATAGCAAAGTGGATTAGAAAACAAAATCCTACCATATGTTGTCTACAAGAAACACACATGAGGCAGGTAGACACACACAAGGTCAAGGTAAAGGGCTGTAGCAAAATCTATTAGGTATCAACTGAGAAAAAGAAGGCAGGAGTTGCAATCATGATATCTGGCAAAGTCAAAGTAAAAATAGATCTGAATAAAAGAGATACGTAAGGCAATTACATCCTGATAAAAGGCAGTACAGACAATGAGGAAATATCAGTACTCAACATGTATGCACCAATTGGTACAGCATTCACAATTTTAAAGTAGAAATTATTGGTGTTTAAGGAGGAAATAGATAGTAAAACTATACTAGTGGAAGACCAGAACCTTTCTCTACTAGATCTAGGACTAATAATCAAAACAAAAATAAATAAATAAGAAAGAGGTGAGAAATTTGAATGTAATCTTAGAAAAATTAGAGTTAATTGATATATGGAGAAAAATAAATAGGGACAAAAAGGAATACCCCTTCTTTTAAGTAGCACATTGTACATTCAGAAAGATTGACCATGTACTAGGGCATAAAAACATGATAAACAAATGTAAAAAAAGGAGAAAAATAAATGCAACCTTTTCAAATCATAATGCAATATAATAATAATTAGTAAGGATACACAGAGAGGCAAATCAAAAATCAATTGGAAATTAAATAATATGATTCTCCAAAATTGGTTGGTTAAAGAACAAATCATAGAAACAATTAAAAAATTCATTGAAGAGATCGAAAATGAGGAGACATCATATCAAAATCTATGGGATGCAGCCAAAGCAGTACTCAGAGAATAGTTTATATCCCAGAGTGCATATATTAACAAATCAGAGAGGGAAGAGGTCAAAGAATTGGGCATGCAAATTAAAAAACTAGTAAGAGAACAAGTTAAAAATCCCCAGAAGAAAACTAAATTAGAAAACCTAAAAATTAAAGGAGAAATTAATAAAATTAAAAGTGAAAGAACTATTGAATTAATAAATAAGACTAGAAGCTGGAACATTGAAAAAAACAAATAAAATAAACAAACTACTAGTTAATCTATAAAAAAGGAAAGAAGATAACCAAATTAACAGCACCAAAGATGAAAAGAACAATATCACCTCTAATAAAGATGAAATTAAGGTAATTATTAGGAACTATTTGGCCCAATTACATGGTAATAAATACAGGGGGTAGCTGGGTAGCACAGTGGATTGAGAACTAGTCCTAAAGATGGAAGGTCCTAGGTTCAAATCGGACTTCAGACACTTCCTAGCTGTGTGACCCTGGGCAAGTCACTTGACCCCCATTGCCTACCCTTACCACTGTTCTGCCTTGGAAAGAATTCACAGTATTGACTCCAAACAGAAGATAAGGGTTTTTAAAAAATACAGCAATTTAAGTAATATGGATATTTACAAAAATATAAATTGCCTAGATTAACAGAAGAAAAAATAGAATACTTAAATAATCACATATCAGAAAAACAAATTGAACAAGCCATCAAAGAACTCCCTAAGAAAAAAATCCCCAGGGCCAAATAAATTCACAAGTGAATTCTATCAAACATCTAAAGAACAATTAATCCCAATACCATACAAAATATTTGCCAAAATAAGCAAAGCAGGAGTTTTACCAAATTCCTTTTATGATACAAATATGGTACTGATTCCAAAGACAGATAGATGAAAAACAGAGAAAGAAACTACAGACCAATCTCCTTAATGAATATAGATGCAAAAATCTTAAATAGAATACCAGGTAAAAGACTCTAGCAAGTGATCACGAGGGTTATTCATTATGATCAGGTGAGATTTATACCAGGAATGCAAGAATGGTTCAATATTAGGAAAACCATCCAAATAATTGACCATATTAACAAGCAAACCAACAAAAATCACATGATTATCTCAATAGATGCTGAAAAAGCCTTTGGTAAAAAAAATACAACATTATTTCTAATGAAAACACTACAAAATATAGGAATGGAAGGGCCTTTCCTAAAAATAATAGTCAGTATATATTTTAAACCATCAATAAGCATCATCTGCACTGGGGATAAATTAGAAGCATTCCCAATAAGATTAGGAGGGAAACAAGGATGTCCATTATCACCTCTATTATTTAACGTTGTACTAGAATCACTAGCAGTAGCAATTAGAGAAGAAAAAGAAATTGGAGGTATTAAAATAGGCAATGAGGAGACCAAACTATCACTCTTTGAACATGATATGATGGTCTACTTAAAGAATCCTAGACAATGAACTAAAAAGCTAGTGGAGATAATCAACAACTTTATCAAAGTTTCAGTGTACAAAATAAACCCACATAAATAATCAGCATTTCTATATATTTCCAATACATCTCAGCAGCAAGAGCTAGAAAGAAAAATTTCATTTAAAATCACCGTAGACAATATAAAATATTTATGAATCTATTTGCCAAGACAAACACAGGAATTATATGAATACAACTACAAAGACTTTCCACACAATTAAAACTAAATCTAAAAAACTGGAAAAACCTTAATTGCTCATGTTTAGGATGAGTTAATATGATAAAAATAGTCAGTGTGTTTCTTCTGCCATTGGTCAACTAGGGCATAAAAGAGGTCATATGAAATGCAGTCAGTTCTTTTTAAACTTATGAGGTGTCCCTTGGCCCTGAAAGCCACCACACTCTAACCTACAGGCCAGATGAATGTCTATATGAAGAAAAGGGGATACCACATCTATTAGAATAAAAAGATACTCAATGAGTATCCTTTCTATGTTATAGTTAGGTAAATCTTCTTTAGTTAATTGCTATACAGCATTATTTCATTTTCTTCTAGTCTCTAACCTAAATGACTAGATTGACTTGTATCAGGAAAAAAGTGGCAATGATATTTTAGCAACAAAAACACAAATAATTCAATGTAATATAGAAAAATCAAATGATTGGCAATAGCAAAATGTAATTTTTAGTGGCTCAAACATTAAAAAAGCATATTTTTGCAAAGGGGTACCTATCTTGTTTGACCTTCTATTTAGGCTATCAGGAGCTAGGAAACCCAGAGGAATATTGCTGAAAAAATTGGTGTAGCATTTTGAGAGTGTTCTCCTCTAATTTATTCTCAAAGTCCTCAGTGACTGTCCCTAATATCCAACCATATGTGGAACACAAGGAGAAAGAAAATGATTAGTTTTGCTTACTTCCAGGTAAGTTGAAGATTGACTGAATGACCAGGAAAAATATCATAATTCTTCAGTTTTCTTGAGAACTGATAGTGAAACTATGGGCAGATGAATAGAAAAAGAGGCATTTTCAGACTCCAGTGAATGGGAATCATTTCTTCAATGGTTGTAAGGGAGCTCAGATACTCCTGGTTTGCCTTTAAGATTCCAAACAATTATAAAAACACAATTTTCCAACAAGCAATAGTCCCTCCCCCCATATTAAAACAGGATAAAGTCTTTGGTGGATTATTTCCATGAGGTAAAACTGAGATAATAGGCAATTGGAATCTTCACAAAACTACTGTGTGCTAGGAAGGAAGTCATCATTTGCAGGAGGAAACAACAACTTTTAAGATTATGATTAGGCAGCCATATTTATAAGATTATTAAAAAACAAAGACAAACAGCAACAACAAGCCTCTGTTCCTATGGCAACTTTCCAGTATATTCCTCATGAGAGAAATCACATTAAGAATAGATATGCTCAAGTTTTCAACATTTGACAGGGAAAAATAGTATGTGCATTCAAAACAAGTTTGTTTATTGTTCTTTCTGTCTCTGTCTCTAGCTCTCTTTCTGTCTCCCCTTTTTTCTTTCCCCTCACTTTTTTTCTTGTTAGTATGAAAGAAAAACACTATTGATATATTTTATTTTTATATCATATTTATTTCTGAATAAATCTCCCACTCTATCTTCTTCTCTTCCAACCAGTCATCCCTGGGGTAAAAAAATGAGAAAGTAGGAGATTGAAACAATTCAGAAAAACAAACCAACACATCAACCATGCCTCAAAGCATTCTAAACCTATCGTTCTCCATCTCTGTAAAAAAGGAAGCCTCAGTCCTTTTTCAAAAGAAGCAAGAGTAATAGAATTTTAAGTGATGGAAAAGATCTGAGCAGCCATCAAATTTGATCCACAATTTAAAAGAATAAACAACTAAAATCTGCTTTACAAGGGGATTTAGCTCCTCTATGAAGACCTCCCTGAAGGAAGATAAACCCATTAATACCAAAGATAGTTCATTCTGCTTTTGGATACTTTCAATTTTTATAACATGTTACCTTATAAGAAGGTTAAAACTGCAACTTCTACCATTTGCTCCTGGTTTAATCACTCTTCTGTATGACACTTCTTTAATTAATCAGTATTATTTTGTCCACTTCCCCTTTTCCTATTCTCTTCCCCCTCAGTATTCTCTAAATTAAATCCTACTTCTTTCAATAAATTCCTGTATGATATAGACTTTTCATATAGACGTTATCCACCTCTGGAGACTCCTCTGCCCAACCAATATTCTTCTAATTTGTGCTACCCAGAACTGAACACAGAAGTTTACATTTTGTCTAAGAAATGACTAGATTATAAGAAGCAAATAATCTAACCACATTTATGAAGACAGCATGCTAAATAAATTTAAAAATATACTCACATATTGGAGTTAAGTATCTTGAACAGTTTTTTTCTTTTCATATTTGTAATTTTAGGCCTGGTTACAAAGGAGGTTTAAAATATTTAATGCCCAGGGATTTCAAATTTCATATATTGAATAATTTTCCATTGTTTCTGTGGTATGAACATTTTTTCCTTATAAAGAGCACCTCTTCCACAAAGATAGGATTTTATTACCTATTAATAATGGCTTACTACGAATTGGTCCTTGACCAAAAGAAGTGATCTTCCACTGGTTTCCAAAATCCTCTACAAGAGGTTAATGTGGTGGTATGGGAATCCAAAGTTGTTAGAAACAAAATAATCATTTGACATTTCAAACCATATTACTGTTTTAAAAGTTCACTTTAAAAAATGTAAAAACTCTTTGCACTCCTTTTGGACAAAGGAATGTCAATTCTATGTTTCCTGATGCATCTGTTAGCTATGAAAGAAGCAATTTGGCTTTTCATTTCAAAAAATATCAAGAAACAAAGAAACACATTTTAATTTTCCCCTTTTTAATTCTTCATCTTTTATCTATCATGGGAGTTGGGATTATTAAGCTATAATTTTCAAAGATGCTCATTAAATTTAGCATGACCTTTTTCTTTTTTACTGTTAATATTCTGAAGACAGAGTAAACTGAAACATCTACCTCAAACTCTCTTACTTAGTTAGCATCATTCCCCAAAGCACTGCTTTGCCTTCAGCCAGGACTTTATGGAGGTTCATCAACAGATACTTTTTTTCCTTCTCTGCCAGTTTTGTATTCATTAGATGACTGAATTGTAGTTTGAGTAGATAGAATTGTCTTGCCCAGAAAGGAAAAGATCTATTTTTTAATTTTTTTTAGTTTCCACAATGATATTGTTCATAATTTTTCTATTTTTTCCTATATATCAGGCAGAATATCTACTTAAAAAATACAAAAAATAAAGGTGCAGTAGAATGAATTATAATAAATGTGATAAATGTGATTAATTATTTATTCTCTATTCTTAGACAATAACAGCAGCTAAAGTGCTTATGAGGAAAAAAGATACAAACAAAAAGGAGTTCAAAAGAATAATTTGTATTAATTATATTGTTATATTGTATTTATATAATTATGTAATTATATACATATATTAATAATTATAGGAAATATGATTATTCTTTCAGCATTACAAAGAGTTTTGTGATTCTATGAGCATCCAATCAACCTTTTAAAGAATGGAAAGATATATAAGATCTGGTCTACTCCACCAAACAATTTGTAGGAAGATGACAGAAGAATCTCATATACAACAATTCCAAGAAGTCATACAATTTTTGCTTGAGGGAGAAAAATATCACTAGATTATTAGAAAATTAGTTCAATTCCTGGATAGTTGGATGTGTTAGGAAGATTTTTTCCTGACATCAAGCTCAAGTTTACCTGTTTACAACTTTCATACAAGTCTTCTATTCTCTCCTTTGGGGCAAAGTAGATTAAGTCCCAGGCCCTTTTCCTTGGCAATCCTTTACATACTTAAATGAAAATTCTTGACCTAGATATTCTATTATCCAGGCTAACCACAGTTCTTTCAACCAATTCTCATATAATATGAAATTGAGGCCCTTTGCCATTCTGGTTGACCAATTTATATGTAAATATTTACTATTATATGCTATGTAGAGGTTCTTTGTCTGAATTCCTCTTTTATCTGTTTCTCTGTCTATATAGTCTTGCCATAGGGTAGATGTTTCAATGTTCTTCAGCAACATAATCACAGATTTAATGCCACAAGTTATCTTTGAAGGCGTCTAGTCAAACCTCCTCATTTTACAGATAAAGAAACTGACAACTGAGTATCTGAGTGAATTGCCCAAAGTAGCATTAAGCACACAACTGGTAGCATGATACTTATCCAGGTCTTCTGACTGAAGAGCCAATGAAAGAAAGGATTTTTTAGTTACTAAAAAACTCTTTGGTCTGAAAATACCAGCTGCAAATCCCTTGACATGCTCATCATAAGAATCTAGAAACTTCGAGGCTATTTCCTCCCAAATTAAAAGATAAAAGACAAACTTCCCTTAAAACTAAACCCTTCAGTAATTCCAGGATTATGACTTTTTTTTAGTAGTTTTAGTACTCCCTTCTACTAATGCAGATTCTAGTCCTGCTATGAGATAGTAGGTGGTCTTTGAAAATTTCCCATTCTAAAAAATTCCGCACCATGTGGCCACCCGTAGGCTCTGTACAACACTTGACTAATTTTACACCTGAGGAAAGAACAGAAAACTTGCCTCCTATTCTAATGGCAAGACATTCTTCAATAGACAATGCATATTTTATATATTTGTCTGTACCCCTCAGCTTTGCATGCCGAAGGCAAATATTCAGTAGCTTTGCTCTTTTTATAGCACTGCTAAACCTAAAATCCATTGCTATTTATTTTGAAATTAACTGTTTTCCTTTAGCAATAAAAAAACAGTATAAAAATTAGGTAAATGTTTTAAAATCTTAAATAGCATAGACAATTAAGAAATAAGTCTTTATTAAATACCTACTATGGAATAGGCACCATATAAGGAACTGGGGAAACAATGATAAAAATAAAATAGCCCTTTCCCTCAAAGAGTTTTCATTCTATCAATAATACTGTGGAGTAATAATGAAGGGATCAGATATACCAGACCTCTACTGGCTATGTAACCATGAGAAAAGTCCTTTAACTTTTCATTGCTTCAAACAATCCTCTAAATCCGTAGGTTACAGATGAGATTTTGATCTGCCTAAGTGAAGTATTTCTTCAACTTGGGTGGATCATGCATTTGATATCACAGACCAAAACCACAACTAAATGCCCAGGCATTTTAAAAAGTCATTTTAAAGTAATTTAATGGTTTAAATTCTTTGGAGACAATATCTTAACTTATAATTATTTGTTAAATAGTAAGCGAGTCAGAGAAAGTAAAATCACCAGTCACATGAAACAGGCCAATCTCTTAGCTACCTTCTTCCTCAGCTGACTGCACCATCTCTGAGCCAGACTGCACACCTCTTCGGTCCATTATTCCAAGGGAAGAGATTAAGTTCTTGTCTTCTCCACTAGTTTATGCTTTTCCTGATGACTCTTTCCCAAACTCCTGTAGCTGTAGGACTATAACCTCAGTTCAGACAAGAGGTGGGTCTTCCAGACTCAAGGAGTCACCATGAAATGTTTAGATTGGCCAGGAAGGAAATAAAACAAGGAATGGTGTGCTTTGATCTGCATTCAGACCCTATCAGCTCCTTCTATGTCAGTGGATAGCCTTTCTCATCACACGTCCCTTGGAGTTGTCCTGGATCCTTACCTTCCTGAAAATACTTAAGTCCTTCATAGCTGATCATCATAGATTATTGCTGTTACTGTGTTTTATGTTCTCCTGGTTCTGTCAACTTGATTTTGCATCCCTTTATATGCCTTTCTAGTTTTGGGGGGATTGTCTTGTATTATTGCTATTGTTAAATATTTAATTTATTTCTAGGACTCCTGCAGGAGAATGACTAGGATAGTGATATAATTTGATAGTTTTTCAGCTATGAAACACATTCCTTAGAGCAGCCCTACGAATTATCTTTATTTTATTTCATCTTTATTTTACAGAGGGAGAGACAATCTCCTCTAGGTTAAGTGATTAGCTTGAGGTTGTACAGTTTGTGGGAGTGCCTGGTGGAGCAGGGACTCAAAACTGGGCTTGTGACTCAACTTCTTTGGCATGGGTACAACTTCACACAGAAACAATTGCCCTATCTTGGAGGTTGATGTTTGAAAAATTAATCACTACTAGACAAACTGAATAAGAAGCTGTCCAAATTTAACTGAATTGATTCTGGGACAGTAGATCTACAGTTCATCAGTAGACCCATACATGTAGCTTCACCAATTTGACAGGACCTGCCACAATTTGTTCTTCCTTGGCATCAAATTAGAGAACCCAAACTAATGTAATGTCATAATGAAGCAGTGGAGGAGAATTTTAATAGAGGTCTTCCTCTCAACCAACCCTTATCTACCCTTACACAATATATTCTAGAAATTTATTTTTGTTCTTCAGATATACAAGGCATACCTCCTTTAGTAAATTAGAGCTTTTTTATGGTCAGAAAGAATGGCAGAAAACTGACATTTAATATTCCTTGTCATGTGTGAATTAAAAAAACACTTCTTATTCTGCCTTAGTATATGCTATATGGTTAAAACAAGATATCACTAATAGAGACTTAGTTATGGCCTCATGTTTAAAATAGATTTCTTTAATAGGTGGTTTATATATATATATATATATATATATATATATCTCAAATAACATTGTTTCTCATTCACTAGTGCTTTCAATAAATTAAAACACCACACTTTTAAAAACAATTATACACAATGAACACTTTTTTAATGAGAGGCAGAGAATGAGCTTTGAGATAAGAAAACCTGGGTTCAAGGTTCCTTGAAACATTCTGTGTGACCAAGTCACATAAACTCTCAGTGCTCTAGGTTTACTCGCTAAGATTAAAAATTGCAGAAATGTTGCCTATATTGGAAGATGATGTTTTCTTATCCAGGAAATTCTATATACCAATTAAATAATAAATCCAGTCCTTATCTCCCACTTAAGTCATAAATACAGTATTTAAAAAATAAGATGTAAAGAAAAATAAACTACAAACTAAAGTTAGATACTTAATTTCTAATTATTAACAATCTTAATCATTATTTTATCTACTTTGACCTTTTATCAATCCATATAATTTTAATCTTAGATATATCCAAGTCTATTAATAAATTCATTTGTTCTTAACTTTTCATGAATTTGTTTTAGATGATTATTTAAGCAGGACATAAACTCAAAATGTCACCAATGATTTGGATTGATGGTTGGCCCACCATGAAAAATTTCCCTTCAATAAAATTGTGAAAAAAAAAGTGGTTTTTAGAAACCCATTATCAGTGATAACATGTGACTTCGATATAAGAAGAAATTCCTCCTAAGGAAAGTAAAACTTGATGGGGAAATAGAAAATAGGAAAATGTGAAGAAGAGTTTCATCTTTTCCTTTCAGAGAACACTTTTAATATCATTAAAACCAAAAAAAAGATAAATTGAGATGATCAAATGAACAGATCAGAATCAGAATTTCAGTAATTGGTTGTTAAGCCTTTCCTTAGAAACTTCCACTGAGCAATAATTTGTTCAATACCAAGATACCTCATCCTACTTTTGGAAAGTTCTTATTGTTGGATAGCTCCGAGTTCCTCATTACATCAGGCCTTCCAGCAAGTTCCATCCATTGTAACTCTGGCCTTTTTGACAAATATTAGAATGGGTCAACCCTTCAAATATTTGAAGACAAATGTCATGCTTTGTTTAAGCCTTTCTCCAGACTAATCATCCCTGATTCCTTCAGCTGATCCTCATATGATTTGGTGGAATTAGGAGTGCCATGCTATCATATTTTTAGACACATTACTAGTTAAAGAACAAAAGTAATTTTGAATGTCTTCTCCAATTTTAAATGTTGGTTTAGGCCAGAAATGATTATCTTTCACCCCAAGTCCACTCTTTTCCCCAGTTTCTCTATTTCTGTTGAAGGTATGTATCAGCATCCCTCCAATATCCCAGGTTCATAATCGCAGTTATTTTTCATTCCTTAGCTATCTCTCATCACTTCATATCCAATCATATACCAAATCTACTCCAGCAACATCTCTTCTGATTGTCTCCTTCTCTTTACTTACCTACTCATCATCTTAGTTCAGGTCCTTATCTGATTTTCTTTTCTCTTTTTTGCTACAGTGGTCCCTAAGCTAGTCTTCATGCCTCTGCCTATTATTTTCCATTATAATGATTAAAATTTTCTTGGAGACTACATATTAACTTATTTATTAATAAAAGTTCAAAAGAGAAAGAAAGTTTACATTCACACACTATACATTTGAAGCAATTTTTCTTAATTAAATATCTGACTCTATGGGATACAGGCAGGTTTGTTCCCCATACCTGGCTCCATCTTCCATGTTTGTAGCTATGCAATGGCTTTCCCTTATGCTTGGCTTTTCTTCACCTCTATCTAGTATGATGGCATCAAGAGAGTATTAGGCGTAGAGTCAGGAAGACCCATATCCCAATCCATCCTCAAGCACTTAGCAATTGTATCACACCGGGCAATATGCTTAACCTCTACCTGCCTCAATTATAAAATAGGGTTGTTGTGAAGACCAAATAATATATTTCTAAAGCATTTGCAAAGTAGATACACAATAAATTCTCATTCCCTTCCTGTTCTCTTCTTTAATTTGGCATCTCTAGGTCCTAGAACAATTCCTACTATAGAATAAGTACTGAATAAGTTCCTTGTGTTGATTGCTATTAGAAATAAGTAAGACTCATGTCCCCAAAGTCTTAATGATAGGGAATCAATAGTCTTTGTCATTGAATATGTATAGATACCAATCCACATGTCACTATTTTTAGCATTTCCTGGGTTTTATGCCCACCTTTTGTTCCAACTAAATTTAAAACAAGCCTTTATTATCATTTTTAAAAACAGTTTTGGATTCTTAATGTTCTGCCCTGGACCAGTGATGGTTCTCAGTCCTTCCATGCTATATAGTACCAAACTGCACTTGTGAAACCCTTAAAGATGCTTTACAGAAAGCTTAGGATTCAAAAAGATTAATGGAAAGCAAATCAAGCTCCCTATGATTCTGAAGATATCAAAATTTCATTCAAATCCACAGTTGACTAAAGAATATTATTTCCTATCATATACTTAGTAATAGACAGAGCCCGAACATAACCTAATCCTTCTTTTCTTAGTTGAAAGAGGGAAATTATTTGCTGTGTTTGTGTTATATATTACCCCTACATTTTTTAATATCTCAAATGTATTTGCTTCTTGGGGAAACTTACATTTTTCTCTGAAAGGGGTTTCCTGCAGATCTAAGGAAGTGGTAGAGTAAATTTCTCAGTGGGGAGTGATAATGAAGCTAACAACCAGTTTCTAGAGTGTAAATAAACCCTAGAAAATGGCTATGATTGCATCCTGAGCAGGAGGAGGCAGTGGCATTGTAAAAATTGCCATCACCAACCTTTTGCTTTTGATTAGCCATTAATACTAGTCATCAAAGCAGGATGAAGGGTACTTAGGTAGAGTTATGTCTGGAGAGCCTTCACAAGTGGACATCAGAGATAGCTTTTGGCAATTATCTCAAACTTACCTTGGAGGCTTATGAATAATTCAGAAGTTAGCATGATCTACATCAAATTCAGGGCAAAGGAGCAGAACAGTCATGCAAGCAACTGGGAGAAATCTGTTTTTGTCATATTAACTTTTTATGAGCTTCCTATCCCTTTAGTGTCTAGGAATATTGCCATAACAAAGGAGGAGCAAGGGAGAAAGGGATTCTCCTCCTTCAGTTCTAGCTTTCATATGGAAAAGAGGTAGGAGTTGGAAAGGTACATACCTACTTGGTGAGGCAGAAGGAAAACATTCATTTATATCTCAGGAAAGGTTAGTGACTCTTTGGCTGTGAAATTAAATAAAAAATAGCCCTAAGCATCAGATTCCCTTGTAAAGGTGCCTTTAGGACTAAAAGGTACATTGAATGTTTTGAGAGATGGGTGAAAGTTTCTTTTTTCAAAAATTCTTGTATTATTCACTATATAAATTACACTGTCAAGAGAATACTAAGAAGGTTTGCATCTGGGTGGATTTCTTCTAGCAAACTTGTAGGAGAACAAGGACTAGACTCACCCATGATCGACAGGTCTGGATATGTCACGATGTGATCCATAGAATGTAATATTCACATTGATCATATCACTGGTGATTATAAATTGGAGTAATGTAATAGAAATTGGAAAATATATTGGGAAATTTTGATTCAAATCCTAGCAAACAATTTATTAAAGTGAAATTGTATTGTGTATATAATCACAGATTTTGAGTTGGAAGGGGCCTTAGACTTCACAACTACATCATTTTAAAATTGAATAAATTGAGGAACAAGAAAATTAAGTAATTTTTCTAAAGTAACATAGGTATTAAACAGGAAATTTAGGAATCAAAAATAGGTGCTCTGATTGTAAGTCCAGTACCCTTTGTCTGTACCATGATGTTTTGATTCAGGGTGTACTTCCAAATTTATTATTTAACAATTACTTGATAATTATTCACTTATTTTATGCGCAAGTATTTTTAAATATTTTAAATGGACCATTAGGTGACTCAATGAATAAAGTGTTAGACCTGGAGATGGGAGGTCCTGGGTTCAAATCTAGCCTCAGACATTTCCTGGCTATGTGATCTTGAACAAGTCACAACCTCAATTGTCTAGTCCATGGAGCTCTTTAACCTTGGAACTGATATTTAGTATGGATTCTAGAATAGAAGGTAAGTGTTAAAAATAAAACTAAATAGACCACAAGTTCCTTCAGGATAAGGACTTAGTTTCCCAATTTTCTCTATAACTTATAAAAATTATAAATATTTGTCAGTGTAAGTAATTGATGTCTAGTGAATATTTGTTGCTTGAATAATTATTAACCACCTTGCTGTGATAATGCCCCATCCTCATGTTTCACTTCTTTCTTTGACAACTACAAACAAATCACCACTAATACACTATTAAAGGGTATTTAATGGATTTCTCTTTTGTTCCATTTTTGTGACTTCCCAGACCAGAATTCCCTTCTCTTTGACCACCATCCCCTGAAATGTATTATTTCCCCTATTAGAATCTATAACTCCTTGAGCATGGGAATTTTAAGAGCTTATTAAGTATTTTTCATCATTCCTTTTTGAATCTTTCTAAGCACAACTTTAAATATTATATTTCAAGTGAAGATGTGTTTGTGATTTTGTCAGTATGAATATCCCCCTACTGAGGGAGGTGCTGCTGATCCTAATGCTGTTCACATCTCACTAACCTTCCAGCCTCCATCACTACTACCATGCTTTTTTCTTGTGCTATCCAATCCCTGTGGACATCATCACACAATGGGGTCCTTGGGATCCAATGAAAAATTCATTTTATATAATTCTAAGTGGGCCTTCCCTACTGCATGCCAAACCTTTTATTCTTTCCACTGTAGCTCTCGATCATGCTCTTTCCAGCAGCTGTTCCAAACCTTGCCTTCTTTCTTCAAGCCACCAGTGCAGTTCTATACTAGGGTCAGCTCATACTACTTTAAGAGAGCTGATTGTTAAATTTTCATTGTGAGGAGTTACACCTCTGAAACTGGAAAAATAATTTTACTACCAAACAGGTCATGAGTTATTGTTTTATTAGTTGTCTGGAAAACCTATTAAGTTTTAATTATTAAATTAAGAAAGTTATTGACATAATGTTAATAACAAGTTAAAATTAAAACAATTTTACAAATAGACAATATCCCTTATAAATAAGCATATCCATTTGCATACACTTATGTGCATATATTTGATGTATGTGAATATATTCATATGTTAAACTAATATATAGTGAATGATTAAATTAATATAGTAAACTAATATATATTAATGGTTAAATTAATATATAGTAAATTAATATATAATACAAGGTTAAATTAATACATATTAAAGTAATATATAGTAAACAGTTATATATTAAATTAATATGTAGTAAATGGTTAAATTAATATATCATATTAAATTAATATATTTAATGTTAGAATATACATTTGATGGATATTAAATATATTAATATGAGATATATTTATATATTTAATGATGAATAATAATTTAATATATTATATATAATTTAATATGATAGCATTTATATGTTTCTTTAAGGTTTGCGAAGTGTTTTACAAATATTATATCATTTGATCTTCATGGCAATGCTGGTGATAGGAGCTATTATTATCCCAATTTTACAG